>NC_133159.1:38428636-38731666 GCF_040802235.1 Manis javanica
CGAATCAAATTGAATATAATGAGCTGAATAATGCTGATAATTATCCAACAAGCACCCCACAACACTTCCACACAAGTGCTATCCCCGTTAAACCAGAGCCTGTGGACACAGGTCCCAGGCAGCAAAGAAGCCCAGATTTCATGCGTTCAAGAGCCAGAGGCTACGGGGCCTTGCCCATACCTGCAGCAAAAACTTCCAAGTTACCATGTTTGGAGCCATTTATTCTTTCAAACTGATTTGGTTGAGTATTCTTTTAGAAGAAATAAAAACCTGCATGGATTATGTAAAATATAAAATACTGAAGCATTGGATGCTTTAGGAATGTGCATCTCAGCTCAATGTTCAGATTAAGCAGGTAATGGTTGGGTTTGACCAGTCAGATCTCAGCTGTGTTAGGATCATATGTGGGTCACACACAGGACACGGTGTCATGGATGATCTGAACCCAGACATTTTACTCTAGGAGTATATATTCTATATAGGCAACAAAAAACAAATGGATCTCTAGTTGTTGAAGACCAAAAGTAGTTTATGAGTAGAAGAGATTGTCACAAGAGAATGAGATTTGAATTGGCTGAATTAGAAAAGGAACAAAAAGAAACTGCCTTACCTTGGAAGAATGCAACTTGCCTCAATTATGAATTTCAATTAGGAGACAATTAGTTTTAGATACTGTTTCTGGTTTCCTTTATTAAATTAACTCACTCTGTTACTTTTTAGCTGAAATGTCACTTCCTCAGGTAAGTCCTCCCTGACTTACTTCTCCCAGTGCCATCCATAGACTAGCTTGAGGTCCCTGTTGCGTATTTCCACAGCTCCTTAAATTTCTCTTCATGGAGTTTGTCATAGTGCATACTATCTATTTGTTTTCCTATTGTCTGTCTCTTCCCCTAGACTGAAAGCTCCACTAGAGAAGAGACCCTATTGTCATCTTCATTGCTGTCTCTTAGCACCCTGGCACAGGGAGACCTCAAAAATGTCCCTGTTGAATGTGAGTGCATATCTGACACATAGGCCCTGGAGGAAAGAAAACTCCCCAAAGGTGAGGAGGGAGAAGAGTCCCAAGGGCCATATTCTGTCCCTCTGAGTCTCACTTTCCTCTTGTGAGTGTCTCTCTGTTTCTGGGCCCCTACCAAGTCTAGCTCCCACAATCTGGCCTCCAAAACAATAAAAGTTCCTTTTGTAATTTTCCCTTAGCAGCACTAGACAGGCTGACATTTTCAAAATATTTTTCTAAATACAAAGGGACCACAAAATGGAAATAATTAAAGAAAAATGTACACAGCAGAAAAACAGTCAATTTGACAATCACAAATAACTGACATACCCTAACACAATAATAATATAATAGTATAATAGTATCAGGAACCTCACTGACACAGCCCATGGGCCTCGTCCTGCAAGGCTAGGCTTCCTTCCTGACCTGACTGTTTGCTGGGAGTCATTGACTCACTGACCCCCCTACTCAGAGGTAGTTGCTTCACCCTCTTCTGAATGACGATTCCAACATTATTTGGCAGGTAACAGGGCAACCTACCTTCAAATATCACCTGTTAGCTCCCTGGCTACCATCTCAAGCTCATCTCAGGCTCTCACCTCAAGCACTCTGTTCTCAGAATGCCTGCCCTTCACAGGTCTTCCAGGGCCAGAGTGCACCCTACACTGTCACTTACTCTCAGGGTTTTGTGTGGTAACTCTGGGCTGCCATTCTGGGTGTGGGTCAGAGGCGCAAAAGAGGCACTACGTTCACTCAGAGATTTAAATCATTTCAGGTGCACATAGCGAACCAGGAACAACTCTGATTCTCTTATGAATGTCTCCTAATGCACCATAAGTTCAGTACAAAATCAGATGAATGAGAATGGAACTAACAATTCTTCATTTCTATGAGAGCTGCTGTGCTGGTCGCTTTACATGTTAGTTCTTTTAATCTTTTCAAAACACCCCACAAGGGTTGATGCTATTATTATCTTCAGTTTTCTGATGAGGAAACTAAGACTTAGAGAGGTGATAGAAGTTGCTTATAGTCACGCAGAGAAGACTTGAACCTCAGTTTCTTGATCCAAAGCTTGGGTTTCAAGGGATGTTTTGACATAGGCTTTACCTCAGGGTTTCTGAGGACTTGAGGAACTGAGTTGGCTGTAGAGTCTGATCCTAGATCCTCTTTTCCTAGAGGCTTGAATCTCCACCTAGAAATCTGAAAAATTAGACCTCATGGGGAAGTCCAGTATCTATCATTCCAAGCATTCGTAATTTTAGTAGCCAATGATTCTGCGAATACTGATGATTTGACTACATTTTCTGGGGTTTCGTGCTCCAAACAGTAAGTCATCATGTCCTCTTACTCCAGAGACCCTGAATTCAAGCACTCTGAGGTTTCTAACTGCTCAGATTTCCACAGTGTCACGCCTCCTGTTGATGGCCAGTGAGCTGGAACCTGTTGGGAATCACTGGTTTCTGCTTGGTCTGGGTGGAGGCTCCTCTGAGCTAGAACTGTCGAGGCTCAGGGAGTTCCAGTCAGAGATGTCTCTGTAAGAAGTGTCACTTCCTCCACCCCTATTCTCCCTCTGCTACTGCTTGAATGAATAAGAGTAGAAAATATAACAGTGAACCTTTATGGGTTGCTTACTTCATGCTGGGCTTTACACATATTTCCCATTTAATCTTCAAAACAATCCTGGGTGGCAGGTAGAATTAGCCTCATTTTAAAGTTGAGGGAACAAAGGCAGATGGATATTAGGTAACATGACCAAGGTGGTATAGGATAAATAGCAGAGCCGGGATTCCACTTCAGACTACTGGACTCTAGAGCCCCAACCATGGACTTCCAACCCATTTCTGTCTGCCTTTGAGTCTTGACTCTTGCCTCAGTGAGGGTGATCTGTGCCCTGCTAGCTAGGATGGGAAGATGGTAGCAGATCCACCCTCAAAAGGTCATAAGCTGGTTCTCTGCGGATGTCCAGACCACCTTGACTGGTGCAGCTGTGACCTGGCAGGCAGATTGCAAACAGCACCCTGGAATCCATTGATTTTTTTTATCTTGTGCTGTGGTGGTGATGGTGGGGGGTGGGGGGGAGTGTACCAGATCCAATGCACAGTATAAATTCTTTTATTTACTCCAAACCAGTTTCTTTATTTAGTAGCACAATAGGGCCATCTATTATGATAACCAAAAAAAGTCTTTGACCTCTAAATTTTTATATTATGATGGAAAAATGACTCATATATACAATACATATTTTCTGTTGATAGTTCTTTTTCATGTGGTCCATTAGTCCTGGTGGTGGGGGAATTGAAGTACAGAATATCAAAGCCCTAACTCCCCTTCTTGCAGGCATATCTTTATTATCATGGAAAAGAAATAGCAAGAATAGAGGGAAAAGAGATGAGCAGTTAAGAATGTGGCATTTTTCTAAAACATAGGATGGATGGGAGAAAGACACAAGGGTATGTAAGACTCTAAAGGAAGTAGCCAGGGAGAAACTGAACTCAACTGGTAGGCAGAGTAGGTAACTGGCCAGGCCCCTCTCTCTACCCTGCTAGCACATCTTGCCACATTGCTGGGCCATCAAAAAGTTTCCAATCGCTGAGCTCTTCTTCTGGCTCTGACACCCATCTGGGGAGGTTGCATAGCACAGAAGAGGTTATGAGATGATATGAAAAGTGCACAGGCTTTCATCTCTGACTCGGGTTCAATGATTGCTCCATCACCAAGTTACCATGGGACCTTGAGCAAATCTCTAACTCTCAGGTTTTCAACTGTCAGAGTCTGATAAAGCTGCCATGGGGTCCAAGACACTATGCATGTAAACTGCCTGGCTGGCACAATGCCTCACACACAGTAGGTTCCAATGTCTGTAAGTTCTCTTTTCCATTCTTATCTTCTGATAGAGTCTCTGTTACCTTTCCCTTTCAGGACGTCACAGGGTAATGGCAAGGATAGCATAAGCCAGTTATTTTGGGGTCAAGTATCTTCCCCTCTGCCCCGAAGACTGGGCTGTATTACTGCAGAGATGCTACCCCCCTCCTCTTCCTGGGCAATGCCTTGTTTCAGGAAGCTGCAATCTTAGTAAGGGCTCTACTTTTATCTTGTGACACCTGGGGACTTAAGCTGAGTTTGGGGTTTTATTGTCTGCTTTTAAAGTTATGTTCAGATTTTGTGTATTTAAGGGATGACTTTGGAATTGTGAAACACAGTGTTCTCAATCATAAAAAAAAGAGGAATTATGTTATGCTTTTCTGTTCCCATTTCTGGGTTCTTTTTTTGTCTTCTTATATGAATTTTTCTGTGATGCTCTGCCTTATGTCTTAAGTCATCTGGGATGCTGGCTCTGAAAATTTGGGCAAGAGTCTTAACTTCTGTAAGAACCCTTACTCATTCATTCATTCATTTACTAATAAACTACTTGCTGAGGGCTTATTATATATCAGAAACTTTGCTTAATACTTGGGGTACAGGGGAGAACCAGGCAGACTGAGTTTTCTTATCTATAAAATGGGAAACTAAGCTTATCTTTTAGGACTGTTGAGAGGAGTTAATAAAATAATATATGTAAAAGAGCGGTAGGGACAAAGTAAAGGACTAAACTTGACTCTGTCCTCGGTAATGCTAGATGCTCACCTGCAATCCTCATAACAACTTTGGAAAGTAATTTTTTTTTTAATCTGTTTGACAGATGCATCAACTGAGGTGCAGAGAGTGAAAGTGAGGGTCCAAGTGATGCCTTGGATTCAAACCTGGTGTGAAGTTCCCATTCTATGTTGCCTCTAGTGGTCCCTGGCACACTATTTGTAATTCAGTAGGTATGTCAATTTCTATTGCCAACTCCAAGCAGAATCTGAGAGGCTGTATTCCTCTTCGTGCTAGCTGATATATCTGATAGCACCCACTGTGGTTTCATCGAGTATGTACTCAAATGGAAAATCCAAATCCTGTCCCCTAATTCCATAGGGAACAAGATGCAAAGAAAAATTCATGAAAGGCAGGGGAGGGAGATATATATACACTAGGCTTATAGATTTAAATGTGCTGTTGGAATATGCAAACAGTTATCAGTAACTCCGAGTCACCAGGGGAAGAACTCTGTGGTCCTCTGGCAGCCAGACTCATCAGCTTTGGAGTCAGCTGGGACAGGGACTCTGGCAAGAGGAACATTCATTTTTCCAAGCCAACCCTTTGCTGCTGCTGTGACCTTTAAAGAAGAAATGTTAAAAACTCTATCCCTCTGACTCTCGCCACACCCCAGGTGGTGGCAACTGCACAAACAACGAGGTATATTTTTTCCACTTGAGATACTCAATGTCCAAGGAAGAGAGTCTGCCAGGGAATGTTCACTTAGGGCCTGCACACTTTCAAGAGGCTGAAAGCAGAGTGGGAAATGAAATCACCATGCTTACACTTGGCAAGGGGGCTGCAGAACTGCCCCAAGCTAAAAAAGCGGGACCTATGCACCCTTTCCTCTTTCATCTCTCTGTTTGGACCAGAAACAACAAGAGCACATAACAGATTCATTAGCATAGGAGCCAGATAAGCACTGTCCACATAGTTTTAACTTTCTGAGCAAGTCCAAATCTTTCATATGAAGAAAAGGAAAGGCCATGTCAGAGAGTGCTTGTTGCCGCTAAGAAAACTTGTGATGGTTACCAGAATGAAAAAACAGATGCAGAAGAAGCAAAGCAGAGCTTTGCATACAAAAAAGGGAAAAGAAAAAAAAAAAACAAAAAAGCCTTCTCCTTGGCACAGAGAAATTTCATCCTCAAGGCTCTATTTTTTTTTCTTCTTGTCTTGGCAATGTACTAAACACTTTAAAATAGAGTTATAAAACGGAAACAGATTCTATAGAAGCAGAGAACCAAGAATAAGTGACTTCAGACAAGTTATAGCCCAAACCTCTCATTCTGGAAATGATGAAACTGAGGCCAGAAGGACAATGATTTTTCCAAGTCAAAGAGTTTGTCTTCGATCAAATCAGTCCTGGAACCCACCTTCCAGTGGGCCTTCTCTGTGCCCTACATTACCATGCTTTCTCTTGATTATAGGAGAAAAAGTCTTTAGTAAAAGGTGATCTTTTCCATGCCAAGGGCATTAGCTTACCTAGTCCTAGAGACAAATGTACTTAATCGTTTTCAAGGTTTAACATCAAGAAGAAGCCTCTTCTTCTTGGAGAGGGGGTGGTGAGGGGACCTCCCAATTCTTCTTAGGCTCTCCTTGCCCTTGAAGTTCTCTCTCTAATCTGGCTACCATGTCCACACTTCCCCTCTATACTACCCTCTGTTCCCCACCCCCTTTAAGGAATGCTGTTGATTCTCTAACACTGGCCAAAGCATGAACCCCAACCCCTTTTGGGCAGTTTCTCTAGGCATAGCTGAGGCAGTCTGGACTCCCAAAGAGGCTTGACTGAAACAAAGATGAAAGAAAAGGCAGCAGAATGTAGTAGGGTGATCTGAGCTTTGAAATCAGACAAACCTGAGTTCAAATCCCAGCTCCACAGCCCATTAATTGTGCAGGCCTGAGAAAGTCACTTGCCTTCTTTGAAGTTTGGTTCCCTTATCTGTGGGGTAGAAAGACTTACCTCCTAGGGTATTAGATACAATTAAATGAGAGAGCATACAGAAAGCATCTAGCCCAGATTTTTGCACACAATGGGCACTACTATATAAAAGCATTAAAAAAACTTATTTAGAAAGCACAGGTTTAGAGTCAATCACTGAAAACATTATTTCCTGCGCCACTTTTTCTGTGCTAATAAGTATTGGAACAAAGACAAAAAAGAAATGGTCTTTATCCTGTGGGTGATAATTTTTTCATTGATGTTATAGGCTGACTTGTATCTTCCCAAAAGCTATGTTGAAGCCCTAACCTTTGGTACGTGTGAACATCTTATTTGGAAATAGGGCATCTGTAGATATAATCAAGTTAAGATGAGGTACCTTGCATGGGCCCTAATTCAATATGACCCATGCCTTGTAAGAAGAGAAAAACATCACATGAAGACAGAGACACACAGGGATAATGCCATGTAACTAGGGGCATAGATTGGAGTGGTGCAGCTGTGAGCCACCACTGGAAGCCAGGGAGAAGCATAGAAGGGTTCTTCCCAAAGCCTCAGAAGGAGCATGGCTCTGCTGACACCTTGAATTCGGACTTCTAGCCTCCAGAACATAGAGAATAAATCTCTGTTGTCTTGAGCCATCCAGTCTGTGGGACTTTGTGTCAGCAGCCCCAGGAAACTAACACAACTGGAGACACATGAACAGGAGCAAATGCAATAATTATAACAGACGTGGAGTAACATTTATGGAGTTTCCTGAGCTGAACCTGTTACATTTATTTAATTACATAATCTTGGTTAAGCCAGAAAGGCTTCTTGGTGAGGCTCAGTGCTAACAGAGGTATGTGTAAGTGGAGGCAGTTTGTCTAGGAAACGGACAGCCTGTGTCGGCCTGAGGGAGCCAGGGAAAGCTTCCCAGAAGGGATGGTCGGAGCTGACGCCTGAAGGATGGCTGGAAACTAACTCAGCAGAGTAGGGAGAGGGACACCATTCAGGCTAGAGAGCCCTGGGTGTGCAGAAGCAGGGAAGGGTGAACTGGTTTTGGATTTTTCAGAAAACTACAAATATTTAAGCACTGCTGGGGCACAGTGCTGATATTTATCTGTCCTCTAGACTTTCTTCTCCACCTTGATATCACATAGACACCTCTTACTCAAAATATCCCACACTGAACTTAGGCCCTTCTTTCTACCTCCTCCCATGCCTCCTCCTCTACCTGTCGTCCTCCTCCCTTCCCTGAATTGGTGAATGGCCCACCAACCATCCACCCAGCCTAGCTAGAGGTCTCAGAGTGCAGGCACACTCAACTCCCAGACACTGACATCCTTTTCCTCTTTGATTTACACAATCATTTCTGAGCTTTACTATCTCTGGTTCTGATGGATTCTCACTTGGCACAAGCTCCCAATTCCCCAGCTGTATCTCTCGGCCATATTCCTTCCAGCCAAGCCTTTCTGCCAGATAATTAATGGTCTGTAAACAAATGCTTAATTGCACCAGGGGAGCACATATTTAAAGAAACTTTGTGATAAAGCAAAGGATCCTTTTTATAACATGAAGAACATTTTTCTCACAACTCTCCCCTGTCCTCAATTTTACTGTTTGGTCTGGACTTCCCTTTCACATACTAAATCTAAAATTCTCTTACAGGAGGATCCCCAAAACAAAAGAACAGAAACTTGCCCAAGGGACAGATGGTATTATACTGAGGTGCAACCATGTCAGGTGCTTCCTGAGACATTCTTTTCTTTTCTAGGTCCAGCCCCTTTGGCCCTTGGACTCATGGATTGGGCTTTTGCTGGGAGAAAGGAGATTTTGGCTCCTGTCAAGAAAGGGGAGGAAATGTAGGCTTACTAAGGATCTGTCATATGCCTTACTCTCTTATTTTTGTCCTCTCTTCTTCTTCCACACAACCACTCCAGGAACTGCTATCCGTTATATGAACAAGAAAGTTAAGCATCTTGCCCAAGCTAGCAAGTAGAAGCCAGTAAGGGGGAGCGACTCACATTGAAGGTGTGCTTGAATTAAATATAATGACATTATCATCTCTAAGTGCACCCTTTCAAGCGGTATATGTTATCTAGTCAGCCATATTGCCTTTCAAGAATGGATATGAAGTCCTCAGTCACAGTACGCCTGCTGCAGCCATGCTGATTGCCCACGAGTGGGCGGGCACGCTGGGCTCAGGGCACAAGAAGCCACGGTGGAACTGTTGCTTGCCGCTGCCTCGGGGCTCTGTCCTCGTGCCAGCAGTCAGCGTGAGGGGCTGCAGGGCAGGGGCCCATCCAGCCACATAGGCCCTTCAGAGAGGAAGCACCTTGGTTCAGATCTGAAAATGAACCTCCTCTGGGGAGTTTGAAAAGGTGGTATTTGTACAGATTTTAATAACCCAGGTGTTCCAGAAAGAGGAAGCATGGCAACATTTTTAGAACAGCTAGTGGGGTGTGACAGAGCCTGGAGACTGTACCTGCAGAAACCCTCCGCCTGCTCATTTGCTTAGGAAACACTTGGCCTCACAGAGTGCCAGGCCCTGGGCTTTGTCCTGGATCACCAGCCACTCGCTCTTGGAGGGCCCCTTCCTCTGCACACACACATGCTCACGTTTCCCAGCCTCCAGGTGTGACAAGAGCCACCCCAAACCCCTGCTTACCTCTGCCTCTCCTTTAGTTACCTCCTTCTCTCTTCCTCATAGCAAGCAAACTTTCTCAAAGTCACTGCAGTCCACACTTAGCATCCAGTGGCCTCCCGCTCTCTCCCCAGCCCCACCCCATCCGGCCTTACCAAGGACCCGCTGAGCTAAGGGTGCGTTCCCTCATCTGGGCTCAGCTGCACTCACGCTGGCCTTTGTCCAGAAATGGTTTTGCCCCTTGACTTCAGAAGTCTTGATGTACTTCCTACTTCTTCAGTGATCTTCAGTCTCCGTGGTAGGCTCCTCTTCTTTGAGCCACATTGTGGGTGCCAGGGTTCCTCAGAACTTTGCCCCAGAAGCCTGGCCTTTCCGTGCTGTGTGCTGACACACTTAGGGCAGACCTCTCTCCTGAGCTCTCCACACAAGCATGTGGCTGCTTACTGGGCATCTAGACTTTGAAGTCTAAATGGCATCCCAAACATCCCAAACCCATCTCTTCAAACCTTTCTCCCTAAGCCTGTTTCTTCTCAAATGTTCCCTATGTTAGTAAAGAGCACCGTTATCCCCCAGTAATCAGGTTCAGAAACCCGTGACTCCTTGATTCCTCCTGTCCTCTCACCTCTCAGTCATCAAATCCTATCAATTGAGCCCCCATAAATATCTCTCAGATCTACCCATACCCCTCCTTATCTAGTGTATTCTAGTTTAATTTTCATTTCTCTGCTCTTAATCTTACCCCTTCCCAGCACATTCTCCAAACCAGAATGATCATCCTCAAGTGCAAATCTGACCACGGTGTTCCTTGAATAAGACTTTCCAAAGGCTTCTCATCTATTCTTTGTAAAACCCCACACAGTAAGTCCTGCATGGTCTGTCCTCTACCAATTCCCTAGGCTCTACTTCTGCCACACAGTCAGTCCTTCATGCTCTGCTTCAGCCAGACGGGCCACTGCCTCGTTCTCTTCCTCCTCCTCCTTCTTGTAACTTTTAATTTTGAAATAATTGTAGATTGACACCCAGTTGTAAGAAATAATCCAGAGAGATCTTGTGTGCTATTTACCCAGTGTCCTCTACTGGTAATACCTTGAGGACTATAATATAATATCAATCCCAGAAAACTGACATTGAAATAGTCCACTGACCTTATTCATATTTCACCAGTTTTACATGTACTCATTTGTGTTTACATATGTGTTTAGTTCTATGCAACTGCATCACATGTGTAGATCCACATGAACACCACTACTGTTAAGAAACAGAACAGTTGCACCAGAAGCTCAGACTGGCCTGTGGTTCCTTCAGTGGGCCAACTCTCTTTACTTCCAGGTTCCCACAAGCCATTCCCTCTATTTGGACCAGGTTCCCCAATATCCCTCATTGGGCCAATTATTATTCAATTCCTCAAAAAAACGTCCTCTGATCCCCCTTGCTCTGTGTCCCATTAGCACCCTATCCTTCCTCTCTCCCATCATAGCACCTATATTCTCATCTTGAGTGACAATAGTCTGTATGAGGGCAGAGGTTGTGTATGGCTTGTTCACTTGTGCATCTCCAACACCAAGCATAAAACTTGGAACAAGGGAGGTGCTTGATTAAATAGGCAGGGATAATAAATTCATGAAACCTGATGAGGCAGGTGGATCTCCCTCCTTCTAAGGGTCACTAGTTATGAAACAAGCAACTCTAATACATGAATGAGTGCCATCTTGGTGGTTTCAGGAAGCCAGATTATACACTTTTCTTTCAGAGTGCAGATATCCAGAGTTGGGCAAAGCCAGGTCCAGAAGTCCTGTGCCCAGAACCATTTGTAAAGCTTGGCAGGCCAGCAAAGTTGAGCAGATACATGGTAATGGGTCCAAAGGCCTGATTTCAAAGACCTCAACTGGGCAATTTTCTCAGCTCCATAACGGTAGACTGAGCAGCAATCTTGGTCACAGACTAGGTACTGATATTAGCCACATGATGAGCCCTGATCTTGGCACAGATCCTGACACTATCCAACCATGAAATAAATACAGTATCTCCCAAAAGAACAGGTAAGGTAAACAGGTAATGGCAAACCGTCAGGGAAGATATGTGCTGCTAGGGGTCAATGACATAAATGCCCATTACATACCCTAACAAGAGAAACAGACTCACTGAGTCTTGAGGAATTAGATCTGGCAGGGCCCTTGAAGGCAATTTGCCCCCTTACAGCTCCTTGGTAGCAGAGAATGGGAATCCAGCTCGTTGTTCATGGGAGTACACATGTTAACAATTCACATCCAGATTCAGATGTGAAACCTTTGTTCCCGTTTCTGAACCTTCCCTAACCAGTTACCAAACAATGACTGACTTCTGACTCATCAAACTAAAGATTTTCCCTGGCTTCTAGCTGGCCTTTCTAATATGCTCTCCTCCACCAGCCAAAGTGATCAGGGCTGGCCAGGTTACTCTCCTGCTCATCAGAAGCTTCCTATCAGCTTCAGGACGGAGTCCAGAGCCTTAGTCTCTAGCCCTGCCTCTTCTCTAGCCTCATCTTCTGCCTCTCCCCTCACATTCCACTTTACTGAGCAAACCATGCTGTCTGTGCTCACGCTGAAGCTGTGCCCATTCCCAGAATGGATTTCTCACCAAATCTTAACCAGGATTTCTTGCCTGGTTAACTCTTTCTTAACCTTCAAGATCTACCTGAGCCACTATCTCTCCTAAGGAGCCTTCTCAGAACTCTTCAGCTGGGTTACTGCCCTCTTACCCTGTCCTGTTACTATGCCTTCCCTGGTCCTGCCCCTTAGAACCATTGACTGGAACACCTCCTTGAGTCTGCATCTCCAGCAGTCTGGGCTTCTGGAGACAGAAACTGCATTTTAGTAATTTCTTTCCTCTCAGTGGCCACCACAGGGCCTGGCACATTGGAAGCTCTTGGTGAATTTTGATGGAAAAGGAAAGCAATTTGATGGTTCACATTTGATGAGTTATCTGTGTGTGCCAGGCAGTGAGGTGCTTCTTATGTATCATGTCACTTCATCCTCCTAATAGTACTGGAACCATTCATCTCTCTTAACAATGTGGTGACTGCAAATGTCCCATAGAGTCTCCAGTAATACCTAGAGACTGTCCCTGAGTATCACTGGTCCCACCCTCCATTCCAACTCATGGCCTCTGGACTTACGTCCATCCTCTCACCTCATACCTGGACTCACCTATCTACCCGGCCCTTTCAGGGGGGGTTCCGGGGTCAGACTCATTGGCTGTCTTTCTGTTTCACTTCCACCTCAGACACTGGGTTTTACCTGCAGGATCAAACTCTGCACTCTGCATAATTAACCTGTTCCACCCCAGGGACAGCCAAGGCTCCAGACCCTCAAGCCTGACTGAGCATCCCAGGCCCTTGGTTATATGAGAAGAAAGAGTAGATCAAGGTGGGCTTGATCACACAGCACTATTCTGAGGACAACAAGGAATCTCAGTCAAGTTAAGTAATGGGTCCAAGGTCACATAGCCTAACTTCTGCCCAATGCCAAGACCCAGGAGTAGCTTCTCCTCTTGTGTGGGGGGCGTACCCCCTCTTCTTTCAGACAGCCCCCTTGTGTAGCCCTTTGAAGGCCCGCCCACTTGCCCATTTCATATCTTGGTTCTGAGACAGCTAGGCAGGGGCTGTTACTAGCACCATTCCCCAGTGCCCCCAGCCTGGCACAGGGAAAAGCCTGGGAAAGGCATGGTACAGGGATGAATGAGTGCTGAGCGCAAGCTCTCCCACCCTCCCTCTGGTACAGTGGGTGTTCTCCCCTTCCTCAATGTCTGTTTCCAAAGGTATTTGGAATGCTCCATTGCATTTGGTTTGAGACCAGAGAAGCAAAGCTTCTTTAAAGCTGCACCATCAAATGCCTTATCTTGTCAATTTTTCTTTGTAATTGATATTAAATCACTCTGCAAAGAAACACACACCCTCAACATCTCAGGGAAAGCTAGTCATGGTATAGCGGTTTAAATAAAGTAATTGTGAAATTCTGGGGGAAATACCAATCTCTACTTCATCCCTTCTGTCCTGAGAACACCAAGTTCCAGGTAAAATTTTCTGGGACTGTGAAAAGAGAAGCTGTTTTGGAGTTGGATAAAATTGAGTTAAAATCCTGGCTTTGCCTTCAGGAGCTGTGAACCTTGGGAAAGAAACCTGAGAATCACTTTATGCTCTATCCTCTTCCTTACTCACTCCAGCCAATCTTTCAACAAGTCCTGCCAGTTTTACCTTCTAAATGGTTCTCTTCCAATCTCTGCTTTAATTATGAGCTGGCCTGGGGATGAAGCATGCACGGTTTGGAGTGAAACTGCCTAGACTTGAATCCAAGTTTTCTTATCTACTGTGCCATCCTGGATAATTTATTTACTCTGTCAATGTCTCAGTTTCCTCATTTGTAAAATGGAGATGAAAAAATCTTGTTAACAAGATTCAATAAAATAATCTCTATAAAGTGCCTCCACAATTCCTGGCCCAGGGTAGGAGCTCAAAAACATTAGTTCTTCTTATTTCTTATTACCTCCTTTGTTGAGGCCATTAACCCCTGCCACCCCACACTTCCTCCCACGCCCCCCTCCCACCCCAACCCCTGGCCTTCCCAGGTCTCCTTGCCTGGTTCCTCTCCTCCAGGGTCTGTCTCCACTCCATGCTCTGTGTTATTGCCAGGGTGCTCTCTCTAAACGGCACATATTGTCATGTGATCTTTAGATGAGAAACCCTGTAATGGTGCCCCACTGGATGGAGGATAAGGCTTGAGCTCCCTGGCTTGGCACACAAGGCCCTCCATTATCAGGGTTCCTGCATACCTCCCAACAATCCTGAGAGGGAGGTTATACCCTCATTTTAATGCTTCAGACATTCACTTAATGTTAACTAAGTGTCTGAAGGTCCTATAGTTATTTACTTGTCCTCCCGGGATTTATACCCATCTTCTGAGCACAGGGCTTGTCCCCTGTGTGTCGCCCACACTGCCTGCCCACTGACAATACGAGGCAGAACTGGAGAAGCAGGGAAGAACAAGAGCATCCTGGGAAAGAGGAGCCGGTACGGAGACATCGCACGGCCTGCCTACCTGGGGAAGGCTTCCTGGAGGGCTGTGCCTCTCAGGGCCTGGAGGGACAGGGTAGCGAGGATGCTACTAGAGAAAATGCCAAAGCTTTGATTTCAGAATTGTCTGGCGAGATGTAGTGAGAATCCAGTCTGAGTGGAAACACTTGCTTCAGATGCTGCTCTCTCCTTCCCTGACACTGGCAGAACCCAGGAGGCTCTGAGGTTTTATGCTAAGTTTCAGCTACTGTCTGTGAGGTTGGGAGCACCTTGAGCGGTTTTAGGGCTTGCCAGGTCTTCTTTATTATCCAGAGATTGATGAACTCTGGTTGGCGGGGGAGGGAGAAGAGTCCCTCTCTCTTGACTTCTTTCCTGGCCCGGATACCTACTCAACCACCCCTCCATTCCCAGACACCTGTGAGGCACCAGGCCCTGTGCTGGAAATGCAGACGACAGTCTGAAGTGTGCTTTGGCCTTATAGAGTTCATGATTTGGTGGAAAGAATACCCCACATACAATGACAGTTTGGGGTGAAAAGGGCCCTGGAGCTGACACCTAGGCAAGCATCCAAGTGAGCACTTCCCCTCCCGGAGGTTACTTGGGTTCCTTTCAAAAGGCAAATTTGGCTTATTGCTTTTTTAAAATTGCAATAAGTTCCTGCTTGGTGTTGTATGGAGATTTTGGAGCATGCAGGGTAAAATAGCATCCCTCGTTTGAGGAATAAAATGTAGTCCCATATACTCTGGAATTTCCTCAGTTATTGACCAGGGATAATATCATTACCTCCCAACAATTCATAGCAAAAGTGCCTACTGGTCTCATGAAAGGAGGAACACCCGTCTGGCTGTATGGTCTGGTGATGCAATGCAAACAGACAGTGGCCTCAGACGCAGGCAGCTCTGTTGCTGACTGGTGGTGTCACCTGCCCAAGTCAGTTATGCACACTGAGCCTCAGTTGCCTCCTTTGTCCAGTGGGAACAATATTACCTTGCCTGGCCACTAAATGGCAGCTACTGGTCCCAAACCTCCCATTTTCACACTGTACGCCCCCTCTCACCGTCAATTTCCCCATCTGTGAACAAGGCAGAATGGCAAGGCTCTGCACAAAGAAAGAATGAAAGAATATTCTCTAAGGGCTGTTTAGCTTTGACATCACATGCATAAAACAATAGCCAGATTGGACGGTTGCTTAATTCTATCCAAACTGCCAGATAGGCATTTGAATAAGTAATCTAATATATACATTTTATTCTACTCAATATTCAGGTCATCTCCTGGCTAGAATGAGTATTCAGAATGATGATTGCTTAGAAACATACCATTCCAAATACAAATGAGAATATTTTTGCAATATTCAGTTCAACAAGGATGGGGAGGTATGAGATTAGGTTCTGCAAATAATCACATCTTTCACATCTGGGACGCCTATACACATACTTACTACACGCCTTTCTTCATAACCTTGGAAATGCAAATCCCTGTGCTCGCAGAGGCCTGAGCACACCTCCTGTGCTGAGTCAATTGCTGCGTGAAGATGGTAGCGCAGGGCAAAAGATGGGACCTCTCATCTAGTATTCAGGCTCTGCCACAACATCCTCTCCATCCAGTAAGCTATGGTCTGGTCCCCTCTCACTCCAGCAGAGACAGATAGCTCACCACTTCTCGAAGCAGCTAACCCCATGGGTGGGCAGCTTTGACTTTGGGAAATAGCCTCTTACACTGAACAATTTCCCCAGTTCTGGTGTTCCTACATTGATCCATGTTCTGATCCAATTCTCTTTCTCTGTCCACAATATTCCCACAGGGACTGAAGGCAATGACCCTCTCCTTTTCGCCAGACAGCCTTTTCCCCGAGCTGAATCCCCACTGCCTCCAGCCAGAGCCTGCTCTTCCCTTGCCCCAGCACGGGGCTCTTTAGTGATCAGCCTGGGGGTCACCACCAGCAAAGGCGAGCACAAGGTGCCCTGGCGAATTCCCTTTTCTCTGGCTTCCTCTGACATTCAGCAAGAGAAAATGAAGCTTTTAAGTAATAGGGGCAAAGTAGCTGATTCTGAGGAAGCTTGTCAAGGCTTTTCAGGAAATGGACGACCCCCCCAGGGGAGGAAGACCTTCAGATTACAGCAGGAGGAACAGAGAACCAGCCTGGCACCCACCTCGGAAGGTGTGTGTGTGCATAGGAGTGTGTTTAAGTGTGAGTGCTTATGAGTGAGCATCTACTCATATATTCAACAGTGCCTCAGTGGTGTCAGTATAGAAAAAATTCTTCACTTGGTCAATTGTCACATGTCTTCAAGATGCACTCAGATGTCACCTCCTCTAGGAATCATTCCCTGACATGCCCTCTTAGCCAAGCCTGCACCCCCAGGAAGATTTCTGTATTTTTCTCTATATTGTCCAGTTTCAGACTGTGTCTGACTCATCTCTGTCCCCTGGGCCTGGCACAGTGTGGGTGCTTCATCCATGCTGGTCGCATGAATGTATCTGTGGAAAATGTATTTGTCTGAGTCCTATTCCAGAGTTCTTACCACTGCCTCTGCTGCCGTGCTTCTCTTTCCTTACTTACAAGAGGCTAGGGTGGTTCAGATTAAGCAGAGTGTAAATCCCACAAGATAGGGACGTCTGTAGGGGGATCCCTTGGATGAGCCAGTGGTATCCACACTTCTGAAACTGCATGAGCCTTCCTGGGGAGGTGGAAGTTGGAGGGGAGATAGTGCTGTTTTTCCATCGTCTGTCTGCTTTGAGATGACTGCTCACAGTGGTGACCTGTATCTTCTCCTGCCTGAGCCCTCTGGAGAGGCTATGCCTCCTGTGTTGACACTCACATTTTCCTTCTTCCCAGCCAGGTCACAGCTTTGGGATGCTCCGTATGTGGATGTGCAGAATTCCTGCACACATCTGCATAGCAGGGCAGGGAACATTGCTTGGCAAGGGGCCCTGGCTCAGCAGGAGTGCTGTGTTGGCAAGCCTCAACTGTGAAAGGATCTCTCTGCACTCTTCTTGGCCAAGGAACTCAGCCAGGGACCAGGCTGTTCAGGGCTGGGCTTTGCTTCCCCCAGACAAGGCTGCAGTATGGTGCCTTTCTGGGGGTAGATGAAACTGCGATGTCTTCCTAGCCTCCTCTGAGGAGGCTAAGGAAATCAGTGGACAAGACTTGGGGCAGAGATCTCCTGTCTCAGGCAATGGCACAAAGGGAAGAGAAGGGAATGTATTCACTTACCTAAGGGCAGCCCGATGACCCCATTGTGGAGGGTCTACTTTGGGTCATACAGTATAAGACAGCAAGTCACTAAACATGAGGACCTGCTTCACATCAGAGATCTGCGACTTTCAATGTCTGAGACCTTGGGCAAGTCCTCTAACTTATTGTGGTATCAGTTTCCACATGTGTAAAATGAAATGATTGTATTTGCTGAATAAAGTTGAGGGGATGATTAAATGAGGTAAGTCCAGTGAAGCACTGAGCAGAGCATGTGCCAGGTGTTTATTAGATATCAGTTCCTTTTGAGCACTTTGTTCACTGTACACTTACTATGCATGTCTTAAATATTTTGTCATATTTACTTCCAACAATAAACCTTCAAGATATGTATTATTAGCCCTGATTTGTATTCAACTGAAATGAGCCCCAGAAATGTTCAGATACTTCCACAGGCCACATGGTGTATAAAGGAGCTGTCAGATTTTATGTTCAGTGCCGTGGAAAACCACATGCAAATGTCATTCATGAGGCAGGGCCAGAGTTAGAGGAAAGGAGGCCTAAGCCTGTGTGTGGACAGGGCAGAGGAGGGAATCAGGTTCTTGTCCAGAGTGGCTGAGATCACAACTGGAAAGATGTGCTGAGTCAGATCTAATGGGTGTAGCGTGAAAGGAAAGGGGAGAGTGAATGGTGCGGATGGCAGTCAGGAAGGCAAGCAACGAGACAGTACAGACGCCCAGGGAGGGGCCATGGCCGGCGAGTCAGGAGGAAGGCTGAGGCCAGAGCGAGCGTGCCAGAGCTGGCTGGCCTTGCTTAGGTACCTTCCCTCCCTGGACCTGCAGAAAGGGGTAATAATACCCAGATCACAGGGCTGAGGTGAGGACTAAATGCAGGGATGCACAGAAAGCTCTTCATAATGTTTGGAACCCAGCAAGTACTCCACAGATGCATCTGGGACACATATCCAGATGAATGTTTGGATGATGTAGCTTCAGAGAGGTAACAGAGGCTGTTAAGCTTATCCTTTAGAGGTGGGGATCCCCCCTTCACCCTAGAAGCCTCTGAAGGACTGGTGGAGCAGACTCTTGCAGGGCTTTGATCACATGAAGATCCAGGGATGCCTAAACTGGCACACAGGGATGCCTAAACTGGCACACTAACCCTACTTTAGGGAAGGAGGAGGGAGACACTGGGGTGTCTCCCCCTGAGATTAGTTCCCTGGACCCATTTCTGAGCCCCAGGAAGAGAAAGCTGCAAGGAGAAGCTGTTTCCAAAAGGGCCACAGACAGAGCTGTGAATGTAGAGTGGGGGAAATGAGTATTTTTCCCATTTCTAGACTGAAAGGACTGTGTCTTTGGCTGCTATAGTGTTTCTTGTCCTGCTAATATCAAATAGCAAATTCCTTAGGTAGGGTTGTCAGACTTCTCCCAGTGGGCATTGAAAGCCCTGACTAGGGTGGAACCCTCTCAACTGAGGAAGTGGGAAGCAGGGAACCTCATAGGAAGGGCCGAGCAGGAGAAAAGCAACATGGTAGATGGCACGTGGATGCAAATAGCATCCTCTCTCAACTCCCACGTGATGCCACCAGGAATAACTCAGTGAGACTTTGAGGGAGGCTGGAGTCCTGCATTAGCACATAGGTGTATGAGCCAGCAAATCACAGGTGATTAAGATAAATGGGACCCCATTTGTGCCCACAGGCTGGTATGGTCTGGGGAAACATCAGTTACACATCTCCATGTAAAAACCCCAGATGAAGATAGCTATGCTTATGCCTCTTTGATGTATTTCCCCGCTTACTGCTGATGATTTGTTGGTTAGTAAGTCCTTGTTTCATTCTCACAAATATTTCCCAAATTCATTTCCTGCCTTCCTACTTCAGCTTTATTCTGGGTACATGAGGAATAGGTTACACTTCTCAGTGAAGCACTTTTCAGATAGCAAGAGCTTTCTGTGCCATTGTTATGTTAAGTGCAGGAAATATAAAAAGCAATAGAGCACAGACTTTTCCCTTAATGATTTATAATCTGATCTCAACCATTTATCTGAAGACTCCTCAAAATTGTCAGAGAATGAATGAATTCATTCACTTGCTCATTCATTCAACCAATGAGCAAACAAACATTCTCTAAGCACTCTGCCAGGCTTGATGCTGGTGGCTGGGGACACATGGCCCCTGTGCTTGAGGTCTTTAGAGTCTAGGGAGACAAGTATCCAATAGACGGCTGTGTACCGGGTTACACTGCTGACGATGGTCAAGCTGAAAGAACAGCACAGTTCATTTCTGTGGGAAGACATTCCGTAGGCCATTTCTTTTCCTTGCCCTCTTCCCTGGAAGATGGGTCTGAATGGTGTGAGTCAGGGAGAGTGCTCACTCTTTGTAGTTCCTTTGGGGAGGCAGTGTGGACAAAGGGAAAAAGCACAAGCCTTTCAGCTAGATAGCCCTGGGTTCCAATACTAGTTCCACATTTGTTAGTTCTAACTTTAATCAAGTTACTGCACCTCCTGGAATTTCAATATCTTCATGTGAAAAGAGAGGATACTTTATATAAAGTGTATAGAATAATCCTGGGCATATTACAGGTACTCAGTAAATGGAAGCCATTTTTACTTCATCCCAATTTTCAGGTTTGCAAAATTTGTTAGTGTTCAACAAATAAATGAACTTTACTCTGACGGATTTGCAGTGTATCTGTTCCAACAGCCTAGCCTAGTCTGTGCCGACTAACACAAAGGGCCAAGATATGGCCTTCTATTGGTCACCCATGCGAGGCAACTAGCTCAGATCTGCTTGCTCAGTTCATCTTGTTTCTTTTAGAAATTCCAAGTCTCTAATTTGACCTTTGGAGGTTGCTAGTTGGCAAAAGGCCCAGCTTTTCCCACATGCTGAGTGTCTGCTTTGCCTGGGCCCAGTCCCTACATACGGAGTGGGACAATAATACTTGTAATGGATCCTGAAAGGAGGCCCTCTTCCTCCCTCCCCTCTCCCCCACCCCTTTCAGCTCTCTGGAAAACATCAAGAATAAACAAGAGCATGTATGGCAGGAGAATCCCTCTCTCTGGCTGTGCCTCAATAGATGGGCCACAATAGGTAACCCTCTGGAGCCTGGACCGTCAGCAGGTTGAGGGTGGGTGGTGGGAGGTGGATGCTAGATGGAAGGAAACAAGTTCTTCAGGTCAGATCTGTCTGTGCCATGGAGTCCAGGAGCTGAGAGGGACTTTCAAGATGACTCAGCAGTGGCACATAATTTTTCTGGGTCAGGTTGGGGAAGAGAATTGTCCACAGCCACACAGCCCTCTAGGGATAAAGCCAGGACCAAAAACTCAAGTCTTCTGAAGCCCAGTCTGTGCCTTCTCCATCTTCCTGGGCAACTTTCAAGCATCTACCATCAAACCTAGGCATCTTTCAAGCATCTACAATGACTTCCTTTATCCAACTGTATCAAATTCAAACTTTCTGGTCTGGCATTCAGTCCAAGAGATCTGGTCCTCACTCTACCTTTCTACCTTCATTTCAAACTCAATGGACAACTTGGACTGGTACTTCCTGTCGTTGTTTAAATTCCTCTCTTCTTTGGTTTCTGTGCTGGGATCCCTGGTACCTAGTTAAATGTGTCTTCTCAGTTCTGTCCTGATCTCTTCCGTCTCTGGCTGAGGTTCGGCCTTCTCCATTAGAGTGCCACCTGCAGGCTTATCTAGGAAGGTCACGTTACATAACGTTACACTGTGTAGAGGAGGCAGCTGTGGAGTGGGTAGGATGTGATGTTAGAGCCTTCTGCTCGTGTACCAGCAGTGTCCGGGGCATGACTGTCTCTGATCACCAGCAGAGAGGAAGGCACCAAGAGGGTCTGAGGTGAAAGATAGGGAGCTCCCAGTGAGAGCTTATACTGGGGTTGAATAATTGGGAGATAATTTGGAGCATTATGCAGAAAGGTAAACTCAGGAAGGTGTATCTGGAAGCCAGGATGGCGTAGCCGAGGAGAGCAATGGGAAGTCACCTCCTGCCTGAGTCAGATAATAAGTGTGGGTCCTCTTGTGTGGCTGGGACCTTGCAGTTAAAGAATTACCTCTGGGGGCATCAAAATGGACAGATGTCCCCAGAGGATGAATAAGGATGGGAGGGGCATTTCACGAGGCTGAGAGTCACCCAGAAGAAGCTACAAAGCTGGAGTTAGTAATCAATGGGATGACATGTGATGCCACGGGAGAGATGCTGGGTGTGATTTTAGAATGGACAATCTTGGTAGCTATGGGTCATGAAGAACAGAGGAGGTAGATGAGGAGGTCCATCAGAGTTCCCAGTAAGGACTCTGGCACCCCTTTGGATTTTCTCTCTCCTAGATAACACCACATGGGACAGGACAAACTCATAATTTCTTAATTTATTCATTCATTAGGTACTCCTTAGAGCCTGCTCAGTACCAGATCTTGAGGCAGAGGTGGAGGAAACAAAGATGAATCATATACATTTCCTACCTCTAAGGATTTCACTTCTTGGGGAAAAACATTTATGTAAATGCAAAAGTAATATGAAGTGGTAAGTGCTGTAAGAAATGGGAGCCAATGGGCAGTGGAAGCAGAGAGGGGGCACCTAACCTTTCCTGGAGGCAAAGAGGGGTTGGTGGGAGAGGAGAATAGCAGAAAAGTTTCCAGAAGAAGGTCATGTCTTCTGAAGGAGAAAGGGATTAGAAATGTAAAGAAGGGATATCGTAAGAATGTTGCAGAGAGACACAGGTTGGCTTTGGAGATGAACTAGCAGGAAACCAAAAACAAACAAATAAGCAAAAATACCCCTCAGCTCATGAGCAGAGCTCAGTGATGGGGCAATCAGGCAGATAGTTAGATACCCAGAGTAACAGGCACATGGTATCAGGGAGATCTGGGCTCTAGGCTGGTATTCAAGAGAAGAGAGAAGAGATGCCAGGCCCCAAGGAAGTGGTTGACCCCATCTAAAGGGAGCCTAGGTTTGATGGTAGAATCTTCACATGTTTTCTTATTTACTCTTTAGCAGATTCACAATGTGGTTTCCAGGGCTCTCTACACTAGGGTTTGGACCCAAAACTGCAGCTAAGAATAAGAATCTTGTGAGGGCTAAAAATTAACTTGCCATTTCTGCTTCTGTATTAGTGCTTGCCTCAGTAGAAGTGGCAGACAGCCATATCCTGTTATTGCAAATTGTTTTATTGAAAGAATTGTTATTTCAAACTGGTGTAAACTGGCCGACCTGGGAAGAACCAACTGACCTAGAAACTAGTCTCAGGCAAACCAAGCGAAACAAGGACAGTTAGCCAAAAGGAAGTTCAGAGAATATTAAAATGTTGACCAAACTCTTGAGGCTGTTGTTAGGCGATCTAAGGCTGGCAGCCCCTTGGCAGGTGGTCCTACTGCTAATAAATAACTTCTTTTTCTCCTGTATTCTGGTTGTGGTCTGGTGTGTCTGTGCTCTCCCGGTACAAGCAGTTGGTCCTGTGAAATTCAGGGCTAACAATTGTGTTGTACTTCTCAAGGGTCAGATTTATGTATTTCTCTCCTTTGAAGCCTTGGTGGAAAGAGAGAACTGGTCACAGAGCAGAAGCAGGTGAGATGTGACCCAGCACTAGAGTGACCATCTTTCCTTGTGCGGACTTCTTTTCCCCTTTCCCTCTGGCTCTGATGAGGTCACTTTGGGCAGCGTTTCCCTGAAGTCAAGGCTCAGGCTAGGGCGCTGGGGGAAACAGAGGAGGACTTGGAAGGTGTTTTGTTTCTAGACTATTTGAACCTCACAAGCTTGGGATAAAATAACTCACGTTTTAGTTCGGCTCAGCTCAGTGGAGGTCTGCACTGAGATTTGGAGCCAAAGTCCCAGGTAATCTTAATTAACTTCTCTTCCTTGTGAATATATTTGCCTCAGGGAGCTGCCAGGGAGAGTCAGATATTTTTGAGTCCTCTGGCCAAATACCATCATGATATGGTCTCAGCAACACCCCCAGCAATACTGCTGCCTACTAGTTTGAGCCAGAGACTGTCCCCCAGTTCACTGCTAATGCCCCCCTTGGGACTAGAATCTCTTCACTCCTCTTTCAAACTCCAGCCAAGTGTCTAGACTTCTCTGATGCCACTGGCTTGCTAACATATAGACATGTAAGAATTACCTGCTTGGCTTCTCATCACTGAGCTCTGCAGGTCTGCTCCTTTTCCTGGGACTCCAGATGCAGATCACTCTAATGGTGATGGTGACCTCCCAGACAGCCAGGTGGAGTCCTTGACCTCTTGCTCAACCACGTTTTTCCTTTCCCTCTTTCCTCCACTATTGAACAGAACTGTGAGTTGAGCCTCAGAGAGTCAACCAGGATGGGTAGATTACCAAGGCAATGGCAATAATGGTCATTCTTAGAGCACTGTGGCATACTGGAAAGAACACTGGCTGGATTCAAACCAAATTAATATTGAATCTGTGCTTAGCTACTTCTAAGCCAAGTGGCTTTCAACAAACCACTTCACTCTCCTCAGCCTCAGTTTCCTCATTTGTAAAATAAGGGCAATAATTCTACCACATAAGACTTTTGAGAGAAGTAAATTATATTTAATTCCTTAAGGGTTGAGCCCATGCTATATACTTACTGGCACCCTTAGTACCTACAGAGCATCTAGCACACAACAGGTTGATGGTAAGTGATAGCAGTTAGTGATATTTATTGGAGAAAGAATATATTCTGAAAATCCAACCAAATCAAGAAAGGAAAAAAGGAAAGGAAAAGATCATCTTGTTCATCACTTTATGGACCTAGAAATCAGAGTAGCAGATGGGTTAAGAGTTCAAGGCAGTACTCTCATTACAACACTAATGTCATTAGCTGTTAATCATCTGCCTGTGGCTATCATCTCTGTTCAGAGTCATATATGTTCTCTCTTTCTGAAAGCAAGTCTGGCTGTCTAAAACATCTTTAATGTAATTAATATATTTCATTACCTTTGTTCTGGCATTAGCTGCTAAAACTAAATAAAGTAGATTTGGGTCATTCATTGAGGAGCTGTAGTGTGAGTATATAGTGGGAAAGGATACAGAGAGAGAGAGAGAGAGAGAGAGAGAGAGAGAGGGACAGACAGACAGACAGACAGACAGGAGACAGCAACCTGTGGTCAGTTCTGGTGATTTATGGAATTTGCTATGCAGGGTTACAGTTAAAGGCTTGTGTAGGGGGAGCATTGCTTGGGTAGGGGAGGTTGCCTATAAATTGAGCAATGGAGGCAACCTTTGAAATAGTCGCTTTTTGGATGTGCAGGTAAAATTTGAAGTGCCTTGATCAAATCTGAGACCATCCTTTCGTGGATGAACAGACAGATTTCATTCTGCCAAGTCAATCTAAAAAGGAGCTCAAACAGAACTGTGGAGGGGTGTGGACTTTGCATTCAGGCATTTGTGGAAATGAGATAAGGATTGTGTGTCTCTGATCCATGAGGTGTAATAGTGTTTTAAGTACCTTTTAACCAGATGGCCACCCAGGTGGGAAATTGATCATGCTTCTGAAGAGAAGAAGGAAATGATATCCTCCCATGGCTAGCCTGTAACCCTGATGTCAGGGGTCAGCACTCATTTCCCTAGTGAGTTATGAGAGCTGGTTTCTATTAGCGATAAGCATGAAACCTCTGGCACCGCTGGACTCTTGCCCCATGAAGATGTTTCTTTACGCGTGTATTCATTCAGAAAATATTTCAGCACCAACTATGTACCCAACAGAGAGATGAATAAAATATGGTTCTGTCAGTAAAGAGCCCACAGTGAAGGAAAGGCATGACAAAATAGTGTGATTCATGCTAAGATGGAGGTTGGGAAAGCCATAGTGGGAGCACGATGTGGAGGGAAGGATCAAGAGGGATTAACCAGACAAGCAAGTGCGAGGGAAGTCACTCAAGGCCAAGGGGTCAACATGTGCAAAAGCCTGGAAATGAGAGAAATTGATCTATTCTAGAATTACAAATACTTGAGACTAGTTTGAGCAGGGAGGAAAAACTGAGCGGTAGTGAAAAAAGCTGCGGCTGTAGGTATGTTTGCCCAAGTGCCTCATGGGAACAAGACACCAGTGCCCCTCCCCTGCCCCCTGCACATATATGTGACATTTTGAATGGGGACTATTTCCCGCCCCTAGGGGAACACCTGGGACAGTGTTCTGTTAATTTTAGGAGGCCCCAGCATATCCACTTAGAAAAGACATTTCCTTGACTTGACTGACTTCCAGAATCAAATGAGATTGTGGGTATAAAGACCTTAACATACTCCAGTATTCCATTGAGTCAGAACACCTGGTTTATTACCCATACTTGCCATTTGGGGCTTTGTGAACCTGGGAAAGTTACATCAGTTTCTTCATTTACCAAACGGGTATGATGATGGAGAAGATTCGACAAAATAATTTACTATCATTCTATTTATGAACTGAGGCATGTTGCCTCCATGAAATGGTTTATTAGTAGTAATTAAGATTCCTCTCTATCCTGTAGTTACCTGGACCCCCTATTCCACTTATGCATGTGTCTGGATCAAGTTGTTCCCTTTCCCACACTGCTGAGCTTGAACTCTGCCACCAGCTGTGCTCAGGTTAAATCCCCGCTGACCCTGCAGACCTGCTCTCTGCTGCCCCCATCTGCTTGGAGAGAGGTTCTCCCAGTATTTATAGAACTGGAAGCCCAGCCTGGGGCTGTCTGGCCTCCCTCTTACACTTTCCAAACTGAGGGCAGCACTCAGGGCCAACCTCAGCCCATAACCCTTCCCAGTATGTGCTTCTGGAAGATGTAGGTCCATTTTTGGGTGAGTGGTGCAGGCTACGTGGTCAGCAGGCAAAAGGCCAAGTCATTCTTTATCTGTCGAGAGCCTTGGCAACTTGTTGAGCACCTGACAGTCCACAGCCACAGCAGGAATGTTCCAGAATTAGGCCAAATTCATATCTGAGAGACAGATTTAGAAAGGCGATCATCTTCCTTCAGAAGCAAATGATTTCACCAGCTCCATCTTTCAGCTGCACAAATTGGTTAATTACAAGGGCTATAATTTGCAATCAGTATTATCTCCTTGGCATCTACTTCACTGAAGGCAAATATGTTTGGCCACATTTGAGAAAGAGCACATTGTCTTGATCAGGGGCCATACAAGGAACATTGGGCTAAGGGATGCTTAGGGCACTGATGTTAGTTTTTACTTCTTTGGTCGGGAAGCTTTGGGGGAGAAAACATAGGCAGATGCTGGATCAAGGCCGTGATTTCCCAAGACTGAAGCAACCACAGACACTGATCCCAAGGAACAGATCCTAAACCCAGAGGAATACTTTATGCACAAAGATAGCTGTCATAGAAAATTTTTTTAATGGTGAAAAAATATTAACTTAAATGGTAATAGAAAAGTGGTAAATAAGTTACTATGCATTTTCTTGATAGAAGAGTATCCAACCATTAAAAATAATGATAGTGAAGAACTATGTATTAACATGGAAAATTCTTAGTTGCATTGCTGGAAGAAAGAAGAGTAAGGAACAAAATAAGAGCGTGTACAACACCTTCTTAAAAATATGCATAGAAAGAAAGCCTGGAAGGAAACACATTGATTATGGCAATGGTGGTAGCCTTTGAGCAATTTACCTTCTATTTGTTCCTACATTTTTCTTGAATGTTTATTAATTTTACAATAAAAAAATCATTTAGAAAGGCATGGGGAAGAAATGACTGATCATACTGGCACCTTCACAAAGTCTCTATACTCTACATCCTGGAGTAGGGAAGCCAGGCTGCATCATGGAACTATCTTTTCATCTGGTCAGGAGATAAGTGTTAAGAATCCATATGGCAGGATAAATGCTATCTTTGCCTTCAAGGCTTCATGAAATTTTGGGATGGCTCGCTCCCCTGCTGTGTGAAAGAGTTTAGTGTGGAGTGCTGGGTAAACACAGAACAAGCTCCTAAACTAACCTGAGTGGTCAGGGAGGGCTTGTGGGAGGTGGTAATATTCAAAATAGAATTTGAAGGCTAAGGAGGAAAAGAAGCAGAGAAAGAGCATTCTAGGCAAAGAAAACAGGCCAAAGAAGGTATGTGAAAGAATCTGTCATGTTTGGGGAATAACCAGCGCCTCTTGTGGCTGGCATGTTGGGTGCACAGGAAAATGAGTGATAGAAAGGGTCCTCAGGTTAGATTCTGAAGGGCCTTGAATGCCAGTCTAAAGAACCCCTTCTCTGAGAAAGGCTGGAGAGGTTAGGGTATACCCTGAGGGTGATAAGCTGCCATTGTAAAGTGTTTAGCAGAGACAGGAAGTGGTCAGAGCTATGTGCCATAGCTATGTCTCTCTGGCTGCTGCATGAATTTGGGAGTGGATTTGGGGGATGAATTTGTGATGGTTATAGATAGAGATTGAAGCTAGAGAGACCAACTTGAGGACTACAGCAGTAGTTCTGGTGAAGGATACAAAATGCAAACCAAGGAATGCTAGCCTTACAAGAACCTTTAGATCTTTTAGTCCAGTGCCCACATTTGATATTGGAGGAAGAGTATGTTTGTGGATGATTTTAACATTTAAATCAGTAGACGGTGTAAAGCAGATTGCTCTCCCTAATGTGGGCGGGTCTCATCCAATCAACTGAAGGTCTGAAAAGAACAAAAGCCTGACTCCCCAACTGCCCCCATACCCCACTTCCCAAATAAGAGAGAACTCCTCCTGCCTGACTGCCTTTGAGTTGGAACATCAGCTCTTCCCTGCCTTCACGCTCTAATGGAAACACTGGCTGTCTTGGCTCCTGCGCCTGCATGCTCTGCCTGCCTGTGGCCTGGGACTACCAGCAACCCTGGGTCTCCCACTTGGCAGCTGAAGATCTTGGAACTTGTCAGTCTCCATGGTCACATGAAGCAATTCCTTATGTAAATCTCTCTATAGCTAGATAGATAAAGATAGATATCTATTGGTATTGGTTCTGTTCTTACGATCAGACTTCTGTTAATACAGCCTGTGACCACATTGTTCCTGTTGGAGTCTGCATCACCTTACTGGCACCAGAGCTGACCTAACCAGTGGCGAGATAACAGTGCAAACCTAGGTCTCGTGACCCTTCTCATGGCCCTTTCACTTTACCACATGCACCAAAACACCAGGACTATCTGAGAGAAAAAAAATCCCTTATTGCCAGTACCAACTCTTCTGGCATCAGGCCTTCCAAGGTTCTAGAGGGACAAGGGCTTGGTTTCTGAATACATCTACTATTCACTACATGGCTATCCATTAATAGACAAAGATTTCCTTCTTTCTGTTTCTGTGTTTTCATAGTCAGGAAACAGATCATAAGAAGCAATTTTGCTCTCCCATGACATCTGGTTCTCTCTGTTAGCTCCAACCCTGCTCAGTAGGCTGGATATAGTTCCAAATAATTGACCAACCTTCCTTGATAAGGGGTCCTAGAGACCCAACCTAGAGATCAACACACACTCAGAGGTTGGCTAGACTCTGGCATGAAGGCAAAACTCAGCTGGGCATACTGAGGACACTGGTGATCAAAGGAACAGGTCACCACCTATCACCTTTCCCATTTCTCTCCTTCTCTACTCCCCACGGTCTCAGCCTAGAATGCACGTCCCCGTTCTTGTCTGCCTGACGAGTTCCCCTTCTCCCTGATGGCCAGTCTCAGAGCCTCCTACTGAAGGCAGAGCTCCTTGTTCATTCCTCAGTGCTCATGCGGCACCCTGCACACATTTCTTCCCAAACATGACTATTGTATTTCTTCCCTTCTCCTTTTCTTCCTTTAGACTTCCTCTAGGCCAAGAATCAAGTCTGATTTGCCCGTTTCTCAGACTTAGCACAAGATATGTAACAGAAGATGCACCAATGTGTGTACAATGCATGAATCAATAGTTGAATGAGTGACTAAGGGATTAATAATTTGAATTTCAGGTCTGCTTTTTTCATCCTGGACCCAGGCACCATTGCTAGGCCTTGATTTTGGTATCTGGAGAATGGGACTATCTGCTTTTCAGAATTGTTGCAAGGAATGTATGAAAGAAAGGGATGGTGGGATTATGTGGCCCCACAGAAAGATTATATGCGTGGAAACATATCTTGGGAGCTATGAGGGCAGTTTTTTTTTACCTCCTCCCACATTGTGTAAACAAGATTGTGAGCCGTCCAAAGCCCATATATTTCTTTGGAGACCATTTTGTCCCTCTTTCCATTTTTCTTTCCCTCCTTCTATTCCTCCCTCTATTCCTCCCTCTTTCCTTTCTTTCTTACTGTCCTCTTATTTTCACTGAACACCTAATATATGCCAGGCATTGGGAATACAATCAAACAAAAGTCAAACCTATTTTGTGCTTTTAAGGAGCTCACAATGAGGGAGCCAGATATAAAATGGCAATCAAAATCCAGCATGCCAAGAGCTAGGGCCCAGAAAACACAAGGGGTGTGTGCCATGCAGGAAGGGCATTCACTGTAGCCCACATGGTCAGACCAGACTTTCCTTAGGAGGAATCAGTCTCCCAAAAATAGGGATTAGGTAACTGAAGACTGTTCCAGACATAAGGCTAGACATGCTTGGAAGAATAGAGATGAGGTAGAGTAGAACACATCAGAAAGTTCAGAGTGTAAAATGTTGGGTGAAGGCTGGTGGAGGAGATGGTGTAGATGTCAAAACAGAAGACTGGAGGGACACCCTGGGGCTGGTCACATGGGCTTTATTAGCCATGGGGAGGTATTGGCCTGTGCTGGTAGGTCAGTGGCAACGGTGGGCTGCGTGGACTCAGGGAGTAGCATATTCAGATTTTTTCCCCAAAGAAGCAAAACAGGAATCTCCCCCACCCCCACGGGAGGAGGAGAACTGGTAGAGGAGGTTCTGGACTTGCCATCTTTGGGATGAAAGCTGAAGGCTGGGGAGGCTGGCTGATGAAGAGAAGACCTGGGGTTCAACCAGGCTGCTGTCTTCCATCTGAGGGGCTGATGGGGGAGAGGAAGTCAGTGTGCTCTGGGTGCTCCAACAGGGCTGGAACAGGTGCACAGGACTGGCTGGCCTGGAATCACAGCTTTGCCACTTACTACCTGTATAAACCTGGCAAATCACTTGACCTCAGTGAGCCTCAGTTTCCACATTTGTAAAATTAGAACTACAATACCGACTTCAGCACCTTGCTGTGAGGATTTAATGTGAAGGTGTACATCAAGTGCCCAGCACATGGTTGGCACATGGGAGATGCACATGTTAGGCTCTTCATGACTCTAGACATAAATACTGAGATGGGATGAGAAGCGTATTGGCAGGGGGAACATGGAGGGAAGAGGGAAGCAAAAATAATTTCAGCTTTGAACACAAAAACAATTCCGTTTGCTTCCTATTTTGGGAATTGCTGCGGAGGCCAGGAGGGAAGGAAGGATCCCATTTTAGTGCAACCCGCCTTCTCACTGGGGCTGTGACTTCCAAGACTCCAACCTACCTCTTGAATCAACTTTACAGAAGATCTGGTTGCTGAACTGGCCTAGTGGGCATCAGAGACTTCCCTCAAGGATCAACTTAAATACCCTGACTCAGAAAAGCCCTCCCTGATGTGTGGCAAACTATCTGGGATCTCCTGGTATAATATCTCATTGCATCACTTATTTTAACCTTATTACAGGTTGTCCTTACATACTTGTGTGATTGCTTAAGGCCTTTCTCCTCCCCCATTAAAGCAGAGACTATTTTTGATGTTCCCTATTGTATCCCCAGTGACTAAAGCAGTACCTGGCATGTAGTAGGCTCTTTATTCACTGACTGACCCAATAAATAAGTGCAAGCAGAAACCAAGGGGAAAGTCCTTTCTGTCATAGGCAACTCCATGAGCAAAGGTATGGATGTGGCAGAATGCAGCGTCTATGCAAGTATCAAGTGAACTTCAGCATGTCTCAGAGACAAAGAGAGAAAAATCTTTTGGGGCAGACTATGCAATTCCTCAATGCCCTGCTAAGGACAATGACCTGTCTCCTGTGGGTGAGGGGGAAACTCTTTAAGCAGGAAAGTGCCTGTACTGGAAGACTTAGGCGAGAGGCTGGACAGACTTCTTCCCTGCTTCTGGAGTCTGTGGCTTGGTCCTTTGTTCCCTTTAGGACCTTTGGTTTGGATCTCAAATCCCTCTTCATTCTCCAACTATTGCCCACAATTCAACTGGACAGAGACTCTGTCTTACGACAGATACCCTTACTGCATCAAAGCCTCAAGCCTTAAAGAACAACTTCCTCAGAGTCCCAGATAATGAGAGTTCTTCCTGTCATTCCTTAGATATCCCTTCTCTGCACAATCAAACCCTTACCTTGCTTCAGAAGACCAGGGTCCCAGGCCAGCCTCTGCTCCTATCATAGCCTTGTTCTCTCATTCTGTAAAATGGAGTTGGTGAAAATTGCATCTATCTTTGAAGGGTTGGTAGGAGAATTAAACAAGATAAAGAGTGTGAAAGTTTGCTGAACTGTGCAGCACAGTTAAAGCCACATGTCATCAGCGTGAAGTACTGAAGCTGGCACTCTGGGCTGGAACAAAGGCACACATCAGCAAAACATAAATTTGGGCTCCACTCCCAGTGCACCACCCCATCCCCTAGCAAAAGCAGGGTTGTGGTGGTAGACATAACTTCATTCAGTGAGACTCCAGAGTCTAGGGATCAGATAAAATGGCTAAGAAAGGGCCCAAGAAAGAAGACATCAAGGTAAAGGAGACCAGTGACTTAGACGTTATAAATCTCTCTAGCTAATGGGCTGAATAAAGGTCTAGGCAGGAGAACAATAATTTAAAACTGAAGCTTCATCCTGCTCCTCTGAATTAAGAGTTTCCATGATATGCTGCCAGAAAATTGCTTGTTTGAGCCCAGCCTTCTGAATCCTCAAGGACTCCACAAATGCTGAGGTTTTCTGGTTAATAGGAGGCCCTCACGGATCCAGTTCCAACGTCCTTCCCACCCTCACCTTCTACTGCCTAACTTCGTACTCTCACCTCGTACTCCCACTCCCCAAAGTCTAGGCACATTCGACTGTTTCCCTCATTTGCTTTGGGCTCTTTACCTCTGAGCCTCTGTACATGCTGTTCCCACTGCCTGAATGCCCTTTCTTCCTTCTCTGCCAGTCAAGATCTTGCTTGTTCTTTAAAGCCCTGGTCAAATGTTATTTTTTCTCTGAAGCTTGCTTTTCTCTGAAGATTTATTAGGGTGGAATTAATTTCTCCTCTTTTATTGGCTCCAGAGGATATTATTATACTGTACTTCTATTTGTTAGAAAGTCTGTCATTGAATTTTAGTTGGCTGTTTTTATGTCTTTTTCTCCATTATATCATCTTTGTTTCCCTAAAGCTTAGCACAGGTCTTCATATAACTGAAGTACTTAGCAAATACATGTTGAAGCAAATGAAAGAAGGGCAAAGGAGGAAATTAATTTTTATTGTACATCAAAGAGCATGCCAAGCACTTGGTAGATATTGGCTCTTATGATCCTGTCTCTTCCCATCTTCCCAGGCTATGAGTATTTAAACATAGTCATCATCCCCTACCCACGCTACAGAAAAGCCCTAGAAGTTTTGGGGTGAAAGCTCTGGTCTCATATCTTCATATTCTCTGCCACCCTCACCTCTGCTCTCCTCTTTCTGGCTCTTGGGTTGTCTTGTTTTTGTGTGGGTATGAGATACCTCATAACCACTCCTCTTTACTATGATGCTTTACAAAATAAAGGGTTATTGGGACAGAAAAACTCTTCAGCATTGGCAGCTGTGAATCTGGAACCAGAGCGGCCAAGTCCAAGACAGGCCCTGTGACAGCTCAGATCTCTCCTTTTGATGGACCTGCCACTCATCATCATCAGCTTCCTCCTCCTCCTCATCACAGGAAACAGTCACGAGCACTTGCTACCTGCCCGGCATTGTGGCCTTTGTGTTGACAGATGAGCTGAGTGAGTCATCACGACTACCTTATGAGGGTGAGGGGGAAACTCTGAAGGTACTTAAGCAGGGAAGTCCCTGTGCTGGAAGAACTACCACAGGGGAAACTAGAGAACTTGCTCAAGATCACATGGACAGCCAAGGGGCAGAGTGTGGATGCGACTGATTCCAAGCAGTCTGGCACCGGAACCTGAGTCTGTGCTGTTTGCCACAATGCCTCAGTGCCTCTCTGCAGGGCAGGCCTGTCTATCTGGTGGTCCATTCATTATACCATGACATCTGTTTCTCTGCTCTCAGAATCCTTTCCAAAAGCATCACTTTTCTCCCCCAGTCCCCGCTCTTAGGACAGAAAAGTGCACATTTCATAGTCACACCATTGGAAAAATACCAGTTCTGTCCTACGGGGTGAGAGAACAGATCGAAAGGCTCTGTCTCTTACAGTTCTTCTTCACCCTTGAATATAATGCATCAGACAGAGGCTGGAATATCTCTCAGGGGAAGAGTCTGAGGAACAGAAAATAGGGTACTTGTAAGGATTTGTCTTTCCAGGAGTTAAATCAGTTTAGAATGGAAAGGAGAAGAAAAAAATAAACAACCACAAAAATGATTTTCTGCTTTTTTTTAACTTAAAATTATGGAAATTGTTTCTGACAGCAAATTGCTCCTAATTAATTTCTTGGCTCTGCTGGGAAAATGTACTGTTCTGTTGATTTTTAAATTCTACCAGTTTAATTATCAAAAGACTTTTTTTTCTTAAAACTATTAACATGTGGGTTTGCAACTGGGGGTTTGTCAGCATAGTGTGCAGGGCAGGGGGAGAGTGAGGAGGCAGGGGCTGGATGGCCAACAGGAGGCCTAGCGACCCAACTCAAGGCCCCACATTTCAAAGTCCAGGAGGAGGTTATGTCCATAGGGAAAGAGGTCTGAATAGTGCAGGCAGAATCACCATGCAGGGAGTGCCTGGGTATGAAGGTGGTGGGGGTGGGGGTTGGGGAGGGGTTAAATTCAAATTCCATTTGTATTACTTAAACAAACAGTTGAACCTTTTTGAGCTTCAGTCATTTTTGTAAAATGGGGCTAGTAATAATGTTAACATTTACAGAACTCTTGCTACATGTCAGGCAGTGTCCTAAGTGCTTTTATGCACATTAACATGTTATTCTTCTCTACAGCCCTGTGAAATAGTTATTGCAACTTTATCCATTTTTCAGGTGAGAAAACAAGTTCAGAGGGGCCATGCACATTGCCTGAAGTTTCACATGTAATGAATGGCAGAAGCCAGCAAAGATCCCAGGCAGCTGGGCTCACTGTGAGAGAAAAGGAAGCCTAGTTTCCAACTACTGGTCAGCCTATCTGTCTTCCTCATTAGATCGAGAGCATCTCAAGATCAGGGGACCATTTCCTAATTGATTTTGTATCAATAATGAAGTTAATGTCTGAGAAATAAATAAATGAAAGGATAAATGGTTTAGATGCTCAGTTAAATCTTGGAAGAATTTAAATCTGGAATCAGTTAATGTGGTGCAATTCAAGAAAAAATATTCAATTTCAGTCACTCAGTAGATGTTAATAAAATATCTACTGTATAACATTCACTGCACTAATCAGTGAGTAACCTTGAACACTCAGCAATTTTGCTTTTGGGAAATGATCCTGAGAAAATAATCAGACAGTTGTGTAAAGACAGATGAACAAGGATATTCACCACAGTGTTCATTCATTCAACATATATCTATTTGTTGAGAACCTACTATGTACCAAACATTGTCCTAGGCACTCTCACTGAACAAGGCAAAGAAGGTCCTTGTCTTCATGCAACTCATAATCTTGCACGGAAGACAGACAAAACACAAAGGGATATACGGTGTCAGGTGGCAAGAAGAGCTCAGTAAAATAAAGCAGGGTAGGGTAAGGGAACTGGCTGTGAAAGGAGTTGGGTTTTTGGCTTGTGGCTCAGTGAAGTGTCTCTGAGGAGGGGCAATTTGCGTAGAGATGTTAATGACAGGAGGGAGTGGGCCATATGAATGATGGAGCCATATGAATGATTGTTGTAGAACAGAGTGTAGTTTGCAAGCTAGTTTTCTTTGCTACCTTAGGCAAATCACTTCAGCTGGGCTGGTACAGAGCAAGGCCCCTCCCACCTGTGCTCTGGGAATGCTGCCCTTCCACTGTGGCCTGGAACAAGGATGAGCTATATCTGACAGTGCCTCCTATTACCAAAATATTTTGCAAAATTCCCAGTGATACACATATGTAAGTCAATCCAACTCCTCTGCCAAAGCTAGGCTCAATGATTACTTCCTCTCTGAAGCCCTCCTTGCAGGGAAGATGCTTTTGCCCCCCTCCTCCTTACACTTTTTACACACCTCTACTGTAGCATCTAGTTGTTTGTTTGTTTGGCAGGGCCTGAAATTTTAACTGTTTGAGGCAGGGAAAATGTCTCATCTGTTTCTGAATCACAGCCCCTATTCCAAGCCTGGCACATGGTAGTGCCTAACAAGGGGTAGCTGGATTGACTTGGAAAGACATTTGGGGATTGCACAGGTTTTGACAGAAGTTAGGTGTGTCTTGTAGTTACATTCAGATCTATTTTTCCATACACAGTACACACTGGAAAGCTCTCTGAATGAGTGAACCTATGTTTATTCAATCCATGCTGTGTAAAGCAGTTTTGTGTGGCTAAGTGAAAATTACCTCATCTCTGCAAAGAAATCCTTGCTTTGACAATAGTCAGGCATGGTAATACAAGGATGCAAAGTGGGGATAAGTAGAGAGAAGTGAGAAATATTCACCTTTGCTAAGGATTTAGCTGTCACCTCAGTGGGCCTAAAGGGCATGTCATAGAACCAAAGAGGGTTATTTTCAAGCCCTAAGAGCTACTGGAGTTTGCCTTGCTAGGTTTTGGATTTGCTTAGGACCTGTCCTGTCTTTCTTTGTTCCAGTTTCTCTCTTTCGAAATGGGAAGGTCACTCTTTAATGCCTGTCTCACCATTATATTTTGCAAGCACATAACTTGTCTGGTTTCATGGGTCCACAACTGGAGAGGAATTTTGCCTCATGATAAATCATACCTGGGGTTTCATGCATATCTCAGTTAGATGAGATTTAGATGAGACTTTAGACTTAACACTTTAGAGTTGATGCTGGAATAAGTTAAGTCTTTTGGGGAGATTTTGCCTGTAGAAAGACATGATCTTGGGAAGGGGCTAGAGGTAGAATGTTATAGAGTCAAATTTGTCCCCCCAAATTTCCATGTTGAAGCCCTAACTCCCAATGTGATGATATTTATAAGTGGGACGTTTAGGAGTAATTAGATAGAGGTGAGATCATGAGGTGGGGCCCCCATGACTGGGTTAGCATCATGAGAAGAGGGAGCCCAGGGAACAGGCATGCACGCACGTCCTCTCAGGCACGCTCTGCAGCGCCCTATGCTGACAGCCAGCAAGAGGGCCTTTATCAGAAATTGAATTTCCAGGCACCTTGATTTTGGGCTTCTCAGCCTCCAGAACTGTGAGAAATCAATGTCTGTTGTTTAAGCCACCAAATCTGAGCTGAGATCTGATAGTGAGCAAAAGCAGATATGGGCTCTGCCCTCAGGGAACTTACAGACGAGTGAGAGAGACAGGTGTTCTTCAACCCCTCACACAACCATGGGTACAATTACACTCTGAAATAAGTGCTGTGAAAGACAAGTGTTGTGTGAGTGCCTATAGGAAAGGAATCTGACCCAGATCATAGGCTCAGGGAGGCTTTCCTGAGTAAGCAAGCTTGTGCAGAGATATGGGTGCTGTGTAGATGGTTCTGGGGTACAGGGAGCAGCAAGAATATTACAAGGGTAGTTTAAGAGTCCCTAATCTTAATAAAGACCCTACCAACTCCAACTAAACAACCTAAAATAAAATACAATCTAAGTAAAAATAACTAGCCTACTATAAACAAATGTAGCTTCTAGACCCTAAAACTCTCTTTCCAACCAGGATGGTTACTCTTAATATCCTCCAATAAAGAAATATGGGGACCAACACTGATCCAGGCTATATTGTAAATTTTGAAACTTCCTATTTGCCTACTACTTTGACATCCCCACAAACAGGCTGTGAGCCCCCTGTCTGGGTGCCCAGGCATACCAGTGTGACAAGGATGGCCCCTGCTGTAAGATCCCCTTTGTGCCCCCCAGCCCACGACCATGACCTTGTAACATCCAGATGCACCAATGCAACCGCCTTGCACTTCTCTTTCTGTACTCCACCCCAGCCCCCAGGAAAGGCACTCGCCCACAGTCCTCACTCTCTCTGTGCCCCACCTGCTTTACCAAGCCCACTCTGTGGGCACTGAGTCCCTTGGCAGTGTGGTGACTCTGATTCTCTAGAACCCGTGAGTATAATAAACTTTGTTTCCCTATAAATATCCTGAGCCCCCTTTTGTGGCTGCATGTGACTGACCATCACCTGAAGGCACAGAAAGTGTAGGCTGAGGGAACCATACATCCAGACATCTTGTGAGCAGAGGGAATGTGTAGGTGTTAGGAATGGGAAGAAGCCAGTGTGGAGAGAAAGCTGGAGCAGGGGGAGGAGCAGGGAACAAGGCTGGACAGATCATCCCAAAAGTCTGGGACCGATGTTAAGTTTTAAGCCAAAGGAGATGGAAAAAGTCGGGTGCTGAAATGACCACATGTGCTATTTGACAGGTGGGAGCAGGGAGACCAGTTCAGGGGCTACTGTTGCTTAGATGAAAGACCATGACATTATCAACCACAGTGGTGGTAGCAGAGGTGAGGCAAAGTGGATTGATTGAGATCTTGAGGAGAAGCAACCAAACAAGCAGGGATAAAAGAAGGGTGACCCAGATACCTGTTCTGGTTCTGTTACAAGTTTCTGTGTAACCTGCACAAATCCCTTATTGGGGCCTCAGCATACCCCTTCCCACCAGGGAAGCCCTCAAGCTTCCCCCAGAAATGGTCGGGGTCTGCAAACCACTCGGGACTCTTTCAGAGACCTGGTGCTGACCAGCTATGACTCAATGACTTCGTGATCCTGATCCATTTTTCCTCTCTCCCTCAAATGCCTGAGACTATCCTTTTTGAAAAGTATTTGCTGGAATGATACCCAAGCCTGTAGTTGGATGATAAATAGTTCTGACACCTTGAATCAGGCTCTGAACCAGACATAGCCAGGTGTCTACTGCATAACATAAAAGAAAAAAAATCTCTAATTGGAAGTTTCCTCTATAGACCAGAAAAATCAACAACAAAAAATCAGTGTCAGATGGGGAAATGCCTGGGATGAGGATAATGATGATGCTACTCATAATGATTCCTTAACTTCATTTAGTGTCTCAATATGCCTTGTCTCATTTGACACAGCGACCTTGTGAGGACTGCCAGCTCGTAGGCATGAGTAGACTGAGCTCCGAAGAGAAGAAATGTCAGGGCTTAAAGATATTTATATAGTTGACAGATATTTATCAAACCCTTATGTGCCAGGCTATAGGGCCAGCATAAATGTACTATGATTGTCTCCATTCTCATGGTGAGATAATAAAATATATAATAAAAATACATAATATATAGTATTTGATATATGCTATGCAATGATATATATAATTAAATAATAATTATTGTTTATAGTAGATGTTATAAAGAAAAATTAATAGGGTGGTAAGTTAGCCAGTCAACAGAGAAGGCAATTTTCAATTGAATGGTTTGAAAATAGTCTTGACAAGGTGGCATTACAGACTAAGGAACCATAACTGCAAAGGTCAGTTATAGAAAGCTTGATTTGTCTGAGGAACAGAATGGACAACAGTTTGGTTGGGATACAAGTGAGAGAGGGAGAGAATGGCAGAAGAGGAGGTGGGAAAGATAAAAAAATCCAAGCCCAAAGAGCTGTGTGAACCATGGTAAGGAGTTTGGATTTTAAGTGATGGGAAGCCATTAAAGAATTTTAATCAGGAGGGTGATTTGATGATTTTAGTTCTTAGATGGTTTCTCTGGCTGATATGTGGATAAGGCACCATATGGTGGCAAGAGTTAAAATTGGCATGCCAGGTAGGAGTGTATTACAGTAGTCTAGGCAAGACAGGAACTGGTGGCTAAAAGAGGAACTTGGTGGGGATGAAAAGCAACACATACATTCAAGATATATTTTGGTAGTAGAATAGACAGGAGTTAAGGGGGAACTCAGGTGCTGGTTGAAGGACAGTGTTTTAACCTCTGTATCTTTGCATGTGGGCAAGCTGAGGCACAGGGAAGAACAGAAATAGAAAATGCCTGAAACAAAACTTGATTCAAGACTTGTAACTCCACATACAGTGGTATTCTAGTACGCCAGACATCTATGCTCAAAGTGACAGCATAGGGCGGGTGGAGAGTACTCAGCTGAGTTGGGACACATAGCTCAACAGCTGTGGGACACATAGCACCACGTTGGCGTCTGGCAGGGAGACTTCTGGGCATTCTTCTACTGGAATAGGAATCCTATGCCTGCTTCATTCCCCACTTGCCAACTGCTAGACCTCCCTGCCCAGGGCTGGGATCGGGAGAGGGAGATGGCCCCCGCTCCTGCTCAGGGTGTATGGCTGCTCTCTGCTGACCCAGCAGAGAGAAGTGAACTGATTGGAGAATGTGTTTTGTAGCTTCCCAGCTTCACGGATGAAGAAATGAATCTGATGTCAGCTTGAGTTCAGACTCTTCCGCAGGTTCATGATGCTTTGATCTCTTAGTTTTCATATGTTTCACTGGAATAATCTGGAACCATGGTCAGTCAAAGCCCATTTCCCCTGGCTTGCCCTCACACTACTCTTATATCTTAGCCACACAAACTTTTCTTTGTTTATGTGTGACCATCTTTCCCATCTTTCTTATTAAACTTTAAGACTGCTAAAGGCAGAGACATCTTTGTGTGCTCAGTAGACAGAGCAACTGGCACAGAGTATATATGTTGTAACTGTTTCCTGAGAGGATAAAGCAATTATCTCCCAGGCTCTGTTTCCCCAACTTTTAAAAATGAATGATTAATAGCTTTAATTATTTTGAAGTTTAAATGAGTTAACAGGCATGTAAGGTACCTAACACAGTGTAGGAGCTTAAGAAATGAATTCATACATTATCTATGTACCAAAAGCTTTCCCTTGTTCAATATCATTAAATTAAAGCAAATTAAAACTTCAATAAGATATCACTACAGATTTATTAGATGGGCTAAAATTTTTAAAAAATACTGACGATTTCAAACACTGGTGTGCATGTAGAGTAATTAGAACCCTTTACATTGCTGCTTGGAATGAAAACTGACAGTTCCTCAAAATATTAAACATAGTTATCATATGACCCAGAAATCCCACTGCTAGGTAAATACCTACTGAAATGAAAACTATGTTCACACAAAAGCCTATAAGTGAATATTCATAGCCTCTTTATTCATAATTGCCCAAATTGGAAACAACTCAAAGTCCCTCAGTGGAGAATGTACAAACAAACTGTGGTACATGTGTACAACCGAATAGCACTCAGCAAGGAAAAGGAATGGACTATTGATACACACAACCATCTGGACTGCAAAAGCATTAAGCTAAGTGAAAGAAGTCAGTCTCAAAAGGTGACCTATTGTATGATTCCATTTTCAAGACATTCTTGAAAAACAAAACTATAGTAATGGAGAACAGATGGAGCATTTGCTAGGGGCTCAGGTGTGACTACAAAGGAACAACACAGTGGCATTCTTTGAAGGTAGAAATGCTCTGCATCCTGAGTGTGGTGGTGGATACACAACTAAATACCTGGGTGAACACTTATAGGCCTAAAGTCCATGGTGCTAAAGTCTTCCCATAGATTACTGACCCTCTAAAGAAAGCTATGAGCACAAGAAAATCAATTTAACTGTATGTTCATCTAAAAAATTAAGTAAAATAAAAAGCCTTTCCCATGTTGGCATTAACACCTAGTGCCAATTCTAAGGTGTCCTTTTACTCTACAGTGGTGTCTTGTTTATTCAAGCTACCTCTCAATACAAATGCTAAAAAATGAGAAAGAAGGGTGAGGTTGTAGACAGTGTGGAAGTATATGGGAGACTGGTTTGTCTGGAAGTTTCTAAAGCTAGAGCAGCTATTTCATTTCAATTCAATCCTGAGCTTTCAAAGAGAAAACAGCCCCCTCTCCCCTTTTAAAGCTTTGCTAGTAAAACTGTCCTTGCACTGAGCCAGCGATAAATCTACAGAATGCTGTGGTAATACCCACAGAGAAGGCAAAAGGGGCCTCCATAAACCATGCGATTTGAACTACTACAGATGTTGCAGTGGGAATTTATGGTTTTCGACGGATCCTTATCTCTTCTTGCCAGTTTCTGCATATTGAATCATGCAATAGCAGAGTCTATTTTAAGAGTCATCATTTTTTTCTTTAAATTAAAAAAAAATCTGTGGCAATTAATTTCTTCCATACTGTTCTATCATGACAAATAAATGTGAAATGCGTATTTACAGAGCACATGTAATTGCATTTGGGCACATGCAAATGACATGCAAATCTTACATTCTAAATGAGTTTGTTTATCATTTCTGAATTCTAATCCAAGGACCTTCCTTTTTAAATTCAGTTTATATTCTGACATGTATACAAATGAGTTTGACTCTGGAAAATAACTTAATAAACTCGGGGTTAGCTATGCAATTAGAGGAGGCATCTGGGAGCTATAAAATCTGGGAAACAACATTTACATCTTTTTCTGCATTCAAGATTTCAATTTCGTAGCTCAAACCCTCTCCCTACCAGCCTGCACTCCCCTCACTCTACCACATTTCCCATCATTCCTGCAACCCATCATTTGAAGTGGCTTTTTCTTTTTCTTGGGGGGTGGTAGCTGAGTGCATTTCACTTAGGGTGACCTCAGCAAGTCATTGTCCTCAGTGCAGCATTTCCAAAAACTAAAATCAGAGGGATAAATAAAATGAAAACTAACAGAATTAACATTGATCAAAATTTTCATTCGGACTTCTCATTATTATGGCGGGCCTAGTTCTCTTGTGGGTGCTAAAGTCTTCCCATAGATTATTGACCCTCTAAAGAAAGCTATGAGCAGTCATAAATCTGATCTGTCAAAGGACATAAGAAAGAGAAGAGAAAGCATAGGGAAGGAAACAGAATCATAAAACAAAGTGGAATGGGGGCTCCTCAAAAAATTAAAAATAGAACTACCATATGATCCAGCAATCCCATTTCTGGGCATATATCCAAAAGAACTAAAAGCTGGGTCTCAAAGAGATATTTGCACACCCATGTTCAAAGCAGCACTGTTCACAATAGCCAGGAGGTGGAAACAACTCCAATATCTATTTATGGATGAATGGATAAACCAAACATGGTGTATACATAACAATGGAATATCATTCAGCCTTCCTAAGGAATTTTTGTCATATGCTATAACACAGATGAACATTGAGGATATTATGTTAAGTGAAATAAGGCAGTTACAAAAAGACAAATACTATTATTCCTCTACGTGAGGTATCTAAAGTAATGAAAGTCATAGAAATGGAAAGTAGAATAGAGATTACTAGGGGCTTGAGGGAAAGGGAGAAGGGAAGTTGTTGTATAAAGTGTGTAGCATTTCAGATTTGCAAGATGAAAAATCTGGAGATCTGTTCTACAGCAATAGGAATATACCCTATCACTACTGTACTGCACACTTAGCAATGGTTAAGATGGCTTAAAAAAGACACACAGAAATTCTCAAAACTTCCCCAGGCAGGGGTACCTCAAGGAAAAAAAGTTTAATGGGTAATAAAATTACCTTATGTTGGGACAATAGTGGTTGAGTTAGGGTTGTAGAACTATGAGTAATTTTTGAAACTTACGATTTCAAACATTTTCATTTTTCCTTGTGCTTACAGGATATACAAATTTCTAAGAATGAAATTTTTAATAAAATATCTTGTCAAAATGGAGGTTTTGAATTAAGTTCAAAAGATATTCTCTTTGCTCTTAATAGAAATCAGCTTTAAATGATTATAGGGCAGCCTGTTGAGACTGAGATTATTAGGTAAACAATAGTCCACAAATTGAATCTGGCCTGTTGCCACCTTTTTTTATACGGCCCATCAGCTAAAATAGTTTTTGCATTTTTAAATGATTGAAAAATAATCAAAAGAAGAAGTTTTATGACATGTAAAACTACATTAATATTCAAATATCAGTGTCCCTAATAAAATATTATTGCCACACACACACAAAGTGGAAGCTAAAAATTCCCAATTCTGATTTCATAGAAGCATAGGATGTTTTAGTCAAGGAGGCACTCTGAAACGACCTAGTATAAACTTCTTATTTTACAGATTAGAAACCTGAGAGTGACAGAGGTGAAATAACTTGCTTATAGTCCTAGTGAGTTAACCACAGAGCTAGAACTCGCTATACTATGCACTTTTTTCTCTTGCTGGGCAGACCCAATGTGTCAAATTATGATTCAGCATTCTCTTCTGCTTTTTCCTGGTCCCCATTTTTGGGTAACATATATCGAATATTATATTTATTGTAAGTCAGTACTCCTTAACAGTGTTAGTGCATTTAGTTCTCACGACTGACCTCGGGACAAAGGTCGTACCATCCCGACCTCCGAGCTCACTCTTCCGTCCCTCTGCCCTGCACACCAGCTGTGCTGGTCCTAGTCAGGCTGTGGTGAACCCTGTCCTCTGGCTCCCACCTGCTTCCGTCTCTCGGGGCCCCTCACGTCCTGTTACTGCAGGCTCTTCAACCTCTCCTTTTCCACTGCCTCCAAGTTCTACACCAAAGTTAATCTACATGTTCAAATCCCTCACAACTTAAAAAATAAGGTACTTTTCAGTCCTCTATCTCCCCTCTCCTTCCTTTCCCGGCCAAGCTTTATGAGAGTATAGTCTATCCTTGCAATCTCTCTCTCTTCTCTTTCCACTGCAATCTGGTATTCCCCTCTGTCACTTCTAGCCTCAATTCCACTTCATGATGACTTCTTTGTGGTTTAAATCAATGGACATTTTAAAAACCTTATCTCAATTGACACCAGTGAACACTCTCCCTTTTTCTCGAAACTCATACACCTCTCAGATTCAAAGTCAAGTGCCCTATGTTAGGAAAGACAAAGCTGATAAACACCCTATTACTCCAGCCATTTTCACTGTGCCTGTATGCCTTTGTAGATGATGTCCTCTTTGCTTAGAATACCTTCCCATCTCCCCTCCTCCCTTGCTTTTACCTGTGTTGTGAGTTGTGTGCGTCCTTTAAGACCCAGCTGATTCTTCCACCTCTTGAAACTTTCTCTGCCACCTTCAAAAGAGTTGATCCTTTGCTTCTTTGCACCCCGCCAAAACATCTTATATTTACAAGTCAGTTGTCACCTTTATCGTACTATATGTATTTGCTCATTGTACCTCACATGGATTGCATTCTTTCTGAGGTAGGAAAGGAAATGCCCAATTCATCTCCAGGTGGTAGGATAAATTAGCATTTTATGATCCTCTCCCTCATCAGTACTCTCTTCCCTCTGCGCTCCCATCATAGGAAGACTCAGATTAAAACAAACAAACAAATAATCTCTTAGTAAGCAAACAAACACATCAGTGCTAATGTATGAGATTCTTCTTGGATTTTAAAGATGTAACCTTTGATAGCTAATGTGTTTTTCCTTGTATTAGGACCAGTCCCTTAGAAGAGGCAGAAGGACCTGAATATTTATCAGAATAATAGGGGGGAGGGTGTTTGATCAGTTCTGAAGAGTAAGGCAAAAACTATGCTAGTTAATGAAATGATATTTCTCAGGGGATATCAACTCAGGGAAAAGCACTTGTCACTGTGAGGGGTGTCTAGTTCAGATAATTCACAGCTTCCACAGCTCTAACTGGAACAGAGTGACTTAGATTTTATCTTTAGTCATCGACTTGGGACCCAGACTGCCTTCAGAGCCCGGAAGGACTGAGCAAACAGGCACAGCATTGGCTATCAGGTGGAAGACCGAGGGACCACACACAGTATGTGGTACGTATCTGCCTACAGTGGGAGCAACAGATTTGTTCTGAAGGAATAGGGTGTGGTTACTAGGCTAAGGGCATTTAAGATGTGCGTACATGAGTGTGAGTCAGAGAAAGGAAGGAGGTTTGAAGTCCATGAGGAATTGATCCCTCTCATCATGAAGGCTTAAGTATGGCATTCTCTACCTCTGACCCCATGAGATACAGAGAAGTAGCTAACTCGGCTAGCAATGCATGCTTTATGCCTCTTACAACCACCTCTGGAGGGTTTCCTGATTCTTAAGTAAAGGATCTATATGAGAGATAGCAGAGCACGGTGGTCAAGAGCACACTCAGGAGCTGAACTGCCTGGGATTGGATCCCACCTTTGTTCCTTACTGGCAGTGAAACTCTGGGTAAGTTACTTGCCTTCTCTGTGGCTTAGTTCATTCATCTGCTAAATGACAATAAATTATGGTACCTACTCATAAAGATTTCTGTGAAGATTAAGTGAGTTAATATATCAAAAGTACTTAGAACAATACCTGGCATGTACTGGGCACTCAGTAAGTGCCGCTTATTGTGGTTAGCACTGTTTCTGCAATATTTGGTCTTGTGGAAGTCCATGTGACAGGAGGTCTGAGAGGTACAGGTCTGATCTGTCCCACTTCCTTGAGAGTATTGGCTGCAGGAGAATAAACTCCTTTGGTTATTAGCAGTGTGAGACCCATAACCTGGAGATACCAGAAAACTCCAGGCCTAAAACACATTATTTAGACTAAACTTTTTATTGTCCCCCACCATAAGTAAAAGAAGAGAATCATTTCTACTTTGAAAAAAAAGGGCCTGCTATACTGGCTTATTGTGAGGCTCCCCAATGTTGGCAAGGCATAAGTAGGCAACAAATGTGTAGGTCAAATGAACAATAGGTGGTAGGACAAAAGTGGCAGGAATAGATCAGAAGAAGCAAGTTCTAAGTCCTGCCTACTTTTCCCCTGACATTGACACTGTCTCTGGCTAGTGCTGGGGTCTATAATTTCTCTAATTGCCACTCATTCACTTTATGACCATAGGCAAGTCCTTTCTCCTCTCTGAGCCCAGTTTGTTCATTCGCAAAATGAGCATAAAAGATATTCATGAAAATTAAGTGATATCACAGGTATATGAGAAAATAATTGGCAAACCATGTGTCATGTTCATTTTTACTCCTGAACTAGACAATACACTGTACAATTATTTTGAGTAGTCCTAAAGAATCACCCAGCCTTGATGAGCACATCAATTATGTTGCCACGCTTTTCTCAAAATTTTAAGATGGAGTTACAATTTTGCACACCCAGTAAAAAGACTTATGCTACCAAAAATGTCTCTACTCCTGTGTGAATAGACCAAATCGAGGTCCAAGGATGCTCCCATAATGGAATGAGGCAAAAAAGCCCAGACTTTGGAGTCAGCATGCTTAGTTACGAACCTGGGTGATTCTGAGTCAGTCACACAGACTGTCTAAACCTTAACTGCTTCTTCAAAATGGGGTAATTACATCTACAATCACAGGATGGTAATTAGGATCTAGACCATCATAAAATATATAGTACCTAGCATAGTAAAGTACTCTGTGTGAGAGAGGCCCCCAGGTAATATTTCCTTTCTCTGATCTTCAATATGGATGCAGGGAGTTCTGGAACAATAAATGCCTTAGGGATAAAGACTTGTGTCCTTTTTGTCTCTTTATACCTAGTTCTTGACACAAAATACATTTTCAAGAAATATTTATTGGACTGAATGAAACTGAATTCAATAGAAATGGATTTAAGATGATCTTTTAGGTTGTTCTCAGTACCAAGCACAGAACCTGGCACACGAACCCATAAACACTTGTAGAACATGGTTCTATGGTGGCCAGATTCCAGGACTGGACATATTAAGGGAAATGGAAAAGTGTATAATTCTTACAGGGCACTAGAGGAAGGGGTCACACATCCACTCACTGCTGGCACCATCTCATCAGAAAACCTGCCACTTATAGCTACTTCCTGCTCCATATCCTGTTTCTCAGAGGAAATAAAGTGGCTCTGATAAATCCATTATGCTCCTTCTGCACTTATACAGAGAAAAAGATTCTAATTTTCTGCCATGGACCCATGGGACACTCAGAAATCACATCCTCTCTTGTCTGGGCCCAGCCTCTGTTGCTCCTGCTGTGGGGTGTGATAACTGCTATTTTCCTTTCCCAACTTGTTAACTTCCCTTTGAAGTCCCCTTCCTGTCCCAGCAACACTGATGGGACCACAACAATTTCAAATATCTGAGCCATTATCTCATTGTTCTAAACAACATATTTCTGCCACTGTCCCTACAATTGTTCCCCCTTAGGTGAGTCCTAAAGAATTTCACAGCCTTAACGAGTACATCAATTACTGTTCATGGAAGAGCCGATGTCTCCTTAAAGGTTATTTGAAGGTTGATTGTTATCTCAGTGCTTATAGCCAGCAAATCTATCTCAGCCTTATGAGTGTATTTGACCTTTTTATAGGTACAGGGGAAGAATAACAGAACAAAGTTAATTTAGACCTCTATACTACGACATTTTTTTTTTCTGGAAGAAATGAAAGGGCATCGAAATCGATACCTGCACAATAACACACTGATGAATGTTGGGACCCAATTTTCTCATTTTGCTAACTTGAGATTGGGAATTCTGAATAGTTTTCAATCTTGCATTCTTTGGACACTGTGAAGACTGCCGTATTGTGTCCACACAATGCCACTGCACACTCATTATGAGAGTACCAATGGTCCTGAAAAGGTCAGTTAGTTAGAAATGTCAGCGTTCAATGGAGCTGCGCAGACCTGTACGCGCACGGATCCAATTAGAGTGGCCAGGCACCACTGCTGCAACCCAGAATCCTAATGAGCAAGTAGAGGAGAGGGGAAGGCACCTTTTCTTTCTTTCTTTCTTCTTCTTATTCAAAAGAAATGGAGATTGCCTTTCAACCACACTACATGGAATTGTTTAAACTTTACCCATCAGCACTTAGGCTCCAGGTAGGCTGGGAAGGGAAACCCCGGATTCTGCAAAGGCTGAGCCCTGCCTGGAACAGCCAGATGTTGAAGAGAGAGTAATGAAGCAGGTGGGAGTGGCACTGCAGACCTCATCAGGCTACTGGAGTAAGTTCACTCTTCCCAAGACTTACTTAGGTTGATAGCTAAGAGGAAAATGTCTTCTTACTAAGTTCATTTCTAAACAATTTCTGGGCCCCTGGCATCTGTGCCAGGTCTTGTGATTAGAAACTGGTCTTTGTTAGTTTTGGGAAACTTAACCACTTGTACAAACTTGTTAGGAGTGCATGAGCGTCTGGATGTGTGTATGGACTGGTGTTTCCTGAATTCACCTATTCCAGCGGTTCTCTATTTCTAATTCATCACAAACTGCTATTTGGGAAAAGTCCACTGATGATGAACGTGGATACTGCAGCAATGTCAAATTGCTATTAAAGTTTCTAAATGTTCTCTGTTAGTTTCTGTATTTATCTCCTTGTGGGCAAACAGTTTACACCCTGGCACCAGTCTGTGGATGATGCTTTGAGTAGCACTGCCCTGGACACCTCTCATTCAGTGTTCCTGCCTCACTTGCCATTCCTTGCTTCCACTGGTCCATACCATTATGGACTGGCAATCACACCAGGTTCTCTATCCTGGTTCAATCACTGAACGATTCCCTAAAACACATTTTGGTAGTTGTTTTTTGGCACCAAAGACCCCTGTGATAGTTAGAACTGTCTCCCAGCAGGCCTTGTCTGGAGTTTTGTGGACTAAACAGCCCAAAACCACAAACAAAACCCTGGGAAATTTTGCTAAAGTGATCCAAGGATGCTACTTTGAGAACAAATGAAGGATTTTATAGGGAATCATATGGTTTGAGTCCTAAGCCCAGCAGGCATGGAGGACCTACTTGCTTTCAGGCCCCAGACACTCACTCCAGCAGCTCATCCCTTCAACCGAGACCCCTTAGTCGCCTTTGAGGTCTGCCAGAACCCAGGACCTTTCTGGCTTTGTGGTCAGGTAAAGGCAGGGCCAGTGGATGTAAGGAGTGTTGGATTACTATATTATCTTGTTATCCATGGCAGGTGGCATTTTGTGTCTGCTTTTGTTCCGGTCGTTCAGCCTAATTTGCTGCATCCAGACCTCTGTCTCAGGCCCCCATGACTGTTTCCTATCCTAATATGCATTTCTACAATAAATAGGCTATTCTCTCATTCATTTTTTTCTTTTAATATCTCTGCAGACTGTAAATGAACCAGCATCTGTGATTAGGAGGGCAGCTGAGAAGTCAAAAATCCACTGGATGTTGAGTCAGAGAATCTGGATTCAAGCCCTGACTCTTCCACCTACAAGCTTTTGTGAACTTAGGCAAATTCTATCATTTCTCTAAGATAAAGATGACTGTTTCACAGGATTGTTTTGTTTAAACAAAGAATTGGATACAAAATCACTTTGACATTGAAATGTGCTATATCAAAGCCACTTGTGGAGGTGGTCATTACTCCTGCTATTCTTATCCTTGGCAGGTTGTCCCTTCTCTGAACCATCAGGGAGAAAGGAAAGAGGGATCCAGGGATGTTGAGTAGAAGGCAGAGAGAGAATCAGGGCCGAGGGCTTAGTAGGGACCACATGAGCATGCTCCTGAGACAGTCCCTGTCTGTTAACCTGAGAGAACAAAACACAGGCAGAGGCCAAAACAGGGCGGGAGTTAGTCATCAGACCCTGGTCCCTAAGATAATGTAGTGAAGTGACATAAGATGCTTCCCAAAGCACCATCTAAAGCTGGAACTGAGCCTTCCTCACAAACTATTCTAATGACATTTGATATGGAAAAGGTAAGTTTTGTTTACCTTAAAGGCAGCGGCAACCACCAATTCTTTTTTCACCATTGCAATTAAAACTCTTCTCTAACAAGCCAGTCTTCACCACAGTCTTTACCAGAAGGGAAACTTTCTGAAGGACATTCAGCCATCCATCCAAGAATGAAACTCAGCTGGGCCAGGCTAACCACCCTTCCTCCCCCCCACCCCTTATTTTAGTTTCTAGAAAAAAGTGTATTAGGTTTATAGGACAATGATGCAGCCATCATCTGGAGAGGAGGAAATTGCATTTCAAGTGCCAGATGCAGACCTTACTGGCATTTTGAAGAATAACCTAATAGGCTGGGCTAGCAGGAAAAATAATAGTTATTTGTGGTTACTGTCCTCAAAGAAGGACTCCCCATAACATGAGCATTTCCAAAGTTCTGATATGTGCCAGATACATGATCTCATCTAGTATTCACAACAACCCTATGAGGTCAATTTCATGAGCTCCATTTTAGGGATGAGAGAGCTGAAGCTCTGAGGGGGTGTATTTTGTCCAAAGTTGTATAAAGACTAAATGGTACAGCTGAAATTTGCACTGTAGTCTAGCTGATCTCTGCATGCCATCTAGAGTTTCTTTTTCTTTTTCTTCTCTTTTCTCTCTTTTTTTTTGTCATAGAGACACACTTTATTTCTCTGTTCCAACAGTGCTGAGGAAACACTGGTAATGGCAGGTCAGTAAATCTTGCTAAGAGCAAACTTCCACATTCGTCAAGCCTATTCTCATTACTCTCTTTGATGATGTTTTAGACCAGAGCACGAAAGTTGTGCATGACCTTCTGTGACATGCCACTGTGTCCTTAGTCTCTAGAATTTCAAGTACATGTGAAGAAGGAGCACACCTTTCTTCAACTCAGTGGCAGCCCAGCACCCATTACCAAGAGTGCAAAGTCTATGACATAAACTGGCAACTGAACATTGGGGATTCAGTAAAGTTTCAGGGTACGAAGTCAACATATAAAAATCAGTTTTGTTTTTATACACTAACAACAAGCCATCTTAAAGAGAAATAAAGAAAACAATTCAATATACAGTAACATCAAAATCAAAAAAATGCTTAGGAATAAATTTTACTGAGGTGAAAGATCTGTGCACTGTAAGCTTTAAAACAATGATGAAAGAAATTGAAGACACAAATAAATGAAAAGATAAACTGTGTTCATAGATTAGAAAAATTAATATCTTAAAATGTCTGTACTATACAAGGCCATTTATAGATTCAATGTAACTCTGGCAAAAATTCCAATGGCATTTTTCATAGGAAAAAACCCTAAAATGTGTATGGAACCACAATAGAACTATAGTAATCAAAACAGTATGGTACTGGCATAAAAACAGACACATAAGCCAGTGGAATAGAATCAAGAACCCAGAAATAAGCTCATGCATATATAGTCAACTAATTGACAAGGGAGCCAGGAACACTCAATGGGGAAAAGGAGGTCTTTTCAATAAATGGTTCTGGGAAAAACTGGTTGCTAACATGCAAAAGAATGAAATCATATCCCAATCTTACACCACTCACAAAAATTAACCTGAAATAAATTAAGGACTTAAATGTAAGACCTACACCCAGAAAAATTCTAGAAGAAAACAGAGGGGAAGAGTTCCTTGACATTGGTCTTGAAAGTGGCTTTTTGTATATGATATCAAAACACAAGCAACAAAAGCAACAGTAAAGAAGTGGGACTACATCAAACTAAAAAGCTTCTGCACCGCAAAGGAAGCCATCCATAAAATTAAAAGGCATCTATGGAATGGGAGAAAATATTTGCAAACCACATATCTGATACAAGTTTAATACTCAAAATAAATAAGGTACTCATAAAACTCAATAGCAAAGAAACAAATAACCTGATTTAAAAATGGGCAAAGGACTCTTACCGACATTTTTCAAAAAAAGACATCCAAATGGCCAACAGGTACATGAAAAGTTGCTCAACATTACTTATCACCAGGCAAATGCAAATCAAAACCACAATGAGATATCATATCACACCTGTTAGAAATGGCTATTATCAAAAAGACAACAGATAAGTGATGACAAGGATGTAGAGAAAAGGGAAACCTTGTGCACTTTTGGTGGGAATGTAAATTTGTGGAGCCACTATAGAAAACAGTATGGAAGTTCCTCAGAGTTAAACATAGAGTTACAATATGATCCAGCAATCCTACTTCTGGCCATATATCTGAAAGAAATGAAGTCACTATTTGAAGGGCTATCTGCATTCCCATGTTCACTGCAGCATTATTCACAGCAGCCAAGAAATGAAAACAATCTTAAGTGTTTTTGATGGGTGAATGGTTAAAGAAAATATAATACATATATACTATATAAATATCTTTACATATATGTTGTATGTGCAATATATAGTTATATGTAATATATAGTATATGCAATAGTGTATATATAAACACACATGTTATATGTAAATAAATAAATATACACACATATACATATGTGTGTATATATACATATATATGTATGTATATAATTCAGCCATAAAAAAGAAGGAAACCCTGCATTTGTGACAAAATGAATGAAACTTCAGGAAATTATGCTAAGTGAAAAAATCTGTATAATCTCATATGTGGAATTTAAAGGAACAAAACTCATGGAAACAGAATAGGTTAGTGGTTGCTAGGGGCTAGAGGCTGGAGGCAATGGGTGAGGATGGTTAAAGAACTCAGATTTCTAGTTGTAAAATAAGTAGGTTCTGGGGATTTAAATGCACAGTATGTTGACTACAATACTGCATTATATCCTTGAAAATTGCTCAGAGAGTAAATTTTAAGTGCTCTTACCACACACACACACACACACACACACACACACACATAAGAAAAGTAAGAAGCTAAAGAGAAGTAACAATTATCCTTTATATTAAGGTGTTTTGGTAATTTCTCCAAAACTTTTTTAAAATGTGAGATAATAATAATAAGAATGATAGTAATAAAAAAAAGTCCACTTTTTTGGGAAGGATTTTAAAATGCAGTGTTTCCATAGACATTTAACACAATGACAAAGAAACAAAATCAATTCACCGCTTCCCAGCCACCCCCATGAAAGAAATGACCACTCAGAAGATTAACTACTGATTTCTCATTCTCTCTCATGGCTGGCCTGGGGTGGCTCTAACTGTAGTGCTTCAGGCCACAGTGCGCCACCCCATATGAGGTTTGCCAGGATGCCCCGCAAGCACAGAGACAGACTTCAGCTGCTTCAGACTGTTAGCCTGTGGGTCAGGTCTCCAGCCTCTGAACCAATGAGCTAATGTCCTCTCAGCTAAATTCTCATACATGAGTTCTCATCTTCCGCTCAAATCTCATTGGGAAGGCCTAGTGTGATAAAACAGAGCTTCTGTTCTAGCCCCTAATCTGCATGGCATTTTCATGTTAATAACATGCTAGGGGCTTTATTGCCATGGTCATTTCATTTAATCTTCATTTCATCCCTATAAAGTTGGTGCCACCATCCATATTTGATGGAACATGAAGCCCCAAGGCAGTTGAATGATTTTCCCACAGGCAGTGGCAGGATCAAGATGGGAACCAAGAACTACTTGGGTCCTGAACTTTCACTACACTAGGCTGGCATCCTATTCCATATCTGTTAAGTCTAGGTCCTGGTCTCTGTGGCCTGCTATGGTCAGGGCCTGGCACCTGCTCTCAGTCCTCGTGGCCATTGGTGTGGATTTAGCCTTACCAGTAAGGCCCTCCTCGGGTCCAAGACACAGCCCTCCCCTGATGATGAGTGCTGTCAGTGTCCAGAGATTCTCACTGTGGAGTCCCTGCTGGGCCTAACCTTGTGGATAGCAGGGGCTACAGAACAGATCAATGTTTGGTCTGCTCTCAGATCTTATATTTCACACAGTTGGTTTAGCTTAGCCACAGAGGTAGTGGCTGCAAAAATTCATGTGATCTTGGGCCATCAGGTATGGCCAGACCCCAACTTATCCCTCAGTTTCATGCATGCTGTTTATAATTCAACTCTCAGTGAAAAATCACAGATTTCCAGGGACACAGATATCTGTGAGCTCATAATGACCCAATCAGAATGAGAAGCAACAGAACTCTGCTGGGACTTGTGGATGAGAGACACTTACCTTTTCCTCTTGGACTAGAATTTGAGAGATTGTACACTATGTAGCTGCTACAGACACCTTGAGACCACATATGGCCTGGGAATTGAGTTGGCTAAGGTCTTAGCCAGCTCTTTTCTGACCTGACCTCCCTCATGCTGATCACCTCTGGTGCCTTTGGGTGCCACATTCCTAATTCTTCTTCCCAGAGCTCAGCCCACCTATCTGAATATTCCAAAATGGGATCCTTGATCCCTTACCATTGTCCTCCTCAACTGAGTCTTGGAACATGGCAAATATCCTAGGAACATAATATTCAGCTTGTCTCCTGGGGGCTATGAAGATAAACAAAACATATTTCTTCTTGGTTTTATATGTCTCTCAGATTCTGACACATGTTTAATTACATTTAATAAATCTTTTGAGTAACACTCATTGTTGTTCTTCATTGTTGACATGAGAGATGGATATTGGGGGATGGAGGTGGGAATGTAAATTGACACATTCTTTCTGAAAAATGAGTTGGCAATAAGACTCGATAATTCCTTAAAAATATTAATGTTTCTTGGCCCAGTATTACACTTTGAAAATATCCAGTTAAAAACTTATGCAAAAGAAGTAAAAAGCTTTTTTCACAAATAAATTTTTGGTAGTTATAGATATGAGAAAAATATCTGCAGATAATACAAATGAACAACAATAGGACATGGATTTTAATAAACTAGGCTACATAAGAAATGGAAGAGGCTAGAGATTTTAAAAATTGGCATGCCTTTAAAATGCTCATAAGATGGTCTTGGATCTAGTAATTACTATCTTAAGACAATAACCTAAAGTGTAGATAAAAATACATATACACAAGGGTTGATAAATTATTTGTAAGATCAAGAAACTAGAATCAAGTTAAATATCTAACATTATTGACATGGGAAAATATTTCTGTTGTAATATTAAAGTGAAAAATCAGGATAAAATTTTATATTCTATATAATCTCATGTAAAACAAAATTATACATGAATAGAAACAGGCAAAGAAGTAAATGTGTTAAAATATTGAACAGTTATTGCCTTTGAGAGAGAACTGATATTTTCATCTTATAAGTTTTGTTTTTCAAAATTTGCTCCATGGGCATGTTCAGTTTTTTAATAGGGAAAGTTATTATGAAAAGATGTTTGGTATGTAAACTACATAGCAACATGAAAATTGTTTATGAAATAATGTTAAGTGAAAAAAGATGTATATAAAAGCTTAGTGTGATTGCAATTATGTAAATATGTTTCTGCATATAGACAAGAACTAGAAGGGAAAATGTATAAATAGAATTAGGTTTTGCATTGTACCATGACTGTGGGATTAAGAGTAATTTATTTTTCTTCTTTAGAAATCTCTTTAAAGTTTTAATGATGTGTATGCATTTTTAGAACCATCTTCTTTGTGCCATCCACAGTGCTAACTTTCTGGCCATGGGCCAGAGCGCCCTGCCTTGGCTTCGTTCCTGGTCCTTACCACTCTGAACTGGCTCTACATGCCTCACGTGGGCTCTGAAAATGGCCATGAGGTGCTAACAATGGCTAGTTCAGCCTCTCTTGCTCCTTTAGTCTCTACAAGCTCTGAGTTTACATCACGGGGGACTTTAATTAGACACCAACCCCAAAGTTGTCATGTAATAGCCAGCAGGCCTGATCTATCACCGTTTAACATGTGTTTTATTTTAATAGGGTTAAGAAGGGATAAAAAAAACCCTGGATATTTGCAATCAGGAACGGATCGAGCTATGATTATTTTCTGGAGGTTTCTATGATCTCTTGCAAATCAATTGTCTCTTTAGGATGAAGCCTAGTTAGTGGGAAAGCTCCAGTGACAATGATGTCCCTGACATCCCAGGCTTTCCTTGTCTCCAGCAAAGTGAGTCAACTTGAATCCTGTCTGGGAAAGAAGACTCAATAGGCCAATATCACAAATGAAGTGATATTTATATGTAGCAGTAGAAAAGGCAAGTGATTTAGATTTGAATTCTGACTTCATATAGTAATTGTGCAAGGGGCAATTCACCTAATTGTGCAGCACCTTCATTTCTTATCTGCAAAACAGGAAGGATGATACCTGTCTTATGGGACACTGGGAAGAATGATGTGAAAAATATATGTAAAGCACTTATCACAGCTCTGGCACTGAGTGTCAGTATTTAGATACTCCCTCCCCTAAATGCTGCCCTTTGAGTCTATGCTGTCCAATGAATCTGTGACCATTTGACAAGGGTGCCAAGATAATTCAATGGGGGAAAAAAGTCTTTTCAACAAATGGTGATGGGAAACTGTACACATTCAAAAGAGGTAAGCTGGATTCCTGCCTCATAGCATATAAAACACTTAACTCAAAAGAGTATATCTTTGTGACCTGGGTTAGACAAAGGTTTTCTCAGATATTCCAAAGGTGCAAGCAACGAAAGGAAAAATAGATAAATTCAATTTCATCAACATTAGAAACTTTTTGGCTTCAAAGGACATCAAGCAAGTGAAGAGACAACCCACAGAACAGGAAAAAAATATTTGCAAATCATACACCTGATAAAAATCTTTGTTCCCATAATATATATATTTAAAACTCTTATAACTCAACAATAAAAAGACAAATGTAACCTAATTAAAAGTGGGTAAAGGAAAATAATTTGACCAAACATTTCTACAAAGAAGATTCACAAATGGCCAATAAGCATATGAACATATGTTAGACATTATTAGTCATTAGGGAAATGTAAATCAAAACCACTTGATATTCCACTAGGATGACTATAATCAAAAGACAGATAATAACAAGTGTCAGGGAGGATGTGGAGAAATTGGAAGCATCCTAATTGCTCGTGAGAATATAAAATGGCATAACTACTTTGAAAAACAGTTTGGCAATTTCTCAAAATATTTATCCTAATGTTTACCAGATGACCCAGCAATTTCATTCTTAGGTTTATACTCAAGAGAATTAAAAACATGTGTCCACACAAAAATTTGTACACAAATGTCCACAGCATTATTCATAATAACCAAAAAATGGAAACAACAGAAATGTCCATCAACAGAATAAATAAATTGTGATATATCCACACAATGGGATATTATTTGGCAGTAAAAGGAATGAAGTGCTTATACATGATACAATCTGGATGAGCCTTGAAAACATTATGCTAAGGGATAAAAGCCAATCACAAAGGGTCACATATTGTACAATTCCATTTATCTGAAATATCCAGAATAGGCAAATCCATAGAGACAGAAAGTAGATTGGTGGTTGCCAGGGCCTGGGAGAAGGCAGAAATGGGGAATTACTGATAATAGGTATGAAGTTTCTTTTTGGGTGATTATAACGTCCTGGAATTAGTGATGATGGTTGCCTAACTCTGTGAATGTACTGAAAACCACTAAATGGTGCACTTTAAAGGATGAATCTTACAGCATATGAATTGTATCTCAATAAAATTGCTATTTAAAAAATTATGACTAGCACTTTTAACTTGATGGTGGGAATATAGAAGTCTTTCTAGAAGTATGATTAAGTATATTCATTACTGCCAAATATTCTAGTTCTCAGTGCAATACCCTTCTCTGTGAGAAGATTCTACATCTCTACCCTATTGAATTTAGGAGTTGACTGGTCATATGATTTGCTTTGACCAAGGAAATTAGGGCAGAAGTGACCCCTTCTAAATTTTCTTTTAAGAGCAGGTTCATGGCTCACCAGTGCTTCCCTTTTCCCTCTGCCATGATGATCCACATGTCAGGTTCTGTCAGTACCTTCCTGCAATTTCACATATTTTCCTGGTACTTATTATTTCTGCACATGTTACGTGATTTCCCACTGCCAACTCCTGTAAATCTATCCTGAGGTGTTCTCTGGTGGTGGAATCTATTATGTTCCTACATTAAGCAGACTGGATATGTCAGGGAATTAAAACCCCTACCCCTGACTCACACTCTTTTGCCCCTCAGAGAGATAACTCTGAGCCTTATGTTTCACATGGACTCCTGGGGGTCCCGTTTGATTAAGTCCTAGTTGCCCATAGTGGTAGTTTGCTTAATAATGAATCTATTGGTTTCCTTCCTTTTCCTGTATCACTTCCCCACTGTCCTACCAGGGTTTCTGGGATTACCTCCCAAATAAACTATTTGCACTAACATCTTTGTAACAAGGTCTGCTTCTTAGGTAATCTAAATGAAGATACCCAGCTATGCTCCAAACAAAGTATGCTCGGTCAGCTTGGGTGCCAGAGTCAAAATTATGTGGATCAGAGCAACTCCATTCCATGAGGGACATGTATCAAAAGTGAAAAAGAAACCTTTATTTTTTAAGCCTCTGCGATTTTCATGTCATTGTTACATCAGTATAACATAGCTTGTCTTGACTAGTGAACTATATATACCTTTTCTCAGTAATTGTCATTCTAGGCATTTTTCCTAAAGAAACAATTAGAGATGAACACAAAGGTGTTTATACATGAATGTTCATTGTAGTGTTATCTTAATTAAATTATTGGGGACAGCTTAATATACAACAATAGGGGAATTAAAAATATAATAGGATGCTTTTCAGCTATGTAAAATTCTATCTTAGAGAATATTTAATAACAGTGGAAAATGTTCATACCATATTCAAATAAAAAGTTTATATAGTCTCATCTTAATTTCATTTTTAAAATTACACATTCTTAAATTAGAATGTTATGATTAAAAAAAAAAGTCTTGAAACTTACCCAAGAAAAGGTAAGTTACCAAAAATAACAGTCTCTCTTCTCAGTCTGGTGGTTAGGGTTTTACTTGGCTAGGAGAAAAATACTTCTCAAACTGCCTCCTTTCTATTGAAGAGGTTTCAAAAAGTAAGGAAGAAACTATAGTTGGACTTCTGGGTCAAATAAATACATATGGTCACACTTCAATAAGCCCATTCATTCCCATTAAATAATAGTATTGTATAATATATGAAAAAATAAATTAAAATATATAGTTGGGCTCCCTGGTGAAAGATATATCTCCGTGAGGCTGGAATGTACAGAAATGTAAGAGTAAGTGGTCCTGAGGCTACTTGCTTGCTGAGATCTGATGTAGAAACAGGAAACGGCAGCTGAAAGTTTGTCTCCTAAGGGATAATAGGAGGTGAGGTGCGATATAAGACCTTCTGCTTAGATCAAGTATCTAGGGTGGGGCTCCCCTATAATGAAAGCAACCTAGAGACAAAAGGCTGCTGCAGAACTTTCTGGGAGATAGTCTTGTGCACTGTAAGCCTAGAGAGGTGAGGAATACAGATGCAGAAACAGAAGCAATGCCAAGTGCTTCTGCTGACTTTTTGTCACTGAATCTGACATTACTCACCAGGCTCTGTACTGAAGATGTGGGTAGAGTCAACTGCAAAAATCACAACATAGGGAGACGTGAGCAGAGCGGGAGTTTGGTGGTTGGGAGGGTACAGTTTGGGTATGATGAGAGAGAAAAACAGGAAATGTCCTCCTCAAAGTGATCTTACAAGTTAAAATTTCCGAAGGCATGAAGAAATTGAATGCTAAAAATGATACTAAACAAAATTAACAATTATAACTTGAATTCACTCCAGATGAAGCTTATTTTATAGAACAGTTGAGGATTTTAAAATAAGCATACTGAGGATGTTCAAAGAAACAAATGAAGATATTAAAACAGAATAAGAAATTACGGAACAGAATAGGCCGAAATAAAACAAGGACAGGTGGATCTGAACAAAATTAGAATATTGGAAATTAAAAATAAATATTTATTGAAATATTGAAAAGGAAAGGGAATTTATGAATGCAAGTTACTTGTGGGGAACTCAGAATCAGTGCAATAAGACAAAAATGATAAAAATTATGAAAAGTCAGTTAAGAGTCATGGATGACCACTTGGGAGAATCTAACAGTTATCAAATAGAAATTCTTGAAGAAAAGAATCAGAAGAATGGGGGAAAGCAGTATTTGAAGAGATAGTTTGGCAACAATTTCTCACAATTAAAGAAAGACAGAGATTCTCAGATGGAAGAATACTCAGAGTACCAAGCAAGGTAAACAGACATAAATTCAAACCTAGACATATCAAAATGTAAAATTAGAATGTTAAGATTAAAAAAACATCTTGAAATTTACCCACCAAGGTAAGTTACCAAAAACAAATAATGGTAAACTTCTCATCAGCAATGATTGATATCAGAAAATAATGTAAAACATCCTCAAAGTACAAAGAAAAGTCCTCCTCAAACTAGAATTTATACCTAGCCAAAATGTCACTCTGGAGAGAAGTTGAAACAAGGACATATCTAGATTAGAAGGGTTGTCCATGGACTCTCACTAAAACAGTTATTAAGGGATTCACTTCAGTAAGGTAACCGAGGAAACGCTTGGAGTACAATAAACAGAAGAACACGGGAATTCATAAGCTGTGTAGGAAGTCAGTTAGCCCTTGCTACTATTGCTACTATCACCACCACTACTACTGCTAATTATTTTTCTCTTTTGCAAAAGTTTAACTTGAAAGTCTAAATAATAATAACTAGGGCAGTGTTCAATAGGTGGTTAAAGTATGTTTACATATGGATATTGTTGTCTTAGCACCAAACAATGACTATTCCATCCTTTCTCCCAATTATGAGCAAAGTTAATTTTGTCTAAAACTCTTGTGGTTGAAGGGATGAGAGAAATTTTGAATCACCATAGATGTTGTAAGAAATTGTGAAACCAAGTAAATTTGAGTAAGGGGTAATTAAGTAAGGTTAAAAATAAAATACTAACAACAAACTAGCAGAAAGAGAAATTAAGAAAACCGTTTCATTTTCAATTGCATCAAAAAGGATAAAATACCTAGGAATAAATTTAACTGATGAGGTGAAAGAATGTAAATATACAAAGAACAAAAAGAAAATGAGTGATAAACAGAAAATAAAATGTGGTGATAGACATAGATCCAAATATATAAAAATTATAATAAATAAAGTATGTTAAATTCACCTGTCACAACACAGAGATTGTAAGATTTTATTTTAAAAAAATCAGAAAGATAAAATGGCAGAGTAGGAGGATTCTGAGATCACATCCTCCTATGGTCACACCAAGGCTGCAACTACGTATAGAGCAACTCATTCTGAGACTGACCAGAAGGCTAGCAGAACAGCTCTCCACAACCAAGAAAAAGGCACACTGAGAAGGGCAGAAGGGGCAGAGACATAGCCAGGAAATGAATACTTGGTGTATTCCCACAAAGTGGGGTGGATACTACAGGTGCAGAGGTATTCCCTGAGGAGTGAGGGGTTCAAGCCTCACTTCAGGCATCCCTTACCCTAGGGATCTGTACTGGGAAGATGAGACCCATAACATTTGGCTTTGAAAATCAGAAGGACTTAACTCCAAGAGAGCCAGAAGGCTATAGAAAACAAAGACTCAACTCTCTATATGGAAAAACCCTAAAGACTCCACCAGAAAATTAAGGAATAATAAGTAAAGGAATAAGTAAATAAATAAAGGAATTCAGTAAAGTTGTAAGATACAAAATTAATATACAGAAACCTGTTGTGTTCCTAAATACTAACAACAAACTAACAGAAAGAGAAATTAAGAAAACCGTCTCATTTATAATTGCATCAAAAAGGATAAAATACCTAGGAATAAATTTAACTGATGAGGTGAAAGACCTGTAGAATGTAACCCCATATATGGTAGGAATCTTTGTTTTGTTCATTGATACAGACCAATCATGTAACATCTAGTAGGTGCTTAATAAATATGGAATTTGAAAGATACACAATTTGTTGAATAAGGAAATGGAAAGATACACAACAAACTGGTAACAATTGTTACACCTAGGGATGGGAACTGAGGTATTGGAGGTAGGGATGGGAAGGAGACTTACTTTTCAGGACATACCCTTGTGCTCTTCATACCATGTATTAACTGGCAAAAATTTAATAAGAAATTTTACTCTTAACAAAAATAACTGCTTTGAAAAGATAACCATAAGAGGAAAAGGGAGAAAGATACTCCCTATCAATTGTAAAGACAATATTAAAATTAAAATTTATTGTAAAATAAGATAGTATGGAATTAGTGCAGTAAGTGTGGTCAACCAGTAGAGGTAAAAAACAGGTTTGGTTTATAGAAAAACTGATCTATGACAGACATGTAATTGCTAATAAGTGGGAGAAAATATGGGCTAGTTGTTGTATGGTACTGAGACAAGGGGTTGTCCACATGTAAACAAAAAATAATTATTAACCCCCTAGTCATATTAGACACAAAGATCAGTCCAGGAGATAAAGACCCAAGTGTGACACAAAACTTGGCATTCTTAGAAGTAAGCACAGGAGAATATGATATCCAGGTAGAATTTCTTAAGTCTCAAAGCAAAGCTCATTAAGTAAGAGATTGATAAATTTAACTACATTCAAATTTTAGAAGTCTCATATGTGTTTGAAATACATCATTAAACACACACACACACACACACAAACCATGATCTAGGAGAAGATATTTGCAATACACAAGTGACAAAAGTATTCATATTCAGAATAATAGAGAACTACAAATCAATAAAAAGAAATAACCCAATAGAAAATGGAAAAGGGATATGAAAAGTCAAATCACAGAAAAAACCAAAGTGGACAAAAAACATACAAAAGAGACTCAATCCTACTAGTAACCAGGGAAACACACATTATAAAAACAATGGGATATAATTTCATGTCTATCATGATGACTGGTAAAAATTTATGTCTGACAATTCCAAGTGTTGCTGATTCAGGGAAATGGAAACTCTTATGCTATGCTGTTGGAGTTATACATTTGTTATCTACTTTGGAAAACAATTGGCCATTATGTAGTGAAGATGCAGATAATCAGTAATTCTTCTCCCAGTTACATGCCCTAGAGAAATCCTCATCCTTATGCACAGGAGACATGCACAAAAATATTCTTAGGAACACTGTCTGCAATTGCAAAAAAAAACCAAACTGGAAACAGCCTAAATTATGATCAATAAAATGCATAAATTGTGATATGATCATATGTGGAATACTATACAGCAGTTAATATAAATGAACCAGATCTATGTGTAGATACATGAATGAATCTCTACAATATAATAGTGACTAGGGGGAAAGTCACAAAATAATTTTATAGCATGACATCATTTATAGGAATTTATAAAACAATATTAATTATACCAGTTATGCCAGTTATATTTTTGAATACATAGATATGGAAAACCATTGAATTTATTCCAGTGGTTACCTAAAGGATGAAGGGAGAGATGTGTGATCAGGTAGTAGTACAGAGAATTCTGAACTAGATCCATAAATTTTTTTAAATAGAGCACCCTGTGGCATGGATGGCACACTGTTGATGTAATGAAGCCAAAGTATTTGGTTGGGGGGAAATAAATGGCTGCTCATTGTATTTCTTTTATTTTCTGTATATTTGAAATTATTTATATTAAACAAAATAAGAGTTTAAAGACAGCAACACAGATTGTTAAGGCCTCCAAATATCCAACCAGCATTTCCGAAAGCTCTTAGCCAAGGAGGAATGGCACCATCAGACTGCAGTTCTGTGTTGAGTAGAGGCTGGTGAGGAGTACAGGCACTCCAGTACCTCCCGCTGGCAGCCCCAGAGGGGCAGTGAGCCCACTGCTAGCTGCTGCAGCTGCTGATAAGGCACGGAATAGGGATGGATGGCTTTGAAAGGGAAAGAGCGTTACTAACAACAGAGAAAAGTACTTTTGACATGGAATAGAGATATCCAAATAACAGATGATCTAATGGTACTTTCTAACCATCCCAAGTCAAGGTACACATGGATAATATTTGTCTGGCACACTGGAGTAGAGACTACCACCCTGGGGGCTCCACCTACCCCTGTGCCCCTGAGAACTGAATGGATCGGTATCTCACAAGTGTATATCTCACAGGATCACTCAAGTATAGCCTACTTGTAGGACACCAGTGTGCCACAACATACCATTTGAAAGCTTTCCAAAAGTACACCGGTAGTTACAACTATTCTGCTTGAATTGGTACACTAGCAATTAGGAACATAAAGAGCTAGGACAAAAGAACTGCATTTAACAGGGTCTGAAAGATTCCTTATAAAGCAACTGCAGACAGATCAAGAACCCTTATTCCAACGCACACTTCAGCATCATAACAGGGTGTGGCCAGATGAGACTGGGATGTGCAAGCAGGAAATTCAGGTCAGCACATATGGAATAGAACAGGACACAGTTACCAGGAAAACAATCCAATGAGACAGGATAAAGATAATCCCTTACCAACACCTTAGTGAGGAGGGATTGTTAGTAATACTCCAGTTATGTTAACCTGTGACATGGAATCTCTGTATATGTTAATCATATATATGTTTATGATTATATGATTACATGATCCCATCTATGGAAGAGATTATACATTTTTCAAACTATTTCATCTTTATACTTTTAAAGCTCCAAGTTCAAAGAGCTCTCTCAGGTGTAAGGTCACCAGAATTGATTGGGTCCTGCATGCATTTGCAGTCACTGTCTTCTATCTCAGTTTCAGAGACCAGATCACTCATCTTTGTGCTATGAGGATGCCTCCAGAGGGCAGTTTCTCAGTCTTTTTGTAAATGAGCCAACTGGCCCTCAAATACAACACATCAATCATGGTGGAAGGCAGGGACAGCGTGGGACAGCCATCTTGGTTGCCAAAATATTGAAATACTTCCACATTTGTTGTTAATTAGCCACTCCTAGAGCCCCCAAATCTCCCCCAAGATCCCATATACCCAGAATCCAGTAACCAAAGTGTTAATGCCTAGCACAGCAGGGGTCACCAGAGCTGTAACATGTTTTGAATGGATGAGGATGAACCACCATGTCCACTCTTGAATGCTTGAATGCTCACTAACACTGCTGGTACCATCAGCCCTTTGGATCTCTTTTGTTAGCCAGTTTTGCCTCCAGTTCCCAAACCAAAATAAAATACCTCTTTGGCAAAACTAAATTACTCAACCTCTCTCAAGGCTAGATGCCAGGTCTAGTGGAAAGAAAGAATCCTTTAATTCCATGGCCACAGCTTTTTCAGGGGGACTTGACTTTCCCTTAAGGATGAGAGAGCCATCCTGACCTTCAAAGGTGGCTTCTTGACCAGACCAGTCCTTTCTCATGAGCCATCCTCTTTTTATTTGATGCCACCCACCAGCAGCTTCCTCATTCCTCATGATTTTAAAACTTATTTCTCAGGAGGGCTAGGATGATTCCTTGGCACTGCAGCATACAGAGTGATTTGGGGAGACATTGGCCCTAGGGTCATGCAGCAACCTCAGAGTATCAACCCTGCCATCTTCAGAATCAATCAACAGATCTGGGAGGGAGGAAAGAAACTGCCTGTAGGGTTGAGGATGGGGAAGCGTTGTTCACGGTACAGGAGCTTTGCTGCTCATCCAGGGCATCATAGGAAGAGGGCAGGAATTGTATCTGGACAGGCAACCAGGCATTGCTCTAGGAAATGAGGGAAAGGCCAAAGCACAACAGCCACGTTTACTCACCAGGGCTGGTTATTGTCAGGAGATCAAGCTGCCGCTGTTGCTGTGAAAGAAAACACATTGTGAGAGCACTGATTTCAGCCAGAGCCAGAGTAGGGCTCAGCAGGTCAGGGTGGATATGCAAATGGGATGTTCAGACACACAGAGCATGGTGCATTGCGGAGAACATGGTGCTTATAATTCTGCAGAGAGGCCTTGCAACCTAGACACAAAGGGAGTGGACTTTTTGTTTGTCTTCGGATGGTCAGAGATGAGAGGGTCTTAGAGGGCTTCCAGTGAAACCTGTATTATATATACTAAAGGAGAAGCTATGGGCTCATTCCTCTGGACCAGAAGGCCCTTGATTTCTCTTTGTTCAAAATCTGCACTGGTTAAGTATCTGATATCTTGGCAATTCTCTTTGTCTTGGGTTCTTAAGTCATTGTCACATTCCTGATACTCCTAATAAAGATACTTCTGGGATGCTTTATTTCTTGAATTTGCTCAGCAATGCTATGACAATTTCAATTACTGATAATAAAACCATTCCTTCTGTAACTGAATCCTCATCTCTGTACCACACAACATTTCATAGAAAGTCGTATCTGTGGGACTTATGCGCCCACGTAGATGAGGCTGCCGGGGTTTGGAGGTAACTGGCCTTGGCTCCCCCAAGGGCTGAGGTGATTAATCTCTCCATAGGCTTACCCCCTATCACAGAATACTTTTGGGGTCCTGGATTGGATGTCATTGAGGCCTGAGGGTGGAGAAGTTGAATTTGAAGGTGGGGGATGGGACAGTGATAAGCAACTATCTTAAAGACTTAAGTCAGAATTCCTTAAGCCCCACTCAACCTCATTCTTTTTCTTACACTTGATTTTCCATAAACAGTACTAGAAATCTATATTTATTTTTTCTTTAAGGGGGTTCAAACAAACTCTACTTTGACAGTCACTGCTCCACGATACACATTGTGGAAACTTCAGATTACCTGGTATTTCATAGTGGTTCCTTTGCTATATTTCATCGTACCTGCATTTCCCTCTTTATCTCGTCTTTTTCCAAGAATGGCCTCCTGAAATTCTGCGTAAGCAGAAAGAGGAAGGCAGCAACTCAGGCCAGGCATAGTACTAGGCACTCTGATGGGTCATTTCTTTTCCTACTCTTGGCAATCCTTCAGGGTTGGTATTGTACAGAGGAGGGACATGAGGTTCAGAGAGGAGTAATCATCTGCCGAAGACCACATTTTCATTAAATGGCAGGCCCAGGATTAGAATTCAGTCAGTTCTAATCCAGGCTTGAAAACCCAAAATTTGACAATGTGCATAAATCATGATGAGACCTATACTTAATAGGAGCTCAATAAATTGACATTTAGTATTGCTATTGTTATTTTAGACCATGTGAGTTTTGGTTTATATAAGCTACCTCTTCCCTTTTTATAGAGTTATAGATATTTAGAGCTCAAAGGTTATTGAGTCTGACCTGCCACCAGGACAGGAATTCTGTGTGCAATGTCCCTACCAGTTGTATGAACTGCTTCTGTTTCATCCCTGTTCTTGAAGGAAAATAATTACTTCTTATCAGTTGGATAGCTCTACCCTGAGGAGGGTTAAAAGCTGCTTCCTAATGACATCATCACTGTTTCTAGCTGCTTAATCCCATGACAACAGTTTAGACATCTGAAGAAGATCTGTGTCTTTCCTCTAGGCTAGATATTCCCAGTTGATTTGTCCTTTCCTCTTAAGATCTGCTTTGAAATCTCCTCACCCTGGTGGTCACCCTCTCCTCTATTTAACTTTGATCTATGTCAGTTAAAATCTCTTTAAGATCTCTCTACCCCTCTCTTCAATAATTGCATGAGCCTAAAAGCAGATCTGTATCCTTTGAAGGACTTCTCAATCACATAACCCTGTTTTCCTGCCAGCTCATAACTCATTCCAGTTGACATGTGCAAGCAAACAATGCAACTCCAAGATGTCACTGACCTACATTGTGAACACACATCCTTGGGCTGAAATGAAACACACCCCCTTATACATGGGCTACAAGGAACGTTGGAGCCAGACTGGCTTCCTTCCCAAACACAGAACCAGGCCAGTAGTACGCCTGGCTCAAGCTGCCTATGCCAAGGCCAACCTGTATGGCTTGGCACTTTCCTCACGCATCAGGGAGGAATACAAAGTGCCCTTCTATTTTTCCATCAAGTTGACTTTGTGATGATTGCTTTTGGTGAGAGAATTCTTTTCATCCTTGGCAAGTGTCTATTTCCTAATTAAGAGCTATCTCTAAATAGTGACTGTGTCCAGCGTCCAGTGGGAAAAAAAAGGGAAGAAAACCTGACAGGAGGTAGACAGACCTGGCTTGTGTTCTGGCTCCTCTGTGCATCTTGGATAACTTACTATGGGTCTGGCCTCAAACTTCAAACCTCTAAAATGAGTTAGCGAGACCGAAATGCCTTCAGTGACTCTGAGGCAAATAAAACCTGCTACTGTGCTTGTGGGCTCCCTCTTCTGGTGTAGAGAGTTCCCTGAGAATCCCTGTAGCCAGGATGCTGGGGGCTCAAAGGGCAGAGTTAGAATTTAGAGTAACTACATTTTAAGCTGTCCTCTCACACTGCAATTTTCAGTGCAGGTATATCTTCCTCACTAGCGGAGGGGCATCTTAAGGGTCTGGAAGATCTATTATTCAGTCCATGGCATACAGTATAGCCCTGGGTAAGCATTTGCTAAATTCAGCTGAATCCTTCCTGGAATCCACATTGTCCTTTCAAACTCCCATGCCACTGCTCATGTTGTCTTCTCTGCTTCATCCCTCGTGACCTCCATGGAGTCCCTCCTCACTTCTCAAGACTTCTGTGAGGTCTCCTCTGCACGCCAACTCCTAAACCTAGCCCCTCCCCTTCTCTACATTCCTCAGGATATTTCACACCTTGCTCTTTCAATGTGTTTTGTAAAACCTACCTTTTTTTTTTTTAATCATGCTCCATCTTAATTGTCTGTTTTCTTCTCTGCTTCTCTCATGAGGTCCTTACTTGAGGATAAGATTATGTCATTTCATCTCCATATCTCTAGTGCCCAGCACAAAGGCCTGGAAGGAATGTTTGATGTCATCTGGTTGAAATGATTCAACTATTCCATTATTCCCTCTGCAGCAACCCTGCTAGGTAGGACTTAATCAGCCTGGAAAATGAGGGTGCCCCTTCCTCTGCAGGACTCTCCTTTTGTGACAGCTTTAGGGTTTCTTGTCTTTCTGATTTTGCTCCCACCATCTGCAGCCAGCAATACTGATGGTCCACCCCTTTTGGGAGATCTTCCTTCTTTTACTCCTACCCACAGGTTCACTGTTTCTCCTGGACTCCTACAGCTCCCACTGTCTGTAGCTCTCCCGTGGTGATGGATTAAACATAACCGGTCACAAGCCCATGTTTAACCTTCTGTTCACTGACATATGTGTGCACCACCTAGTGGCCCAAGCAGATAAGTGTAGGCTATTGTTTTAACCTGTACCTCCTAAGATTACATTGCAAAATCTGCATGATCTATATGTAAATAGAAATAAAAGTGTATGTTCAAGAATCACTGTGCAAAGGTTCTACCTAAGAAACTGCAATATCCAAATAATTCCCTCAAAGTCCTTCAAAATAAAAGGAATGAGATGCAAGAGAAAATGTTCATTACTAGATAGTCTACCTAGAATAGTCATTTGGGATTACCAGTGGAAACTGTATGGCATTTGCAAAAACAGGACATGTGATTTGTAGAAATTGACTGATAATGTACAATTAGTTATATGGGTGGGGCATACTGAACACACAGAATTACCAAATTATTATAATTAGTTACCAACTGAGAAATAAGGGCCTTTTAAATTATATTATCTAATGACCTGGATGGTAGAATACATAACTTTAATTGGAGGAAATGAAGTCAGCTAGCTGGGTAGCAGGTTTGGTGGACTGATGGGGCCTGGTGACTGAAAGCTGAGATGTTGAGACACCAGCCAACCGCAAGATACAGTTATTACATTTACACAACAAATGAGGTACATTTAAATTTTGTGCAACATTTCATTATTTTTTGTCCCAGGCTGAGTCCTTTTTGAAGTATAAAAGTTTAAGTCACCTATATTTACTGTCATAACTGATATGTTTGCTCTTACTACTGTGATTTTGTTTCTATCTCCTTTTTCAGGGAAGGTGGCTTTAACCAGCAGAACATCAGAGGTAGTTTGAGAAGCCCAGCTATTACAGCCTAGGGATGTAGACAGAGTCCTTTGAATATGGGGAGGACTGTTTCAGGCAATATCCAACCTGGAAGATACTCTTTTCCTTCATTCCTGAACCTCCTCTCACTAAAGTTACAGAATTTTGTAGAAAGAGCTCCAGACTCAAAATCAGACAAAGGTATGAATCCTTATTCTGTCATCTCTGAGCTGTGTTATCCTAGGCATGTTACTTATGCTAGCTGGCAATTAGGTACTCCATCCATAAAAAGAGAGTAGACTACCTTCCAGGAGCCAAAGAGGAAGGAGAAGATGAGGGAAAGGGGAAGAACCATTCCCAGCAGGGCAGGGGCAACAAGCAGAGTAGGGAGCGCACTGCTCGAGCACTAGGATTTCTAGTGCTGGCTCCAGCCCTGCCCTACCTCAGAGGCTTTGGGCTTCTCACTACCTGGCACCCAGCCTTTTACAAGAGCATCTTAACTGGTCTCCCAGCTTTGAGGCTTGCCTCTTCCATTCATCCATATTGTAACGGCAGCTGCAGTGAACTTTCTAGAATGCACATCTTAAAACTCAACGGGGTTCCTATGACCAAGCTCCTGCCTCCTATCTCCTGTTGTCTTAGACTCTGAGCTCCAGGCATGATAAACCACTTCCAGTTCCTCAGACTTGCTGTGTGCTCACCTCTAGGCCTTTGCACATGTTCCCTCTTGGAACAACAGTCCTGCACCCAATCTGCTTTACGTGGCTAATTCCTACCTGTTACTTAACTCTCGACTCACATGCCTTTTATTTTGTGGTCTTTTTAGACTGGCGAAGGCTGAACTGGATCTTGTCCTTCCCCCTGACCTTCCCCATCAGAGCCCCATCACACTGCACTTTCTTGGCCTATTTACTCCCCCATCCTTTCTATTGGTGTGTGAGCTCCCTTAGTGTGGGGATTCACTATTTTCTCCTCTCAGGGACTGAAGTAGAGCCTGACCAATAGATGCTGCTCAATAAAGATCTTCTCATCATGTGGTACCAAGATGCCAACTAGACAGGGTCCTGCTAAATCAGTCTTCAGAAGAGGTCTTCAGTTTCATCCCCCTCTCTCTGTTTAGACAAACACACATACTGGCCCCATGATTTTTCTCGAAACCCTCTCTGTTTCTGCTTTGGGGTCCTAGGAATTGGATCACAGAATTCAGTCTTCTTCATCTGGATGGATAATTATGAGGCTATGGTTAAAAATGGACGTTTCATTTTGGTCATGGACTGCACAGCATTTACTTCTCAGAATGAGGAAGGGATATGGCATTCTGGGAGCTCAGGGGCTGGCTTATGTGTGGGGTTCTCCATGGCAGAAGAAAATAGTTGCTGATTATGTGTTCTGTTTTGCTTTCTGGGTTTTGTGCAGGATCGCTATTTGGGGAAAAGCGAATCTTTCACGGTAGAGACTGAAGATGATTTAAACAAGAGCACCAGTATCCCTGAGCCGCCTTCTCTCACTCCAGAAGCCAGCCGTCCTGGGGAGGACCTGGAGACCTTCACCCTCTGGAAACGGGGATCACAAGGGCATATACACACATTTGGCTTTAGGGTTCAGCTCCTCCTTTTCCTGCAACCCCCCACCCCTGCTCATTCCCTCCCCAAGTCAAAGTCATTTTCTAGGCATCTAGTGATTTCGTGCCACCTCCCTGCCTTACCCCAGGCATAGCCTGCTTCTAGAAAGATTTCACATGGTACTGGCCTCTGTCTAAACTCACTACTTCTGAGCTCTATTCTAGAGTCTTCACTGGCTGCAGGATTGATCATTCTAAGATTAAATTTGTTCCTTTCTTAGAATCATTTAATAATCCTATTGCATTTCTGATAAAGAGTTAATTTCTTGGCTCGGCATTCAAGGAGGGTGTGAAAAATGTCCATGATTTTAGATGCTATTTGAAAGAGCAGTTTTTATATTTTAATGTAACTTCATAAATGGGAAACATATAAAAAAGTTATCTATTATTTTCAGAACCAAACTGCAAATAATAAAGGTGGGCCTAATCGTGTTGGTCAGTGTCATGTGTAGAAGACCGAGTCTCACCTGGCAGGAGGGAGTGAGGAGAGCCATTCACCTCTGTGAGGAAAGGGATCAGGGACTATGAAAGTCTGGAAAACAGTCCCAAGGCTCTGAGCTCACGCCCACACTTCTCATGCTGAATAACTGATGCGCAACACAGCTCTCCCAGGTAGCTCCGTGCCTTCACTTTTTGATGCTTCATCTCTTTGTTAATTTAACAAATATCAATGGAGCATCTGCTCTATGCCAGGCATGTTGCTGAAGACAGGGAAGAAAGACACAGACCCTGTCTTCAAAGAGATAGCTGATGGCGAAGTAGAGAAGACAGATATACTAGGTAAATAATCCTACACTATGAATTAATTTCAATTATTGTAGGTGCTCAAAAGAAAAAAGATGGGGAAAGGTGCTATAACCAGGGTTCAAAGTATTCCTCAAGCCTCACCTGATTGATGACTGGATGCCACCCCGAAATATCCCCCAACTCTAAACCCTTCAAAGGGAACCTGAACAGTGGCTGAAACTCAGCCTACCTTTTGGGAGGCTAATAAAAACACATTAGCCTTTTACTCAGAGAGTGAACATGACTCAAAACTGAAACAGAATCCTGTGACTGGGGGTTAAATTCAGTGGGAAGCAGAGTGGGCTAGCGGATTGTGCACATGAGATTGCTTCGATAGATTTTGCCAAGTGGTTTCTGCTCCTGTAGCTTCCTGCTGTTGGAAAAGTCAGGCAAGGCAAGTGGCTTTCATTCCTGGGGCAGCTTCAAGGAGCATATTAGTTCAGCCTCTGGCAGCCTGCACAAAAGCAGGGCAAGCGGAAATGGAGAGGAGCACAGGAAACTGCAAAGACATTTTGGAAGTAGGATTAATAACAGCAATGGCCATGGCAGCTGTCATTTGCTGAACATGTACTATGTGCCAACCCAATCCTCATAACTTTCTGAGGCAGGCATCGTTACTCCTTTTTACAAATGAAGAAGCTGAGGGTTAAGAGGTCATGGTACTTGCCCAAGGCCACAGCTGCTAAGTGGAAAAACAGAGATTCAAACCTATACTGATGGCCTCTGAAACCTATGCTGTTAGTTGTGAGAAATGACGAAAAAAATCTTGGCTGATTCCCAGGTTTCTAGGCAGAGTTGCAATATGAACTGTCGTGGGTGATGCTGTACAATTGGAATAGCCTCTTGCACACAAAGAATAGTAGAAACTACAACTGAACTGTGGCCTTTTGTACTTTTCCTTCCTAGTGTTCAGTTTGAAATTCTGTATTTCCCTGTATTTATATTTGATTAATGTCATTCCCATTATAGTCTCAGCTCCATGACAGAAAGAACAGGATTTAGCTGTTCTGTCTAAATATGCATAAAAGATTGCATATGGAAGGCTAGATCAGGTTTTTAAAGAGGGATAGACAACGAGCTGACACCCTCCCTCCTGCTGGACAGCAATGACACATATCATATCCTAAAACTCAAGTTAGTCAAACAGGGGCTTGTGCTAGAGGAATTCACCTTCCCCAGATCTGGAGGAAAGACCTGTCGTGCATCAAGAAACAGTGGGAGGAAGGCTGTTTCAGTCATGAGTCAGAAGATTCCATGCCAGAATAGATTGACATGAGGCTATGTGGGGACCTGCAAGAACAGACATGGCATCTAAAGTGAGGGTGGAGCTCAAGACTGGAGAGGATGCACACATGGCCCACAGATGCCCACTCAGTGTGGCCCTGGGCCGCATAACATCTGAGCATTGATTTAGGAGTGGGTCACACTGCAGCAGGGTGTCGCCATAGTAGTGTTTGTTTCCTCCCCACCTCTACCTCAGCCCTCTCCATCTCCTCCCCACAGCCCTCTCCTAAAAGGTCAGGAGTTAGTCACTCTTCATATCTCTGTATTCTTCTTGTACCTGGTTTCTGACAGGGCCTCGATAAGTTTGTTGCAGACGTTTTGGCTATTGCCAGAGCAAGCTATGTGATTATAAATTCTCTTTTTAAAAATATTTCTGAGTAAGTCACAACTTTTCTTCTGTAGAATCAAAGTTTAGCATTTAAAAGATATGCCTTTTAGGCCTTCAATATATACTTTAAAGCGGTGATTACTCTTTATTCATGGGGCCACCGAGATACAGCCTGAGTGAGGCTATTCTGTGACACACCTGCCTGGGACGCCAGAAGAAGGAGCCTTGGAGATCATCTAATCCTATGACTTTATTTCAAAGAAAGGTAAACTGAGTCCAAAGAGGGGAAGGGAGCTGCTCAAAGTCACAGGCCACATTGTTCTCACCATCGGCTTGTATACCTCCCTGAGCAGAGTAGAAAGAGGGGATTTATGTCTGTATCCCAGTGCTTAGAAAAGTGTAGATGCCTCAAAACAAATCATTTAGTAAAGTAAGGGAGGGGCATGAGGAAGTGGAGGCAGGGGAGGGATCTAGTTAGGATTTTGTTCTGAGCACCAATATTATAGTGCTTATTTGACTAAACTGTTTTGAACTGAGGAGGTATCAAGCAGACTTCCTTCAAAATATGGCAATAGAAATGGCCCCGAAAGGACAGCAACCATTTTATCTTTCGCTGAGAAAGTGGGGCCAAGTTGTAAGAAAGGATCGAAGGACAGGGACCTGTGCTGGCCATGAGGCCCTGGCTACCCACCGTCTCTGGGAGCTGATGAGTCTCTTTATCTTAACATTCAGTTCTTAAGACTCTCAGGGCATCTCTCGGAAACACTATATTTTGTTTCTTTCTTCATATTTTGTTATTTACTATATAACACTAATTCCCAAAAGGAATATGAAGAAGCTTACAATGAACAAATGCAAAAAAAAAAAGAAGTGTAACTGAAGACAGGGAGGACAAAGGAAAATAAGGACAGGAGAAGTTAGAAGATGCTTGGGTGCGAGGCCATGTCACAATTCACATCCTAAGATACTCTGTTCTGTTCCCCTGCTAGAGGTGGGGTAAAAACTTGGCTCTCAGCTTTTTAGCCACCTAGTTGACTGTGGAAAACTCAGTTACAAGATACCCCATGTCCTGAGGGAAAAAACAAAAGGAACAAATAAAACCCCAAAATAGAAGAGTTGAATTACAGAACCTCCCCCTTTCCTGACCTGACGTCTAAGGGAAATCTCTTCCTGGGCTCCTTAGAAAGGGTGTTTTGAGGCCTCGTGGGCAATCGGATTGGGCCAGGTCATGCAGTGACACACCAGCAGAGCTGTATTTGGGCCTGACTCCTGTGCTGCTTTTGGATTAGGCTTCTGGAACACAGAGATAGGTGACACACGGTGGTCATGAGAGCACGAGAGCCAGAACAACAAGCCGCAGGCCTGGAGCGTGGATAAGAGCAAAGTACAGATGATGAATACAAATCTTAGCTCATGAGTGGTGTGGCCCTTGGCCAAATTATTTAATCTGCCTCTCATTTCCACATCTCTAATGTGGGGATAAGAAGAGTTTTAAAACAGAAATATAATTTCACTTAGAATTTTTATAACAAATGTCACTATATTATGGGATGTAATAAAAAACAGGATTCAATAAAACATTAAAATTTCAGATTGAGACCATCAGGGTCATTTTCCCCAACCTAGATAGAAGAGTTTGGAGACTCTGACTTCTAAAAAGATCCTATCACACTCAGCTGAGTGTTCAATAAAGTCTTTTTTGTTTCCATTCTTCTTCAGATTCAACAAGTGTGCAAAGGAGTTCACAGCAGCTTTGCACAGAACCATGGGAAGGCCTGAATGAAATAATGCATCAGAAACGCTTGGAAGCCAGGTGCTGTGTGTTCTGACTACCCCTTCGCCCCTTAACTGGCAGTATGAGCGAAAAATTTACCTTATCTGAATTTGTCCATACCACATACTGGCTAAGTGACCATGAGCAAGTCAGTTAATTACTTTGAAATGAGTTTAGCAACCTACCTACTAGGAAAGCAGTTAGCCTAGTGCTTGACACATAGCCTCTGGACAAACAGCACATAGTCTGGTAGGTCTTTTACTTTTAATTCCTTAAGACTCCTTGCTTGGAAAGCCTTTCTTCTCTCGGTTTACATCATCCCCTCCTGGAAGCCTCTGCTCTCCCAGGCTGGGTCAGGTGCCTCCTCAAGGCCCCTTAGCACCTTGTGCCACCGTTGGCCACAGACGTTGTCACTGCAGGCTGCAGTTATCAGTGAGTAATGCAGCTGGGAGCCCTTGTGCATGAGGATGCTGCGTGACTCTGAGCGCTGTCTCCAGCTCCTACCACTGTACTTGGCACAGAGCAGGCTCTCAGTCATGTTTGCTGAATTGCATGAAATTGTGGAGTTCCTGTGAAAAATATCATGACATTCACAATAAAACTCTGGCCGACTGAAAGTGAGTGTTCCTGTGTTCCTGCAGGCAGAGTAATGCCTCTGCACGATGTCAGATATATATATACTGCAGGAAGTAAAGGTGCCAGGCCATCAAAGTCTATTTTCTGCATTTGACCAGCTCTCCTGGATGCTCCATTCCACACTGATTGACCACGACTTTCCATAAGAAATTACCAGCTTGACTGTGGGGAAAGAATCCAGATCTAATTGTTCTTTGTATGCCTGGGACAGAAGGTATTGTTGCTTGAAAAATGGAACTGTCTAAATTAATTTTCCTGAAACAAACATCTTTGCCAAATAAAAGCAATGCATAATCACAACCCATAATTAAAGCAAAATGATACCTTTTGTTACGTGGGGAAAGCAAATGTGTTCATTATAAAAAAAGACCAAAATGTTATTTTCTTGGAACTCCAGGGACACATCTTGAAGTCTGATGAGGAAGGTGTGTGTGTGAGTGTGTGTGTGTGTGTGTGTGTGTGTGTGTGTGTGTGTGTAGGAGTAGAGTGGGTGGGGGAAATATCTTTTTCTGTCTTTTTTTCTTTTCCTGTTTTTTTTTTCTTTTGAAAAACAAACATCGTTCATCTCTGATTTCTGAATGATAGAGTCAGAGTATTCTTATACCCCATTATAGTTTGAATAGACAGGGATTGGGAAAGCATGTGTGTGGGATTATATTTATTCAACTGCCCTTATTTTTCCTTGCCTAATTTTCCTAACTTATTTTTAATGTATTTCAACTTTTTATATACGTGTATCTTTGTAAATCCTTTCTAGAAAAGTGTTCAGACATAAAAAACTTTAATTGAACATCTACTATATAACAGGCGCTTTTAGTTATGTTTACTCTTTTATCCTTACAACCTCTCACAATGCAGGTATTTAACCCCCACTTTAGAGATGAGAAACTGCTGGGCAAAGAGATTAAGTAGATTGCTTTAAATCACATAACTAGGAAGTGATGGAGTTAAGATTTATACTGAGCTTCTGACTATGAAGCCCCTGTCCTTAGAAATATTACTTCTGTAGTACATAATACTATTAAAAATGATATTAATGATATTAAAATACAAATTACAAAAATCTCAATATCTCAACAGCCAATTCCATTTTCCATGCTGTTTTCTAGTCTTTATTTAAGTATGTGTGCTTGTAATGCATGAGTAATAATTATATATAAAACACAAACGTGTAGTCATGTCATAGATATGATTTTTCTACTTTGTATATTCTTCTTTAAACTGAAGTATAACTGACATGCAGTAATATATTAGTTTTGGTTGTTCAAATAATGATTTGACATTTGTGTACATTGCAAAATGGTCACAATAGTCCAGTTACCATCTGTCACCATACGAAGTAAATACAGTATTATTGAGTGTATTTCTCATGCTGTATATTATATTCCCATGACTTATTTATTTTACAACTGGAAGCTTGTACTTCAAACATATTTCACTCCCTCCCCAAATGCCCTCCTCTATGGAATCCACCAATCTTTTCACTGTATCTATGAGTATGCGTTTTGTTTTCTGTTTGTTAGTTTGGTTTATTAGATACCACAAAAAAGTGAAATCAGGGCACATTTGTCTATCTCTGCCTAATTTAGCAGAATACCCTAAAGGACTGTCCATGTTGACATAAATGGCAAGGTTTCATTCTTTTTTTGTGCCTGAATAATATTCCATTGTATATAAACCACTTCTTTATCCATTCATCCACTGATGGACACTTCCGTTGCTTCTGTATCTTGGCTATTGTAAATAATGTTGCAAAGAACATAGTAATGCATATATCTTTTCAAATTAGTGTTATTGTTTTCTTTGGCTAAATACCTAGTTGTGGAATAGCTGGATTATATGGTAGTCTTTTTTTAATTTTTTGAGGAACCTCATACTGTTTTCCATAGTGGCTGTACCAATTTATATTCTCATCACCAGTGCACAAGTTTCTCTTTTATCCACATTCTGGCCAACACTTACTATAGTTTGTCTTTTTGATAATGACCATTTTGGCAGGTGTAAGGTGATAGCTCATTGTGGTTTTGAGTTGTATTTCCCTGATGATTAGTGATGTTGAGCACCTTTTCATGGTCTGCTGGCCGTTGGCATGTCTTCTTTAGAAATATGTCTATCCAGGTACTCTGCCAATTTTTTAATTTGAATGTTTATTTTTTTGGTGTTGAGTTGTATGAGTTTTTATTTATTTTGGATTAAGTCTGCTTATCAGATTTAAGATTTGAAAATATCTTCTCCCATTCAGTATGTTGTTTTTTTTGTTTTGATGGTTTGCTTTGCTTTGCAGAAAGCTTTTTAGTTTGATGTAGTGTCACTTGTTTATTTTTACTTTTGTTTCTCTTGCCATTGGAATAAAAAAAAACCACATCGTTAAAACTGATGTCAAAGAGCTTACTGCCTATGTTTTCTTCTAGGAGTTATATGGCTCCAGATCTTATATTCAAGTCTTTAATCTATTTTGACTTAATTTTTTAATATGAAAGTGTAACACAGTGGTCTAGTTTCATTTTTTTGCATGTCTGGTTTTCCCACTACCATTTATTAAAGAGACTGTCCTTTCCCCATTGTATATTCTTGCTTCCTTTGTCACACATTAATTGATCATATATATGTAGGTTTATTTCTGAACTCACCATTCTTTTCCATTGATCTTTGTGATTTTAATGCCAACATCATACTGTTTTGATTACTACAACTTTGAGGTATAGTTTGCAATCAGGGAACATGATACCTCTGTCTTTGATCTTCTTTCTCAAGATTGTTTTGGCTATTTGGGGGTGTTTTATGGTTCCATTTAAATTTTAGTATTATTTGTTCTTGTTCTGTTAAAAATACCACTGGAATTCTCGTAGGGATTGCAATGACTCTGTAGAGTGCTTTGGATAGTATGGACACATAACAATATAAATTGTTCCAATCCATGAGCATGGAATATCTTTCCATTTATTTCTGTTTTCTTCAGTTTCTTTCATCAGTGTCTTATATCTTTCACCTCCTTGGTTAAGTTTGTTTCTAGGCATTTTACTCTTTTGGATGCCATTGTAAATGGAATTTTTTTCTTGATTTCTCTTTTTGATAGTGCCTTATTGGCATATAGAAGTACAACAGGCTTTTGTACATTAATTTTATATCCTACAATTTTACTGCATTTATTTATTAGTTCTAACAGTCTTTAGAGGTTCCTATATATAGTATCATGTCACCTTCCAATAGTGAACAGCTTTATTTTTTCCTTTCCAATTTGCATGCTTTTTATAATTTTTTTCTTGCCTAAATGCTATGGCCAGGACTTCTAATACTACGTTGAATAAAGTGGGGTGGGGAGGGGGTGAATTCTTGTCTTGTCCCTGTTTCTTAGAGGAAAAGCTTTCATCTTTTCACTGTTGAGTATGATATCAGCTGTGAGTTTGTCATGTATGGCCTTTATTATGATGAGGTATGTTTCCTTTACACCCACTTTGTTGAGAGTTTTATCATAAATAGATATTTATTTTATCAAGAGCTCTTTCTGCATCTATTGAGATATCCATATCACTTTTATCTTTAATTTTGTTAATCTGCTGTATCACATTGGTTAATTTGTGTATGGTGAATAATTCTTGCATACTGAAATAAATCCCACTTGACCATGGTGTATGACCCTTTTTAATATATTGTCAAGTTAGGTTTTCTAATATTTTGTTGAGGATTTTTGCATCTATGTTCATTAGAAAAAATGGCTTGTTTCTTTTTTTGTGGTGTCCTTATCTGGTTTTGATATCTCAGTAACATTGGCATCATAAAATGAGTTTGAAAGCATTTGATTGTTTGATAGAATTCACCAGTGATACCATACCATCTGATCCTGGAATTTTGTTTTTTGAAGAATTTTTGATTACTGATTCAACCACCTTACTAATAATTGGTCTGTTTAGATTTTCTATTTCTTCTTGATTCATCTTGGAAGATTGTAGGTTTCTAGGAATTTGTCCATTTTTTCTAGGTTGTTTAAGTTGTTGGTGTGTTATTGTTCATAGTAGTCTCTTATGATTCTTATATTTCTGTGGCATCAGTTGTAAATTCTCTTTTATTTTACTTCTGATTTTATTTACTCAAGTCTGCTCTTTTTTATTTGTGAGTCAAGCTAAAGATTTGACAATTTTGCTTATCTTTTCAGGGAATCAGATCTTGATTTCATTGATTTTTCTCTATTGTCTTTTTAGTGTTTATTTAATTTATTTCCACTCTGATCTTATTACTTTCTTCCTTCTAACTTTGGGCCTTGTTTTTTCTTATTTTTGTAGTTCCTTTAGGTGTAAAGTTAAATTGTTTACTTGAGATTTCTCTTGTTTCTTGAGATAAGGCTGTAGTCCTATGAATTTCCCTCTTAGAATCACTTTTTGCTGCATCCTATATATTTTGGTATGTCGTAGATGTGTTTTCATTTGTCTCTAGATACTTTTGATTTCTCCTTTGATTTTTTTCTATGACACTGTAGTTGATCAGTAAATTGTTGTTTATATCCACTTACTGGTAGTTTTTCCAGTTTCCTTCTTGTAATTGACTTCTAGTTTCAAACTGCTGTGGTCAGAAAAGATGCTTGATATGATATAATTTTCTTGAATTTGCTGAGACTTATTTTGTGGCCTAACATGTGATTTATCTTGGAGAATGTTCTATATATACTCGAGAAGAATGTATTCTGCTGCTTTTGAATGGAATGTTATGTATGTATCTATTAAGTCCGTCTGGTCTAATGTGTCATTTAAGGCCAGGGTTTCCTTATTGATTTTCTATCTCAATGATCTATCTGTTGCTATGAAGTGTTAAATTAATATTAGGGCATTATTATATTGCTGTCAATTTCTCCCTTTAGATCTGTTACTATTTTCTTTCAATATTTTGGTGCTCCTGTGTTGGGTACCTATTTATTTATAAATATTATAACTTTTTGCCAGGTTGACACTTTGATCATATGTAGTGCCCCTCTTTGTCTTTTATTAGAGTCTTTATTTCAAAGTCTATTTTTTCTGATATGAGTTTAGCTGCACCAGATTTCTTTTCATTTCCATTTTCATGGAATATCTTTTCCAATCCTTTCACTTTCAGTCTGGGTGTATCTTTCTTTACTTTGGAGGTGAATCTTGTATAGGCAGAGTATTGATGTGTCTTTTTTTTTCTTTATCCATTCAGCCACTCTATATCTTTGATTGGAGAATTTAGTCCATTTACATTTCAAGTGATTATTGATAGGTATATACTTATTGACATTTTCTTAATTGTTTCTGGCTTCTTATAGTTCTTTTCTATTCCTTTCTTATATTTTTCTTTCTTTGTGGTTAGATGACTTTCTGTAGTGTTATGTTTAGATTACTTTCTCATTTTCTTTTGTGATTTTATTATTATTTTTTGCTTTGTAGTACCATGAAGTTCATATACATAATCCTATGTATGTAAGAGTCTCTTTTAAGTTGATAGCAACTTAAATTTGAACATATTCCAAAACTAATTTTACTCCCCCCTCAATGTTTTATGTTTCTGGTGTCTCTTTTTCCATTTCATTTTTTGCATTTTTATTAACTAATTATGGTAGTTTTAATTAATTTTTTTCTTTTGTTTTTTAACTTTGACAGTAGCTTTGTAAGTGATTGATCTACTATCTTTACTATATATTTACCTTTTACAATGAGATTTTTACTTATGTATGTTTCCTTGTTATTAATTAGTGCCATTTCTTTTCAGCTTAGAGAAGGAAGTCCCTTTAACGTTTCTTGTAAGGCTGGGTTACTAGTGGTGAACTCCTTAGCTTTTGCTTGTCTGGAGAATTCTTTTCTCCCCTTCAATTCTGAGTGATAACCTTGCAGAATAGAGTATTCTTGGTTAGAAGGTTCTTCCTTCCAGCACTCTGAATATGTCATTCCACTCTATTCCAGTTTGCAAAATTTCTTCTGAGAAATCTGCTGATAGCCTTATGGGGTTTCCCTTGTATATAATAATTTGTTTTCCTCTTACTGCTTTTAAGATTCTCTTTCTATCTTTAACTTTGAACATTTTGATTATAATGTGTCTCGCTGTGGGTCTCTGCAGGCTGATCTTATTTGGACCTCCCTGGTCTTCCTGGACTTGAATGTCTGTTTCCTCCTTAGGTTGGGGTAGTTTTTAGCCATTGTTTCTTCAAGTAAGTTTTCTGCCCCTGTCTGTCTCTCTTCTCCTTCTGGGACCCCACTGATGTGAATATTATTCTGCTTTATGATGTACTAGAGGCCCCTTAAGTTATATATATATTTTAAACTCTTTTTTCTTTTTTGCTTCAATGTTTGGGTGAGCTCCATTGCTTCGTTCTAGCTGCTGCTCCATTCTTTCGCTTCTTCCAGTCTGCTGCTGAACCCCTCTAATGTTTATTTCAATTTGGTTATTGTTTTTTTCAGCTCCATAACTTCTATTTAATATTCCTTGTATTTTCTCTCTCTTTGTTGAGGTTCTCATTGTGCTCATCCATTTGTCTCCCAAGTTTGGTGGGCACCTTTATGACCATTGCTCCGAATTCTTTATCTCCAGAAATCCTCTGAGATTTTGTCTTGTTCTTTCGTTTGAAACCTATTTCTTCATTTTCTCATGTAGCTTGACTCTCTGTGTTTGTTTCTCTGTATTAAGTGAAGTCTTGGTGTGGTTATTTGTAGGTGAAGAGCCTACAACCTAGCCTAGCCCTTGGCTGTCTCTCAGTCCCTTGTGATTGTCTAAACCACCTGATTTATTCTTGATATACCCCCACTGTTGAGGATGTGTCAAGACCTGTCAGTGTTCTGGGAGAGGAATCTCATTTAGTACCTAGTGTCAGACTGATTGGAACCAGACCCTCAGGCAGCACCTTTAAAGTGTACAAATATGAATAGTTTTCTGGGACCCCAATTGTAGTCCCTGCTGGTCTCCAGTCCAGGAGATCTGGAGGTGTCCCTGGGTGACAGTTGTAAAAATTGGTGCTCCAAACAAGTGTATAAGGTCTCACTGAGTTGTAGCAAGGCCCAAGAAGTGTGCAAGGATGGTGTCTACATGTTTACATTCCCTGAGAGTACCTCCTTAGCCTCTATATGTGTGGAATACCTAAATCCTGTCTCTCAGACTGAAGTCCAGGTTAAGTAAATAGGCCTTGTTTTTTCTTCCCACAGGAAGATGGGTTGTGTTTCAGCAGTTGTCTGTGCAGTGGCCTGGGGGTGGTAGCCCGACAAGAACTTCTGGATTGTTACATTCCCATGGAGCTCAGAAGCACCAGCCTCCTTGGCCACCAGGGCCAAATGATCAAGGGACATCCCCTGTGTGGAGTGCTCATGCCCACGGGCTTTAGCTAGGCAGATGGAGAGTAGAGTGGCGGGGCACACTTGCTGGCTTCAGAAAGGCAGTGGTGGGTGGGGGGTGGCAGAAATGTCTCAACTGCACACACCACAGGTTTCAGGAATGCAGCGGGAGACTGTTTGCCTGTGTGTGCATGAAGGCTTTAGGCTGGGAGTAGAAGAATGCTGCAACCACTTGAGCCTGCCAGCCCCAGACAGAGCCTGGGCAAGTGCCACAGTCACGTGGACTCACTGACTCCACTACAGAGCAGGAGAATGCTATGACCATTTGTGCTCACCTGCCCCAGCCAGGGGTTGGGGGAATGCAGTAACTGCCCACCCCCACTATCTTAGCAAGTAGGGAGAGGGTGCTGTGTCCAGGCTCACCCATCTGTGCTAGCAGAGTAGGAGGACAGTGTACAACTGGTAGCTGACAGCACCTCTATCTCTGGAGAGAGTTTCAACTGTCTTTTGTCCCTCCAGCAGATGCTTTGAGATTAACAAATGCATCTTCCTCACATGTCATCCAGATGCATTTCAAATTGTGGTGTTTTTGTTGGGTCTTGGGGTGAGTGAGACCACCCCTAAATTTTTTAAAAAGGGAAATCTTGGTTTCCTTGGGCCCCTTGGACATCAGCCCCATTGGTTTTCTAAGCCAAATGCTTTGGGGGTTTGTCTGTCTGGTGTAGATGAAGGCGTTGGGGTGCCTGGTGTGGAGCACCCGCTCCCAACTCCTCCAGGAGAAGCAACAGGCAGGGGAGACTGCTCCCTACTGTGTGCTGCAGTGCCGGGCCTGGGGTTTTTGGAGAGACCATGTTTCTGCCCCTACCAGCCATCTGGATGTAGTCTTCTTATCCTTTGCTGTGGAGGAGCAGTTCTTTAGTTTTGGATCTTTTTCAAAGATAATGATCTATGGGTAATCATAGATTTGCTGTGTTCCTAGGAGGAGGTGAGTTCAGGATCTTCCTAGGACACCACCTTGTGGAAGTCTCTACTTTCTGTATTCTTATTTTTAGGTTACATTATATCATAAGAAGTTTTCCCAATAATGTTACATAGTCATTATGAATGTTATTTTAATGACTTCATAATGTTCTATTTAGCAATAAATGCATAGTTTACTTAAATATAGAACATTTAGGCTATTATTATTTTGTTATTATAAGTGGCATTACAATAAACATCCTCCTATATATAATTTTTTCCTTCATTTGGATTAGATCATCTCTCTGGGATGAATTCCCAAGAGTGGAATCACTAGGTCAGAAAGCGTGCGCCTTTTTGTTACTATTGATACATATTGCCAAACTGCTTTTGGGTAGGATCATTCCAGTTTACACTCCTATGAATCACGTGTGAGATAAAGATTTTACTATGACTTTGTCAGCATGGGGGATTGTATAACTCTGAAAACATTTTTTGGTAATGTAATAGTTATCACATGGTATCTGTTTTTTAATTATTTATTTCCTGTTCTAAAGATGACTGGGTAGGTTTGAATTCCTTTTCATGATCTTGTTCATTCATTGTATTTCCTACAGTGAGAGTTGATTTTACATTTATCTGTCTGACATTAAGGTTTTAGCTCTGTTTGCATTTTAAATTGTCAGGAGATAACCACCTCTCCTGCTCTTGGTTCACCATCTTTGATGGCACTGGAAATACTCACTTGGACCTGATGTGGCACTAAATGAAATGCTTTCCCTAAATAAAGTCCCTTTCTTAAAGTTTCCAATCAAAGACAGGTCCCTGTAAAGCTTGGAAATACATATGTAGATAGTGGCAGTATAGGTTAATGAGGATTTATGGCTGCTCTAAGTTCCTCCCCTCTCCTTTAATCCTCTTCTGAGGATCACTCATGTTGCCTCTCGCAGAGCTTGAGTTCTGTGGGAGATCAAGGGTACTGAGTGGGCCACTTAAGAGAGGTGGGCATTTTCCCCCACTACCCCCTTAGATTTCTCACTTCTAAGATTTTGTAGAGGAGAGACCCCTCCTACAGAAGAGGTATTTTCTTCACTCTCAGAGAAAGCCAAGCAGGATCTCCCATGAGACCCTGAGGAAAGGAAGCCATGACAGCTCTCCTCATCTGGCCAAACTGTGTTACCGTAGAACACAGCTAAGGTTCCACCCTTGGGCCTGTAACTTTCAAGCTATTTTTATGTGTGTTTTATCTTTTGTTTTGCTTTGTTTTGGGGATTTGGGGGCAGTTGTTCTCTGTGGATATATCCTTCAAAGAACTTAAGAGAAAGATTTGTTTTAGGTTAGTAGGATTTAGGTGTTCAGGACCCTGATCAATCACCATCTACTCCTTATCTATAAATATCACTGGGCTCCTCATTCTGATGCATCCAGAGAATAGCAGTCACTCAATCATCCACAGATGCATATTACTTAGCACCTGTTGTATGCATAACTGTGTGCCAAGCCCTGGGGCATAATGGGAAGTGGCATAGATAGAGCACTTATCTGGGCCAGGCATTTTATTTATATTGGCTCACTTAAGCCCCATATTATTATGAAGTATGTTTCATAATTCTATTTTATAGATGAAGAAACTGAGGTTCAGAAATGTTAAGGAATTTACCCATGCTTCCAGCTGCACTTCCCTCATTCCATTCTTTGTCTTGCAACCAGACTGAGATTTCAAAAATGCAAATCTGACATGCTGCTCCATCTACAAAATTCCCCATTGACAAAATAATAATGTCTAAATATAATATATTATAAATATAATAATGTCTAAGCTCACTCTGCCCTTGCCATCCTCTGTGGCCTCCATGTCTACCACCACTCCCCTCACAGTCCAGGCTTCAGCCAGGTTGATTATCTTTCATCCCAAGTGCACCATGCTTTACTCTTGCCTCCAAGTCTTATATGTCTGCCACATCTTTCCTATCGCAGTCTTTTCTTGGTTAGCTACTTCCCAATCCTTTTTCAAATCTCAGTTCACAGGTTCCTTCCATTACTGACCCTTACCTGCACCCGCCACACTGGCTTAGATGCCATTCTTCTGTGCTTATAGCACACCATAGCACTTTAGCTACCATCCTATAGTTATCCATTTATTTTCTCACTCAACTGTTAGGTCCTTGAAGGTGAAAAGTGTGTCTCATTCGCCACTGCAGCCCAGCATTCAATTACAGTGCCTGTCATAGAGTAGATGCCTGATGTAGACTGAATATTTGTGTCCTCTTAAAATTCATATTTCAAAACTAATCCCCAATGTTATAGTATTTGGAGCAGGGCCTTTAGGAGGTGGTTAGGTCATGAGAGCAGAGCCCTCGTGAATGGGATTAGTGCCCTTATAAACGAAACCTCAGGGAGATATCTCAACCTTTCTGCCATGTGAGGTTGTAGCAAGAAGACGACCATCTATAAACCAGGAAGCAGACTCTTAACAGACATTGAATCTGCCTGTGCTTTGATCTTGACTTTCAGCCTCCAGAACTGAGAATAAATTTCTATGCTTGGAAACTGCAAATTCTACAGCATTTTTGTTAAAGCTGTTCAAATGGACTAAGACAATGCCTAATAAATACACTTGCATAAACTAGTAAGTGAGCAAAATCAGAAGAAACTACACAGAGGTGGCAATCAGATGGGGATCCAAGAGGTCAGGGGGTTTCAATTATTTTTTTTGCAGTTGCTTTAAGTTGCTGGATATTCCTATTCAGCATTCATGGAACGACTGGTGGAATAAAGAATAAAAAGAAGGTCCAATAACTAATAAATGAAGAAGAAGGCATTATTCGTAGTTGATTGATCCTTTGTTTCCCCAGCTACACTCTCCTGGAGGTCCCTCTAGCTCCAGGCTACCTACTCTACAGCATTCCGTAGAGGAACGATAATGGACTATGTGATCACACCCTGGTTTGTCTCCCAGCTCTGCACTGTTTTAGCTCTATCTTCCCCACAGCTACCATTTGCCTTTCATGGGCCAGCTACTGTATTTTGTGCTTTATTTCTCTCAGCTCAAATCTCTAATTCTTATTAACACACCTGAAATGTAGGCATCACCCTTCCTATACAGATGAGGAAACTGATGCTCAAAAAGTTTCAGTTACTTTTTCTGGGCAGCACAGCTAAGAAGTTCCAACCTAGGGATTCAAACCTGTCTCACTGTTTCCAGAGGCCATGCTGCTTTTTTCTATCATACTTCCCTGATTCTCACAGCCTCTAGCTAGGAGCAGTAGGTGAATAAGAAAATACAATAAATTATTTGCACTCTTCTTATGAAGTGTTGCAATTTCTCTGAATCAAATCTTTTCTTTCCTGAGCCAGCTCCAATGTGTGGGTAGATGGCAGATGGTGACAACTGTCCACTGCTTCTCTGAATATTGCATTTGTATCCTATTCGAAAACACATTTGCAAAGACGTGTCTGTGGATATAGATGGAGCAGAGAAGAGGGACATGCTTTTCTTCATTTGCCTATTATGTCCCTAAATGTGTCAATATTTTTTCTCTACAAGCAGGGCACTACATTGGATTCCCTCTTCTCAGCTTCAATGGTTTTGTAATTACTGGGCAAGCAAGAACTCGGCAGCTGGCCCCCTCTGGAGAGAGAGCTCTGGCTCCAGGACTTATACCAGTCAGAAAACGAACGAGCTCTTTGTGCTGAGATGGATGTATCGGTGGCTCTTTTTAACCAGATGTATGGGTGTGTGTGTGTTTGGTGTACACGCAGAGAGAGTGAAAGAAACAGAAAGAGAAAGAGTGAAGCAAGGGCAAGAAAGAGAACTTGAGAGAAGAAGAGAGAGATAAAGAGAAAGGCAAAAAAGCAACAGGGAAAAGGCAAGTGAGAATAATGACCCTGCTCTCAAAACTCAGCTTAGTGAGCTCTGCAAGGTCCTTAGAGATCACCTAGGTCAAGGTCAGTGAACTGCAGCCCGCTGGCCACGACTAGCCTACTGCCTGTTTCTATACAGGCCACAGTAAAAGTGGTTTATTATTTTTAAATGACTGAAAACATATAAAAAGGAAAATATTTTGTAATATGAAAATTTTATGAAATTCAAGTTTTGGTGTCTATAGAGTTTTATTGGAACCCAGCCACACTCGTCTGTTATATACTATCTATGCCTACTTTCGTGCTACAAAGGCAGAGCTGAGGAGTTGTGAGGTTGCTTGGCCTGCAAAGTCTAAAATATCTACTCTCTTGTCCTTTACAGAAAAAGTTTGCCAATTTCCTGATCTAGTCCAAACTCCAGACCCAACAGCCACCTCGAAGGTAGAGGTTTTATGTGTGTGAGTCATATTTGTGTCCCTTGGGTCTAGGACCAAGACTGGCTACATAATTTGTGAGGCCCAGTGCAAAGTAAAAATGCATATTTGTTATGTAATGTTTTGTTCCCTTGGGCACAAAACTTGTGGGGTAAGCCTAGACCATCACAGGTTACCGGGGTTCTACTCTGAAACTAGGTGCATAAGTGTGCATGGCCTGCTTGCTACTTTCCTCCTCATTCCCCTACCCCAGATGCCAGCTGGGGGCAGGAAGTCAAGACAGACACTCTCCATTACCAAGGGCCAGCTGCCCCAGTCCACCACAGAAGACAACCCCCACTGGTACTGCAGCTCTCTCACTGGCATAGGCTAGGTACCTGATGGTACCTAGAGGCTGGCCCCTGCTCGGTTGTCTACTGAAAATTCTCCCTGCGCTACCGTCCTGGAAAGGGGGAGGATGGGTGGGCCTGGGTGGGTGGGGCCCAGGGCTCCAGAGAGTGAGGGATATAACCGAGAACCTGGCCTGAGGACATATGGAGATGGTGGGAAACAGGCCTGTGGGTGAGCCCTGGCTCCAAGCTTCTAGTGCATGCTTTATTGTTGTATCAAGGCATGCTCATAAAATACAAATTCTGAAGTAAAATTACTAGGATTGTTAAGATGGTAAGCACAGAGCATGAAATCCCAAGTAGGGGGTCCTTCTGAGTGTGGGGCCCTGTATCACTGCACCAGCCACACACCTGCAAGACTGGTTCGGCCCAGCACACGCTGGGGATGGGAGGACAGTTGCTTTATGATGTTTTTGGACGAGACCCTGTGCCACAGAGGAAAAGTACCTGGATGCCAAGCTCCACCACTTCCAATTCAAAACCACTGTTTTTTCCCTGTAAAATGTGTATGTCTTCAAGGGCTCAAGTGTGATAGGGACAGATAGTACTCTACAGCTCGTCAGCTTCACACTGCTCTGGAAGCATTCTACGGCAGCGTAGTCAGATTCCTACTTGCACCACCATATTAGCTTCACTTTCATTCCTGGCTTCCAAGATATTCAGAGAGGTTTAGGGTGGTGAGGGAAACGAGCCCGCACACCACTAGTCCTCATCTAAGTTGGGACATAAAAGGGAGATGCCAGAAGAATGGTGTTGGATCCCAGAGATGAAAGCGATTAAGTCCAAATGAGGCATCGTGGAGAGTTTTCTGAGGACAAGGCCTTAAGACTGCTTCTCACAGTGTCGATAGGACTGTTTCTTTAGGTGGAGAAGAAGGAAAGGGGGCTTAGGGGTCCAGGCAGAGGCTTCTGCATGAGTAAAGGCTCAGAGATGGGAAAGTACATGTGAAGCCAGGGAATGGTGAATATTCCAGTGTAACTGGAACACAGAGGACAAAGAGGCGTGTGTGGGAAATGGTCCCAAAAGGCTTAAAGGCATACTAGAGAGTCTCCTCTGACCTACTTGGGGGTTTAGATTTTATTCTTGAGGCCACTGAACCACTAGAAAGTTCAGTGATGGACAGAGACAGCTTGCTAATGTGCAGCCTTGGCCAGGAACCTTTTTACAGTGAGTGAGCACAGCGCAGTGCTGCCTATCCCTCCTGGAGAGGAAAGCACAGGACAGAGGAGGGGAACCATGTGTGTAGAGAGCCTGTCGTGGACCGAATATATGTCAGGAGCTGTATAACCTTATTGCAACCACCCCCTTTTACAGATGGGAAGTGAGGCTCAAAGAGACTAGGAATCTCTCTGAAGAGCACCTTGCTGGCAAGGGGGTAGAGTCAGCACCCTGCCCTGGGTCTACCTAACATCCTGGTCCAAACCCTTCCCAAAGGCCCATTCTACTTTTCAAGATTTCCAGAAAGAAGCCCAGGGCTACCTGTTTCCCATGGGATGAGCCATATTCCTTGCCTAGAAGGTCCTCCTTAACTTTCAGGTAGAAGTGACCATTCCTTTCATTTTGCCTCAACTGGCCCTGACTATTTTTGTTGAAATTCCCAATATCTGAGACTGTGGATTCTTGAGGGCTTATCTCCTCTCTGTGTTCCCAGTGTCCAGCACCAGGCCTGGCAGAGTCGGTGATCAGTCCTGGTTTGCAAAATGAGTGAGCAAATTTAAGACCAGACTGATTTATTAACTAAAGTCCCCCCCCAATCCCCCACATCATCTTGGAGTCCACGACCCTCCAAATTGGAAGGCAAAGCCATCAGCAACTCTTGCAGTTAGCAGGAGGAGGCATGCTGAGGCTGAGGGGTGTGCGGGTGATGCATAGTTCTAGCATCAGAACCAAATTTACAGCAAATAGTGCCCATAAACAGCACAAGCTACTCAGTTAAGCTAATTTATGTTCACACCAGGGCCATCCTGGCCCCCAAAGCCCAAAGCTCTTTACAATTCCAAAATGATTAAAAGCATCATACAAACCTATATTTTCCACTTTTATTAAAAGCACTAAAGCGGGCCGTGCTTTCTGCATGTCAATGGGGAGCCACTTCCAGCCCCAGGGAGGAAAGTCTCTCCTCAGATGGCAGACTCCTCCACACCCATCTCTGGGCACCCCTCTGCCGTTAGACCCCAGTGTCCCTCCCTCCACCAAAGGAGGCGGCCCCGGGTTCCCCACACCACGGCCCACCCAACCCAAGCCCACCTTCACTCAGGCTCTTTTTAGTCAGAGGCACATTCCTGCTTCAGATATTTATGGACTTCCAGTGAGTGTCCCAGCCCCACAGCCTGACATCTAAGGTCCTTTGTAGAACAGTACCAACTGCCTGTCCAGTCACAATCCTGTATTTCTGACATGGGCTGTCATGTTCTCAAAACAGCCAGGGCTTTTTTTTTTTAACTCTTTTTTAACTCTTAGCTCATAGTGTTCCCTGGGTCTTAGCTCAAAAAAGCCTTTGCTCATAGTGTTCCCTGGGTCTAGCATGAATTTCCTTCCTTTCCACCTGGAAAATATCTACTCTTATCATTTTAGATCTGACCTAGTTTTCAGTTTTCCTTGAAGTATGACTGGGCTCTCTCAGGCTGTTAGCTGTTCCTCTCCTCCATGTCTAAGTCCATTCAAGCGCACATCGTACTAGATTATGGGTGTTTCTGTGTCTGTCTCTCCCACATGGGCTTCAAACCCAGACCTTGGCCCAGCGGAGGTCCTTGGCGAACAGCCAGTAAAAGAATGAATCAGTGAGCTCTCGCTCCCAACACCGTGACCTGTCGGAGACAGCACTGAGATGTGGGGAGGAAGCTTCCTCACCTAGGCTGATGACTGGGCTACTACTTCACTGAGAGAGCAATCTGAGGACCGTATGGGCTGCACCACATCCCATCCCGCGCCTGCACCGGCACTCACCCGCTCTTCCTTCCCTAGGTCACCCTGGACGAGCTCTCCCGGCCACACTCTGAGGTCCTCCCTCTGCTCGTTCCCTCCCCCCATTAGACCCCTTCCCCTTTCTCACCTGCTCAAGGACATTGCTCCAGCACTGCCTCCTGTCTCTTCTGCATCACCAACTTCCTGGTTTACTGGATCATTCCCACCAGTATAAAAACATAGTAAGTCACACGTTTGAAACAAAGCTCTTGGCTCCGCTTCCCCTTTGCATCGCTACTTCCTTTTTCTCCTCTCCTTGAAACAGCTGTCTGTACCACGGTCTCTAACTCTCCTTCCCTCTTCCCTCTCGAGCTCATTCCAGGAAGGCCTTAGCCTCTCCCACACCACCCAAGCCCTCCTTGCCAAAGTCTCTGTGGCTCCTTGGTTGAATCCAGGAGTTGGCTGTCAGTCTGGACCACCTGGCAGATCAGCAGCGTCTGATCCCTCCTCCCTGCACCAGTTCGTAAAGCCTCGGCCTCCAGGACACCACGTTCTCCTAGTTTCCCTCCTGTTTCAGCCTCTCCTTCTATAACTCCTTTGCTGGTTCCTCTTCTGCCAGGCTTTTAACCTTGGAATGAGCCAGGTCTGAGTCTTTGGAACTCTTTTCTTTTCAAGCTACACTAACTCCTTAAATGATCTCCCTCAATGTAACAGATTCCAAAATTCATGTCTCTAACATTAACTTTTTCTTTAAGTTTCAGATTCATATCCAACCGTACCTTCAATATCTCCATGTGTGAATGTTTAACATCTCAAACTTAATATTCTAACACCAAAACCCTAATTCCCTTCTCCAAATCTATTCTCTCCGCAGTCTTTCCTTCTCACTTAAGGACATTCCATAATCCGATTGTCCCCAAAGCTAAGGTAAAAAAAGCTTGGAGTTATCTTCGCCAATATTTTGTCTTCCATATCCCATATTCAACCTTTCATTTAATCATGTTAGCTTTGTCTTCATGATATCCAGGTTCTGACCACTTCTCATCACCTGTCTGGTCCCCACCACCATCATTCTTTACATGGATTATTGCAATAGCCTCCTATCTAGTGTTCCTGCTTCAACTTCAACTCTTACCACACACTGACCCTTTAAGACTATTCTCAAAACATTATTTGGAGTAATTGTGGTAAAACAATGTATGTCAGCTCAAGAGCTTTAGATGGCTGCCATCCTTCGACAATAAAAGCCAAAGCCCTCACAGTCCCTACATGATCTGATGCTACATTACCTCACTGACCTCTTCTCCTACTGTTCTGACTCTCAGTCATTCCACATCAGCCACTGGCTTTTCTGCTGCTCTTGGAGTGTCCATTCTACTGGCTGCTGAGCTAACTGGTCCCCTTTGCTGAAAACTCTTTCCCCCAGATATCTACATATTTCGTCCTCACTTCCTCCATGGTGATCTTTTACTGACTATTCTATTTAAAATTCCAATCCACTACTTTTTGTACACCTCCTGTCCACATGCCTTACTTTCCTTGTTTAATTTTCCTCCATAGCATTTTAGGGTGACCATTGGTTTATACCTCTTTATTCAGTGTAATTATTACTAGATTTTTGCTTTCACCTTTAGAGGTGCCCTGGTTTGGACAATAAATGAAATCATCACCTCATGTGCTAAATATTCTACTTGCTTGTTTTGCTTATGTATGTTTCTCCCTTTTAGAACATAAGCTCTATGGAGGTAGGAGTCTTGTATGTTTTGTGCCATATTGGCTCTCTAGTACCTAAACATTGCCTCAATAAATGGTAGATGCTCAATAAATATTTGTGAAATGAATGAATGGACATTTTATAAATAATAACAGAGTCAGTTCACCATTGTTTGTAAAAGACTAGGTCTTGGCTTCAGTGTCACGAGGAAGCTCATAACACAGGCTAGGGGACTTATTTTATTTACAGACCCTGCTAACCCTCCAACTCTCAACAAAGGAGCAGCAGTGAATCAAGAAGCCAAAAGAAGAAGATGGATTTGTAAAGTCTGTGCCGTCAGGAATCACAGACCCGCGATCCATCAGCCTCAGCGTCATGGCAAGGAGGTGGTGCCTGGGACAGCCCCCAGCACAGAGAAAGACGCTGTCTACATGTGAACGCTTCCACACTGTTCCCGGAGCCCTGCCCCTTGCCAAGGCGTAATGACTGTGTTCAGTGTCATGGGGAAGAAAACACACATTAGCCAGACGACAGGTTTCGGACGCACGCCTGTGACTTTACCTCTAATCATATACAGCCTGTTTCATATCCGAGTTTTTGTGGGCTCCACAACTTATAATTATTGCCAGCAGGAAAAAAGGAAAAAAAGGTAAGGAAATGTTGGAAGGGAGGGCTATAGATAGAAGAGGAAATTTTTCCTGATAGTAATAAACTGTGTGAGAAAGATAGGCCAGAGCTTATTAGAAACTATTAGAAACTTTATTTGGATTAAAGCTAAGAAAAATGAATTGTACGTAAGCTGTGAGACTGTGCAAGCTGGGAGGTCGTCCAAGGCTTTCAGATTGTCTCATATTGCACGTCTGTGACTCTGGAGGGAAGTCAGTAGGGAGTTATGAATGTGTTGGATTTAGGGTTCAGGCTGGGTATTTCGTAAATCCATATGGGACTTGGAAGGGCCTCTGAGGTTAGTGAGCTGGACTTCACTTTATAAGGAGAGGACGAACCTGCAGGGCAAGAACTCAAATTCAGGCATCCCGATTCAGAACACAGCCAATTCCTCTATGGAAGGCAACAGAGCTCCTTCTCATGTCATTTACCCTGGGTCCTGGAGTAGGGGGAATTTCCTTCAAGCTTGGCACCAGCACCAGAGGAGGGCAGAGTTCCCAGAATATCATGAAGCTGAGATGGGAAACCCTTGGGGATCCAGTAACCCTGACACTACGGGCCTGCCTCAAGACCATGGCCTGCTTGTGCATGCGTGTGTGTGTGTGTGTGTGTGTGTGTGTGTGTGTGTGTGTGTGTGGTGTGGTGTCTATGTGGAGCAGGCATGTACATGCCTCCTGGCAGAGCTCAGCTGTAACGCTGGAACACGGGTCTACCGGGAAATGGAGCCTCCCATACAGGCAGGCTTCACCCCAGCCTTTTCCCCTCTAACTCGGGTTTACTGCCCTCAAGTTGCCTGTCTCCACAAGCAGAACCCAGATGGTGGAGCTACAGGGGTTCAGCCTCCAGGCTTCAGGGTCTCACCAGTCTGTCATCTTCTATGACTCCCTTTACTGCTTCTAAAACCTTTACTTCTTTGAGTCTTGGTTCTTACATCTGCAAAATCTCCTACCTCTGCAGGATTGTGCTGAGTGTTAAACAATGTATTAAAGGAACTGCTATCGTCAGACAATTCACTGGCCTAAGAATCGGAGTGTATGTTCTTGGGTTTGCCCCTCCTCTCTTGCCCAAAGTAATAGTGAGGCTACTAGTCTTTGCTTTGCTGAGGAGTTTTGAAGGAGGGGAAAGCAGGTGCTTGTAGTCACTGGTGTTTTGTGTTTTTGTGAAAGCCAGGGTCCACTGTGGACTATGGACATTCTTGAGGGGAAAGGAGGAGACGGGAGGATGGCTTTGGGGCTGGGGGGCCTTTGGGGGAGGATGAAGGGAGGAGGATGAAGACCAGTGTACATGTTACCTGTACTCAGTGTAGAACAACATCCAAGGTGTGTTCAGATTGGTGGGTGTAGACTTACTGTCTGGTGGCCTCATGAAAGATTGTTGTGCATGGAAGCAACAGTACAGAGATATGAGGGCAAGGGAAATGGTTGTGTCAGTAGCAACTGGTCTGGACCAGTGCCCAGTAATTGGTAAGGCCACCCCAATGCCTCAGATACCTTGGTTTTCCATGAGATCCTGGGATCTTGGCAAAACATGGGGTGGGAAGCCTCAATAAAAACAGCTATTTAATTTACCACCAGTTCAGTAGGATGTGGGCTACAAGTTCAATTGCAGTGTTTTTAGTACAAAAAGACATACATTTCATGTACTCATAAATCTGTAGACTAAGATTCAGACCTATTATAGTGTCATGGTACCTGCCATGGAGTGTTGTTCCATGAATGGCAGATATTATCATTATCTTTACATCACTCACTAAATGTACTCGAATAAATACAAATCCTAGGGCCATCAGGTCAGTGAAGATCTAGGAGTCAGATCAAGTCTGGTCAAAAACACAAGCAAGTGTCAGAGAAAACTGAACTCAGTTTCTGGCACTGGAACAACAAAATCAAAAGCAGGAGAGCCCAGTCCAATACTCTCCGCAAAAACCTATTTTGGACCAGGCACTGAGGGATGCTGGAGTTGCAGTGATGAATCAAACATGGGCCTGGGGATCAAAGAGCCCTCAGTCTGGTGGGAGACACAGACACATAAAGAGAACATTTCAGTTTAGTGTACTTAGAGCTGTCTTAGGGACCTTGGATCATAGGCCAGCTCCCTGTTTTGGTTCTACGGCCTTTCTTCTCTTTCTGCTGGGGAGTCAATCCTAAATAAGATTAGACCTTAGGCTCATCACAGTGACTAAGGAAAGTGATCCACTGGCCAGACAGGGAATGTGGCGACTGAAAGAAGGTATTTCCTAGATAGGCCCTGCAGAGGCGCTTCCTTCCTCTCCCAGCTTTTAGCCGGTCAGACTCCCAGTCCTCAGCCTTTCTCATTTCATAAGCTGCCTCCAGAAATAACCCTAGGAATTAACAGCTTGTACTCTAATAAGGAGAAGAGGAAAAATAAAAATGAGAATGTACACTGTACTAGTTTCCTAGCACTGCCATAACAAACTACCGTAGGCTAGGTGACTTAGAACAATAGACATTTATGCTCTCACCATTCTGGAGGCTAGAAATTAGCAATCAAGGGTCTGACAGGGTCGTGCTCCCCACAGAGACTCTAGGGAAGAATCCTTCCTTGCCCCTGCTAGCTTCTGCTGCTTTCCAGCATTCCTTCAAGTCTAGCGTTACTTCAAGCTCTGCCTCCTTTTTCACCAAGCATTTTCCCTAGGTGTCTCTGTGTCCCTGTGTCTTCACATGGTCTTCTTATAAGGACACCAGCATGATCTCACCATAACTTGATTACATCTGCAAGGACCCTATGTCCCAGTGAGGTCCCATTCTAGGTACTGGGAGCTAGGACCTCAACATATCTTTTGGGGAGATACAGTTCAACTCACAACACATACCTTCAAAATATGCACATACATAAACAGAAGGGAGAAATCTTCTAGAGTTCATTTGCCATCTATGGACTCATTTGTCTCTGGGACATGACTAAACCTCCATGTGGGCACCCCTGTGTGGAAGGAATCTGACTTTGAATGAACACATGCCTGACCCACAGCTCGGGCTGCACCTAGCAATTCTACTCTTAGGAAATTAGCCTAATGTAATGGTTAAGATTTAGCTACAAATAAATTTATCATAGCATTATAATAATGACAACATAAACAGTTACCATAACCCGAATATTTACTTTATGTCAGACATTGTATGAGGTACCTCGCACATATTCTTATTTAATCCTCAAAACAACCTTTCTTTCTTTTAAGAAGAAAAAACTGAGATTTAGGGAGGTTAATTAATTTCCCCAAGAATACACAGCTAATAACCTGAAGAGCTGGGGTTGGAATCCACATCTGTTTGATTCCAAAGCCCCAGCTCTTACCTATACCTTCTGCACAAAGTCATCAGATCATGTTCAGGAGCCTAGAATAGAAAGCCAAGGACAGAATTGGTTAAAAATTTTAAAATGGGGAGTGTGGGTGGGGAGGGAGGGAGAAGGGGATTGAGGGCTATTATGATTAGTACACATGGTGTATGTGGGGTCATGGGGAGGACAGTGCAGCACAGAGAAGACAAGTAGTGACTCTGTGGCATCTTGCTACACTGATGGAGTGACCTCAGTCGGGTATGTGGGGGAGTTGATAATATGGGTCAATGTAGTCACCACATGTTTTACATGTGAAAGCTTCATAAGTGTATATATCAATGATACCTTAAAAAAGTGTTAAAATGCATCCAAAAAATAAAATACAGTAAGTCATTACATGTGGTGTTATAGGTTAGTATATAGTGATACAGTATATAGAAAAAAAAAAAGTAGGTTCCAAGCCATTACTTAATGTGTGATTATGTTAGTACTTGCAGTGGTTGGAGTATATAAATAAATACGTATAAAAACATTAATTTTCATTATCTCTGGCTTGTGGGATTAAGAGCAAATTTTACTTTTGATTTTCTATATCACTTTTCTGCAATAAACAAGGAATTAATTTAATAATAGGAGAAAAGGACATGTTGGGAATGTAAATTAGTTCAACCTTTGTGGAAAGTAGTATGGAGGTTCCTCAAAAAACTAAAAACAGAAATACCATTTGACCCAGGAATTCCACTCCTAGGAATTTACCCTAAGAATGCAGCAGCTCAGTTTCAAAAAGACATATGCACCCCTATGTTTATCACAGCACTATTTACAATAGCCAAGAAATGGAAGCAACCTAAATATACATCAGTAGATTAATGAATAAAGAAGATGTGGTACATATACACAATGGAATATTATTCAGTCATAAGAAGAAAATGAATCCTATCATTTGCAACCATATGGATGGAGCTAGAGGGTATTTTGCTCAGTGAAATAAGCCAGGCGGAGAAAGACAAGTGCCAAATGATTTCACTCATTTGTGGAGCATAAGAACAAAGCAAAAACTGAAGGAACAAAACAGCAGCAGACTCACAAAACCCAAGAATGGACTAAAAGTTACCAAAGGGAAAGGGACTGGGGAGGATGAGTGGGAAGGGAGGGATAAGAGGAATAAGGGGCATTACAATTAGCACACATAATGTAGTGGGGGGCACAGGCAAGACAGTATAGCACAGAGAAGACAGGTAGTGACTCTATAGCATCTTACTATGCTGATGAACAGTGACTGTAATGGGGTATGTGGGGGGGACTTGATAATGGGGGGAATCTAGCAACCACAATGTTGCTCATGGAATTGTATATTTATGATACCAAAATAAAGAAAGAAAAGAAAAAAAGGGATGTCTTGATTGCAAAACAAGGAGATTTCCAGGAGACAGAGAGCATTTGCTAGGATATTTCTAAGTCTGTGTCTTCAGCTGGAGCATGTGCTTCAGCACATTAGCTTTACCTCTCCAGACAAAATCTGTTCACCGATACGGCAAATGGAAAACTGCAGCTTTTCACTAATAAAAAAGGTTCATTTCTTTGGACTTAGTAGAGGCACCTGGGCAGTAAAGGCTGCTGAGCACCTGAGTTTCAGAGGAATTTCAGGGCACACTGCTTCTGCCTGAAGCAAGAAGAATATAATAATAACCCACCATTTCTCTTTCTTCTTCTTTCTCCTGAAGATGCAGCAGGTAAACCTTCTGAGTGAATTCTATCTTGATTTCATTAAATATTCATAAAAGCCAATTAGAAGAGGAGAGAAGAGGCCATGAGGCAGCCTCATCATGTCAGAGGTGGCTGGCAGGCCGTCAGGCATGGACCAGCCAGTGGTCAATACGGCCATGACCTTCCCACCCTCTCCTCTGGGGTCACTTCTCACCAACCCAGCAAGGAACTTAGGACCAGCAGGGAAGGAGCGGCAGGGCCAGGTGAGGGGAAACAGCTAGTAATTCTGACAGCAAGGTGCTTAATGTGTAGAATGCAAAATGCAAATGCTGGGCAACATCCTCAGTCACCAGCGGAATGGAAATCTTTCCCTAATGAGCGATGACGATGGGAGAGAGCTGATTGCACTGAAGAAAAACTGCTTAAAATGCATAATCAATCAAGCAAGTTGATTTAACCTTTTGTAACTAAGCCATCCAGTTCCAGCTTCCTTTGCTGGCCAGCTGGAGCTCATCTCTCCCCACCTTTTTTTCCCCAACCCAGATGGGACAGAAGGGGCCAAGGGAGGCCCAAGACAGATCTGAGCATATCAGGGAGACAGAGTGTGAGGACCCAAGAGAGCTTGTATATCCTGGCCCTTTAATTTTAAAATTAGGGGGATGAGGGCCAAGGAGGGCAAGGGACCTGGCAATATCACAAGGTCAGTGGAAGTACAACCAGATTTCTTGTCTGCAAGCAGCTGAAGAATGCCACGGAACACACACTGGAAGTCCAGAGCGCTAGGTTTGGGACTCAGCTTTTCTATGGTGAGCTGTGTGATATTGGAACAAAGGACTTACACTATTTTTACACTGCAGATTCCATATTCATAAATGGCAATAATCCTGTCTGCCTCCCTACTTCACAGGGTTCTATGAGACTCAAATAATTGAAAGGATATAAAAGTGTTTTGAAAATGGTAACATACCCTGTTATTATTACACCTGTCCTTTCCGTCCTCCAGGGCCCTCGTTGTCCCCCTCTGGACCATATTCCCCTCTGATGTTGGCAAGATCTTTGTCAACTTGAATCTGACCTTGCTATTTTTTTTCAACCCTTCCTACATTGTCCTTTAAAGTCTAAGCACTGAGCATGGCATTCAAAAGCTTCACAATTTGGGGCACTTGCTTTCTCTTATCTGAGCTTCAGTTGCCTGATTCATAAAATGAGAAAACTTTGTTTACCTCAGAAGTTTATTGTGATAATTAGAATTCACATCTGTGAAGTGACCAGCATGGTCTCTGGCACATAGCTGCTCAGTATATAGCCTAATTATTGTCTTGATGTCACTACATCCCTGGAAGATAGGAAGAGAAGGGGTAATTTTTATCCTGATTTTACAAATGTGATATGAGAAACCCAGAGATGTCAAGACACTGGATTAAGGCCACACAGCTAGAATTCGGAACTGAGATTTCACTCTTGGGCTTTTGGCTCCTGGGGGAGGGAGGGAAAGATGGAGCAGGTAAGGAGCTACCCTAGATTGCCAGCATGGAATGATTATTTTCTGGGATTCCTCTGCCAAATCCAAAAGGTATAGAATGCAGTTTTATTTACTAACATGACCACAAAGCTTTATGTCAGAGGGCTAGCCAACTTCTCTCGCCTCATTTTAAACTAGCAGAAAATGAATGAAGCAAAGAGTGCTTCAGTTATGCTAAACAGTTACTTAAATAAAAAGGGGAGATGAAATTCCCAAAAAATAATTTAATAGTTGTTGTTTTTATTGCTCAACTCCTTCTCCAGGCCCCATTTCAAGGCAGTGAAGAGAAAGTGAGTGGAAATGCCTTATGCATGAACTGTTGCAAATGAACATATCATTCAAAGATGATTCCTTAAGACACTGTACTCCACACAGGGTGGCTGGGCAAGCCCCAGGCAGGGGTCAGAAAGCCTGGATCTGGTCTCCCTTGGCTTAACCTCATCTTTCCTAGTCTCCTTGCCCATCAGCATCTGCCCCAAGTCCCGAATTCACTTCAATATGAAGCAAAAGGGTGAGCATTACAAAATCCTACTGCATTCATTTCATTCAAATAACAAATATTTGTTGAGCATTTACTATGTGCCAAGCTTTTTGCTAGGTAGAGTACAAAGATAAGCAACTAGATGCAGGTTCTTTCCTCACAGTCTACAGACATTTTTAAGTAATCACATTCAGATATGTGATTTCACTCTCTAATAGTGTCATGAAGGAAAAATATTGGGAGCTATGAAATATTTAACAGGAGGATCTGTTGTACCTGGGGTGGGGGTGGGAAGAGCTGTTTGGAATTCAGAAGTGCAGAGTTGGGGATCAAGAAACATGACCCGGGAGATGATGTCTAGACTCCACAGAGCCTTCTAGGGCATATAACTGGTAAGCAAGTTAGTCTAAGCATGAGGAAAGCCACTGAAGAGTTTAAAAGGGGGATGGCATGCTTAGATTTATACTGCAAAATAAATCACTAAATTCTAGCAGGCTTTGTTATTTAAAAAAATCACACACTAATTGTGAAATTCATATGGAAATGCAAAGGACCTAGAATAGCCAAAATAACTTTGAGACGTAAGTTGAAGTAATAATACTACCTGATTTCAAGTCTTATTATAAACCTAGGGTAATCAAGACAGTGTGGTTTTGGCATAATTAGATCCATGAAACAAAATACAGTCTAGAAATAGACCCACACATATACAGGTAACTAATTTTCAATAAAGATGTGAAGGCAGTTCAGTGGAGAAAGAATAGTCTTTTCAACAAAAGGAGTTAGGACAATTGGTTGTCCATGTGAAATAGAATAATTTTGATCCACACATATAATTAACTCAAAGTAGGTCATAGATTTAAATGTAAAACCTGAAACTAAAACTTCTAGAAGAACACAGGAGAAACCCTTTGTAGTCTTTCACTGGACAGAGATTTCTTAGATACAATGCCAAAAGCATGATTCATAAAAAGTAAATTGATAAACTGGACCTGATCAAAATGTTAAAGCTTTTGTTTCTTGGAAGAATTGTTAAACTAATTAAAAGACAAGCCATGGACTGGGAGAAATTATTTTAAAAAATGTACCTGATAAGGGGCTTGAATACAGGATATGTATATAAAGAACTTTCAAAACTCAATAATAAGAAAAGAAGCAACCCAATAAAAAAAGTGGGCAAAATATCCAAACAGTTTACCAAAAGGAATGAAACAGATGGCAAATAAGCACATGAAAAAATGCTCAACATCATTAGCCATTAGGGAAATGCAAATTAAAACCATAATGAGACACCACCACACACCTATTAGAATGACTAAAATTAAAAGACTTCCCTTGCCAAGTACTGGGGAGGAATGGGGGAATTGGGACTCACATATGGCTGGTGGGAATGTAAAATGGTGAGCAGTTTGGCAGTGTCTTAAAAAATTCTTCTCCAAGAGACATAAAAGCATATAGCCTTACAAAAAACTGTACATGAATATCCAATGTAGTTTTGTCTGTAATAACCAAAACTTGAGAACAATTTAAATGTGCACCAACAAAGGTGAATGGATTAAAAAATTGTGGTATAGCCATACAACAGAATAATACTCAGCAATACAAAGGAATGGACCACTGATACACACGACAATGTAGCTGAATCTCAGAAAGTGATGTAGAGTAAAAGAAGACTGATCAAACAAGCACCCCCTGTATGTTTCCATTTTTATGAAATTCTAGGAAAATGCTCTATGATTCTGTTTATATAAACTCTAGAAAATGCTAAGTAATCTATATTGACAGAAAGACCCTTGGCTATCTGAGGATGAATGGGGGTAGAGGAGGAGTGAGAGGAAGATACTGTAAGGGGGACACCAGGGAACTTTTGGGGGTGGCAGACTGCTCATGATCTGGACTGTGGTGATGGCTTCCAGGGTGTGTGCATTATGCCAAAAGTATCAAATTGTACATTTTACTTATATGCGGGTTACTGTATGCTAATTATACTTCAGATAAAATTGTTAAAGATAAAAAGCAAACGAAAATGCTAGTTGTAATGAGGAAAATGGAGTAGAGAAATAAGGGAATAGGTGGTGGTGGTGGTGGTGGTTGGAAAGCACCTTAAAGCAGATTTAGAGTGAACAATTAGGAGGCTATTACAAAAATCCAGGAGGGAAATGGTGGTGATTTAGAAGAGAGTGAAAGTGGGGGTGATGGTGGCAGGAGAAGCAGAAGTCTCTAAAGGATTCGGGAGTTCAACTAGAAAGGACTGGTGACGGACTGGCTTGACAGGAGTGGAGGGAGGGAGAGAAAGGGCTCCAGGACAACATCTAGCTTTTCAGACGGAATCTCTGTGCTAGTCCTGAGGTGTACTCAGCAGTCAGGGAGCACTGAAGGAAGCCTTCATCTCCCCTCCCACCTCTACTGCCTGCTCCTCTCCCCATTGCTGCTTCCCTGGGTCAGAACTTACCATCTCTTGCTAGCATTGGTGCAATGGTTTCTTTCCTAATCTCCCCACATCCAGACTGGCCTTCACCAACTGATCCTTCACATCAGAGACCAGAGTAATCTTCCTAAAGGCACACTGTTTTACTCGCCTGCTGACTACCTTTGCACGACTCCCTAGTGCCTTCTGGAGGAAGTCCAAGATCCTTAGCCTGGCACTTGTGAGGCCTTCCTGACTTGGCCTGTTGTCTTCTGCAGACATCTTGTCCTCCTGTCAACACCTGGAGGAGTAGGCTGCAGATACATTGATATGCTTGTAGCTTCTTGAATGCTTCCCTCCTCCTTGTCTGTGCAAAAGTTGGCCCCTCTGCTTTGAGCTCACTCCCTGGCTTGGTTTAGTGACTCCTAGATGCTCTTTCAGTGTTCTGTGTTTCTGTTTATGCTCTAAAAAAGCATGTGTTTCCCTGGATGGTATTATTTTCTGCAGCTCTGATTTGGTCCCTGTGCTGAGGCTCTTTCTGTTGTGCCTCTATGGGAGTCTCCCTTCACTTCTCTCTAAGCCTAGAGATCTGTTTGCTCCTTCAGGCACATAGTGGGTACCTCAGCTTTGGGCCTCAGGCTTTGCTTCCCAGGAGGAGCATTGCTGGTGCTAACTGGCTGTTTTCTTGCTGACTCAACTTGCCTCTCCATCCCCAGGCTCTGCTCATCCATTGGAAGCTCCCCACTGCATCATGCAGATGAGTGAGCTCAGTTTGATGGGAGATTCTCATAGGCTTTGGACATGGGGTGGTAGCTCCCCTGTGTCCCTAGGACTGGGCCTTTGCTCAGCACTTGTGTCACCTCTAGCTGCAGGTCCTGGACACCTGCTGCCTCTCCCGCTTCATCTAGTGCCACAATTCTTTCCTTCCTTTCTTCCTCACATTGTTTTGAGGACCTAGGAAGTCAGAGCTGTGCTGAGCAATGGGGAGATGAAGACAGAGGAAATACTGTCACCAGGGAGCTCTAGTTATGACACTAAACAAGTTGTTCACATCCCCTGATACTCAGTTTCCCCATCAGTAAAATAATGTTTACAGTGTCTTTTCCTCTCTGATCTCATACTTCTCAGGTTAGATTGAAAGATTGAAGCTGAATGACAGGAAGGTAAGTAAAACATAGATAAGGAGGAGCCCATCCCCTGAATGCCTCTCTGCAGCATTGATAAAATCATCTCAATTATTGGAGAGCTAATTAAATTACCTTTCTCCCAGGGAAGATGGTGATGCTGAAACACGCACGGTTACCAGCTGCTGTTATCGTTCAAAGTGTGGGGTTTTCTTTAAAGCTTCGTGACTAGCCTGAATCATGACATGAGTAGCATGTCAAGTCTTTCCTTGGCAGCCTCAGTGAGGAAGTTTCTGAGATGCATCGCCCTTATCTCCAGGATGCAGTTTAGTGTAAAGATTAAGAACACAGTTTTGGTGTTGTCTGCTTGTATTCAAATACTAGCTCAACCAGTTCCTGCCTATGTAAACTTAGAAAAATTACTCACTGTTCTATGACTTGGTTTGCTCATCTGTAAAATGGGGACATAGTAAAACCTACTTCATAAAGTAATTGTGAGAATTAAGTAAATTAATAAATGCACAGCTCTTAGAACAGTGGCTGGCATGGACTAAGGGCTCAGTGAATATTGTGATTATTATTATCCAGAAAGATAATAATTACCTTGTGGAATTACCAAGATAGGAAAACTGCAGTGCAAGAATGATTACCAAACAACATTCACGTATTGTTGCTGACATGGCTCATGCTTCTCACCACTGTCATAGGTGAGGAACTGTGTCCAGCCTGAGTTGCCAGGTATCTGAGTCTCTCCAATAATAAATACAATCACATTCCCTGGAGGATTTTCTATTTCAAAATTAGAATTACAATCCGATGGCTTAATTGAATAAGACCCTTCATCCTACCCCAAAGGGCTGCTGCAGAAGAGAATAAGTAATTATGAGCCTAGGTAACTAACAAGGAATCCTTGGGAGGTAGCATTATAAATCATGGGCTACTCATTTGCTGTAAAGCCCTGTCTTTTTCAAGGGTTCTCAGCCAGCAGTATCTTTCATCCTACCAGCCACTGTATCAAAGATACTCACAGAAAAAGGAAAGCAAAAATCACACTGTATCCAAGAAGTCCATCACTATGCTTGCAGGCTTTCTATTTTTATATTTACCACTTATGGTAAAAATTTAGGGACATAAATACTGCAACAATGTTTGGTAACAAATTTACTGCAATGTTTTTAAAACATAGCTAACCAAAGTATGTAAAAAATCATTGAAAATAAATATTAATTTGACCACAACTGAAAAACACAAATATAAAAACCACAAAAAATGAAGGAGATGTGGAATCAGTGTGTCTCATATGAGCAGATTCTGGAACTGAGGGAAATAATAACAGCTATCACGTAAGGAGAACTCCTGTTCCTAGCATTTGACATGGGTTTTATCCTCTCAATAACCCTCTGAAGTAAAAATTAGTATTATTCCCTTTTTACAGATGGAAAAACTAAGGCATAGAATGATTAAGTTATTTGCTCATACTGACTGCAGTGCCTGTGTGCGCCCTACAGGCCCACTGAGCCATTCTGTGTCCCATACATGATGAACATCTATGAGATGTTCTTGTTGAGATCTGTCTTTCTAAATAGTACCTAAAACCCAGACATGGCAATATAATAAGAGCAACAATAGGTTGTTAGTAAAGGTATCCAGTTTTCACTCTATGTCAGTACCTAATAGCATTTATTCATTTATTCAAAAATAGTTTTTGACCACTTCCTGTGTGCCTGTTATTGTTGTCAGAGATAAAATAGTGAATAAAACTGACAAAACCCCTGTTCTTATGGCACACACTTCTAACTGGGGCAAACGGACGCTAAGTAAAACAAGGAAAATATTTTGTTTGTTAAGGTAGTGGTGTGGGTTGTGGGGAAACATCAAACAGCGAAGGAAGCAAGTGGGTGTTCAGAGATGAGCTTGAAATTCTGGGTAGGCTAGCCAGGTAAGGCCTCACTGAGCAGGTGGTATTAGGCTAAAAACATAAGGGAGGGGAGGGAACCATGAGAACACTGAGTATTAATATTAAGTAAAAAACTTTATCATCCTATTCACCCATAAAAACAAAGAAAGCATATGATTTTACCCAGAGTAGCCGACCCTTGGAACCTGGGGAGAGGTAAATCATGTATTGGTCATGTGCTAGGCATCGTGAAGGATGCAGAGATAAAGAGACTGAGTCCCTGCCCTCATCAAGCTTGGGTGCCAAGGAGAAGAGCGTGTGAGCGCGGCTCTGTCAGAAGAAAGGGGGAATAACACTTAAAGGCAGGAACAAGAGAACAAGAAGTTCCGCAGAGGGGATGAGTAAGTCAAGTTGGAAAGGGACTGGGGATGAGGGGGGCAGGCCCGGGAGCTGGGACAGCCCCACGGGTCGGAGGTTCCCAGGCGCGGAGGTGGGGAACAGAGGGCGGCCGGCGGCAATGCTGCCCCCAGATTGCCGGGGCTGAGGCCGACGCGTCGCGGAGGTGGTGCCGCAGCAGATGTGTGGGGAAGGCAAGGGGAGGAAAAATGTATCCAACTTGCTTACTTCTTATCACGAACACAAAGAACCAGATGATTTGGATTAATTGGCTTATGTGATTAGGCGGCTTAATATAAAATCATTTAAAATCCACTGAGGAATAATGTGAGTTGTAAATAAATACATTCTGCAGCAGATGACTGAAGAAGACGAGCCTTCTCTGTGGCTGCAACACCGCTCCTGGTCTCTGCGTGTCTGAGCTGAGTCTCTGTCACCTGGGAGCGCCAGGCGGGTCTCCGGGGCTGTGGGACGTGGGCTTGAGACCAGACGGCCTGACTGGGGCGCCGCCCCGCCTCTGTGCACCTTGTTTCCCTAGCTGGACAATGTGGGTGATCCCTACACTGCCTGCTCTTCAAGGCCACGGGGAAGGTCCACGCCATCCTGGACGTGGACGGTGCTGCTTAAGTGCAGGCGCACCGGGCTTACTAGGCAGTCCCCACCGTTGGCACCCACCTGCAACTCTGCCCTTCCTTACCAGGTTTAAGTACGAAAACCTTAAGCTTAAAAAACCTTCAAGAAAAAGAGAGCTTGACATTGAAGGGAATCTTTCTATCTTCTGTATTTAGCTGTGTGGCTTTGGGAAAAGTCTTAGAACCTGTTTTCTCATTTATAAAATGGAGTTTAATAATACTACACAAGGTTGGGATAAGGTATAATGAGTATCTTGAGAAGGCAAGGTTAGCAGAAGTTGATTTTTAAATATTTTCCCTGAAATTCCAAAGCCCCTTCCTCCTCCTTTCTCCAAAGTGTGTGCTGTCCCCTCTTCTAAGCGCCACTCCTCTTACAGCTGTCTCGGGGGAGGCAGTAACTTGGTCCTGACCTTGTGAGAGAGCAGCTCTCAGCCAAACAGCGACTCACTTCTCCAGGCCCCATCTGACATCCTGTGATCGCGCCAGATCCCGATCACTTCACAAAGGGTCAGCTCCCTCCCACAAGGTCACCCCAATTCACAGGCTGGCAAACTTAAAATCAGACTAACAAAGTTGCCATTTACAGAGGTTGAGTGGAAAAATATTCAGAATTCCCTTTTTTCTCTTCTTCATGCTATCTGATGCCAAGTTTCTAATTTTATAGGCAAGTTGTAAATCTCCCTGAAAATAAAATAAATTCCCTTTAAGGGAGCTTGCAGCTTTATTGCAATGGCATTTTGGAATACGCAAGACATTTGTGTACTTGTCTAGAGGTTTACGGAAGTAAGAGTATTTTAGTATGTTGAGCATTAGCAGTGTGCCAGGCAGTGAGCTAAGGCCTCTATGTTATTTTATTTAATTCTCATCCCATACTATGAATTAAAAATATTTTTTCCATTGTACAATGAAGAAAACTGAGGATCAGAGAGGTTAAGTAATTTTCCCATCATACAGCTAGAAAAGGGAAGAGCTGTAAAATAAACCCAGGTCTGTTACTGCGGAGTCTGTCCTCCCTCAGAGCCTTAGTCTTTCCACATATATGTGGACAATTCAGCAAATTCCGTAGCTTTCTTATTAGTTTTAGTATTTTGAAAGCAATCTTTGTCAATCATATCATATGCTGTTTTAGGCTAATAGAATAGCTATGTTTCCCTGAGGATGCCTCAAACAAGGCACAGAGGGGCAAATGACAATTGGAGTGTTTGGACTCAGTGGAGAGTGTGGTGATTTTTGTGCGGATGGCCTATGATGGTGGCTATAAAGTGGTCAACGTGACACAGAGAACACCGTGGTGATCATGGTTCTGTCTGATTTCATCTCAGGACTCAACAAGGAATTTACTCTTCCTATTGAAAGGATCAAAAGCAAATTCCCCTCCCATCGCCACCTCCAAAACAGTGGCAGAGTTAAAGCCATTGGCTGCAGCATGCTCGGATTAAAGACTGAGAGTGGCAGGCCCCATCAGTACATGTGGGACAAACCCCTTCCATGGGAATGATTCCTAAGTGGTAGGCATTTTGAAGAGGACACGGGAGAAATGCAAACCTCCTCAGGAACACCACTGCTGAGGACTGCAATTTAAGTGAATCTGCAATAGGCACATAAGCAGGGACGAAAAGATTTCCTCAAATAGGATTCCGATTACTAATTTGCTAGGGACTAAACAGCACAGGGAGGAGAGGGATATGGCAAAGTACAACAGTGCAGAAAATGGATGCAGACCGGATGGAGTACATGCCGTTCTTTGGCTACATGTGGCTGCAGGTTTCCATAAATTTCTTACTGAGAAAGAATTGAAAGCAGACTCCAGAACCCCCTGAACACCTCTGGGTATGTTTACATTTATGTTCAGATTTCCTCCATGGTATCTGTATGTATTTCTCATTCCACATGATACAACCACTCTCATTAAGTCCTCTTGCTTTTTCGTAAATCTCAGTATTGTGACAAAGGTTTGAACTTGATAGACCCTCTCTGACAGTCCCATCATTAGTTCCTGGAGTGGGCCAAAGGAAGCAAGCAGACCCACTGAGAAAGAACTTCCTTAACTACTCTTAATTTTGTGGCAACATGTGACACAATAAACAGGGACCTTGAACATCTACCCAGAAGCCTTTAGTTTTCTGGATTCCACATAAACGAGGCTGCCAGGAAGGCAACCCTGGCTATATAAAGCAGAGAAAGTAAGGCACTCAGTAAATAGCACAGTTCGTATTTGAGGTGAAATGCAACTGAACCATAATGCTCCAGAACTAAATGAATTCACTGAATGTTGTTATTTATCAGGACTGTCTCTCCAAAATGATTTTACAAAAATAATTAAAAATTATCTTTAGTTGTGGCTCAAAGGAAATGAAGTTATTTTTCAGCAAAGGGCCCTGTGTTTCTCACTGAAGATTTCTGGCATGGCAAATGCTCTAAGAGACATTTAAGGGTCTCCTTACCTCCTATAAATAAATAAGTCTTTCTACATCACGCAGATGCAGAAAAATATGCAGATACCCCCACAAGTTTAAGAAAAACATTCACCAAGACAGGCTGTCAAAACAGTCATCTCACAATCAAATTTAGGAATTTCATAAACAAGTCATAGGGTGACAGAAGCAAGAGAAAGAATGACAGTTCTGACAGGCCTTTTTTCCTTCAGTAAACTGCCCCGATATCCTCTGGCCACTGGCTTCAATGTTGAGACATCCCAAGGGAATGGTATTCGGAGAGAACAGAAAGTGGCCTTAACTGCTGCTTGTCATTAAAGTATTTTTACCAATGGACTTGTCCATATGGCAGTTCTTTTTTGTTGTGGTTTTCTTTCTCAATATCCCTTTCGGTCTTCACTACCAAAGCTAATCTATACCACATCAGTAAGACATTCCTAGGCCTTTGCGTTTCCTTCCTTTGCTTCCAGAAGGCAGGGCTGCTGATGGGGCAGAAGGCTGACTCATCACAGACATGCTTGGAGCTTTGTTGACTAATACCAAACGGGATGCTTGGATGTTTCTGGACAGATCTATTCAGGTTTTTTTTGGTCGGTTTTGTGAGACTTGTTAAAAAGGAACACAACCTGTTTCTGACCTCATCAAACTCATTCATCTCGTTTTTGAACATATTTCTTAAAATTCTGTCCTCGGGTTTATTGCTTCATTTGATAACTTTTTTTCCTTTTCTTTTTCTAGCTTTATTTACACTTTTACACATACTATTGTATAAATTTAAGGCATACAATGTGTTGATTTGACACATTTATATATGCGTATACCTCAGAGCTATTGTGGTTCCGTTCCAGATCACCACAATAAAGTGAATATCACAGTAAAGTGAGTCAAATGAATTTTTTGGTTTCTCAGCAAATACAAAAGTTGTATTTATACTATAAGGTAGTCTATTAAGTATGCAATAGCATTATGTCTAAAAAACAACACACATACCTTAATGAAAAAATACTTTATTGCTAAAAAATGCTAACTTACCATTTTACTTTTCAGGGAATAGTACTCTTTTTGCTGGTAGAGGGATGTTGATGGCTGCTGACCAATCAGAGTGGTGGATGCTGAAGGTCCGGGTGGGTGTGGCAATTTCTTAAAACAAGACAATGAAGTTTGCCTTACTGATCGACTCTTCTTTTCATGAATGGTTTCTCTGTAGCATGTCATGCTGTTCCACAGCATTTTGCCCACAGAACTTGTTTCAAAATTGGAGTCAATCCTCTCAAACCCTGCTTTATCAACTAAGTTTATGGAATATTCTTAATCCTTTGCTGTTATTTCAACAATCTTCATAGCATCTTCACCAGGAGTAGATTCCATCTCAAAAAAAAAACACTTCCGTTGCTCATCCCTAAGAAGCAACTTCTCATTCATTCAAACTTTATCATGGGATTGTAGTCATTCAGTCAATATTTGTGCTCCATTTCTAATTCTAGTTCTTTTGCTATTTCTACTCCATCTGTAGTTACTTCCTCTACTGAAGTCTTGAATCCCTCCAAGTCATATATGAACATGGTTAGAATCAACTTCTTCCAAACTCCTGTGAATGTTGATATTTTGACCTCTTCCCATGAATTACAAATGTTCTTAATTGAGAAGGGAGAATCCTTTCCAGAAGGTGTTAATTTACTTTGCTCAGATCCAGCAGAGGATTCATTATCTATGGAAGCTATAGCCTTACAAAATGTATTTTTTAAATAACATGACTTGAAAGTCCAAATTACTCCCTGATCCATGGACTGAAGAATGGATGTTGTATCAGCAGGCATGAGAACAACAGTAACCCAATGGTACATCTCCATTAGAGCCCTTGGGTGATCAGGTGCATTGTCAAGGGATCTTTTTTTGAGCATTAGGTCTCAACAGTGGGCTTAAAATACTCAGTAAACCATGTTGTAAACAGACCTGCTGTCATCCAGGATTTGTTGTTCCATTAACAGAGCACAGGCAGAGTAGATTTAGTATAATTATTACAGGTCGTAGGATTTTCATAGTGGTAAATGAGCTTTGGCTTCAACTTAAAGTCACCAGTTGCATTATCCCTAACAAGAGAGTCAGCCTATCCTTTGAAGCTTTTAAGCCAGGCACTGACTTCTCCTCTCTACCTATGAAAGTCCCAGAAAGCATCATCTTCCAACACAGTATAAGGCTGCTACATCCACATAGATACACTAAATCTATTATTTAGTGTAGCCAACTTCCTTAATGATCTTAGCTGGATCTTCTGTATAACTTGCTGCAGCGTCTACACCAGCACTTGCTGCTTCCTCTTGCACTTTGATGTTATGAAGATGGCTTTTTCCTTAAACCTCATGAACCAACCTCTGCTAGCTTCAAAATTTTCTTCTAAAGCTTTCTCACCTCTCTCTACCTTTACAGAATTGAAGAGGGTTAGGGCTTGCTCTGAATCATGCTTTGGCTTAACGGAATGTTGTGGCTTACTTGATCTTCTATCCAGACCACTAAGACTCTATATTAGCAATAAGGCTATTTTGCTTTCTTATCATTTGAGTGTTCACTGAAATAGTGCTTTTAATTTTCTTCAAGAACTTTTCCTTTGCATTCATGTGGCTAACTTTTTGGCACAGGACGCCTAGCTTTTGGCCTATCTAAATTTCACATGCCTTCCTCACTAAGATAAATCACTTTTATCTTTTGAATTAGAGAGGTATGTGACTCTTCCTCTCATTTGAACACTTAGAGGTTTTCGTAGGGTTATTAATTGGCCCAATTTTAATATTGTTGTGTCTTAGGGAGTAAGGAGGTTTATAGAGAGGAAGGGAGACGGGGACAGCTGGTCAGTGAGGCAGTCAGAACACACAACATTTATCAATTAAGTTTGCCATCTTATTTGGGCACAATATGTGGCACCCCCAAATAATTACAACAGGAACATCAAAGATCACTGATCACAGATCACCATTACAAATACAACAATACTGAAAAAATGTGAAATATTTCTAGAATTGCCCAAATGTGGCATAGAGATACGAAATGATCAAATGCTGTTGGAAAAATAGCACCTGATAGACTTACTCAACACAGAGTTGCCACAAACCTTCAGTTTGTAAAAAAAATCCAGTATCAAAGCACAATAAAGTGAGTGCAATAAAATGAGGCAGGCCTGTATTGCAAAATGATTACCACCATAGCATTAGCTACCACCTCCATCCCATCACATAGTTTCTATATATTTTTTAGTGGTGAGAACATTTCAGATCTTCTCTCTTAGCAACATTCATGTGTATGATACAGTATTATTAGTTATAATCACCATACTGTACATCAGAACCCAAAACTTATTAATCTTATTTGATAACTTATGATGAGTTCCTACTTTATGCCAGGCTCTGTGCTAGGCACTGGACACAATTTCTGTCTGTGAGCAATTTTAGATCTTCCACTAGCTCGCTGGGTGAACTTGCTTCAGGTATTTAACTTGCTTCTTTCTTAGTAAGTTAGAAATAAAAAGGACAAACTCGTAGGTTGTTGAAAGGAATGAACAAGATGAGTGGATAAAGAAGAGGTGGTACCTATACACAGTAGAATATTACTCAACCATAAAAAGAAAAGAAATCCTGCCATTTGCAACATCATGGATCGCTCTAGAGGGTATTATGCTCAGTGAAATAAGCCAGGTGGAGAAAGACAAATACCATATAATTTCACTTATTTGTGGAATATAAAAACAAAGCAAAACAGAAGGAACAAACAGCATTAGACTCATAGACACTGAGAAGTGACTAGTGGTTACCAAGGGGGAGGGAAGTGGGTTGATGGGGGGAGAGAGAGGGAGGCGATTGTTGAACCACTGTGATGTACATTTGATAAAAAAAAAAAGATGTTGCATGTAAGGTATTTAACACAATGCCTAACATATTATAAGCACTCATATAATAGTTGTTATCATCTAAATAATCTAATATTTTATTAAGGACTGGCTCCAACGTGGCTTCCTTTGAAGTATCTTCACCAGTCTTGCCAGTTGAAAGTAATTTCTCCTTATCCTTTTCTTAGCACTTCTCACCCTGAGTTACTACTTATTCCATTCAACTTCTGTTATAGATAACTGCACCTGATTCTGTCATGTTCACTAAATTGTGAGCTGCTTGAAGGCAGAGATCATTTCTTATTTATTTCCATTTATTCATTATTCATTCATTCATTTGAAAAGCATAAACTAAGCATCTATTATATGCCAGGCACTCTGATGGCCACTGGAAATAAGCAAACAACAAGAAAATCATGGTCTTAGTCCTTGCTATCGAGTTTTGTGGTGGAGACAGATAAATAGAAAGATCATTCCTAAAGGAGTTGGTATAGGGATCTATTAGAATAAAGGAGAGGGACAACAAACTCAGACCGAAGGAGGCAGAGAAGATGCCCTAGATGAGGTGGCATATAAACTTAATTCTGAAGGGAAAGTGGGAGTTCATTAGGACAGGGTGAAAGGGGCAAGAAAACGTATTCCTGACAAGGGAAAGACCTGGAGATGAGAGAAAGCAAGATTAATTCAGGGAACTAAAAGGTTTTATATAAATATAGGAGGAACTGTAAACAGAGGAGAATAAATAAAATAGTTGGAGAGACAAGCAAACAGCAGATCACGCAGGACAACTGGCAAGTTAAAAATCCTTGTCTTTAAGAATATGGGAGTCACCAGAGGGTTTTAAGCAGAAGAGTGACATGATAGTCATTGAAACTGAATAGAGAGGGAAAAGGACATTTCTGGAAGATAGAAACAGTAGGACTCAGTGACTGAGTCCTGCTGCTGCTGAGGGTGGGGAGTGGGAGAAGTCATAGATGCCTTGAGGGTTTCTGGTTCTGACAACTGGAGAAAAGAGTCATGGACTTTTCTGAGCTGGCACAAACAAGTAGAAGAGTTGATTTTGAATTTGGAGAAAGATAACGAGTTCTGTTTTCAAACACACTTGATGTGCCTGTGGAGATACTAAATAGAAAGTTGGAGAGAAAGGTATGGAGCCCCAGAGAAAGCAAAGGACTGAAGCGCAGATCTACATGTCTGCTGCAGAGAGATGATGACTGAAGCAGTGAGAGGGGATAAGTGAATCCTAGCAAGGAGGCTGTTGGGAATGAAAGCCTAGGACAGAAGTCTGGCAAATTCCAACATCTGAACAATAGTTAGAGTTGCTAGAAAAGGAGATTGGAAAGATATGGCTGGAGATGGAGGGGCACCCAGCAGAACACTGTCACGCAGGCCTGCGGGAAACAGTGTTATCAGCAGAAGGCAATGGTCAGTCGGATCAAAATAAAAACTTGAACAATGCTTGATGACCTTGGCCAGGGCAGCTTCCGTGGAGGGAAACAGAAGAGTTGAGGGGAACAGGAGCCAGACCGTGGAAATCTGAGAACTGAGTGGGAAATGAGGAAGCAGAGAGAGCAGTGTGGTGCTGCTAATGAGCTCTGGCTGGGAAGGGGGAGGCAGCAGTGAGAGGGAGGGAGGGAGATACAGAGAAAGAGAGGCAGAGGGGACCTGGAGGGGACACGGCATCGAGGAAGTGATTTTTGTTTCATTTTAAGATGGAAGAAACTTTACCATGTTTAGATGCCAAAGTGAAAGCAGTAGTTCTCCCTCCCAGAACATGCGGGTAATTTTATGTCTATCAAATGTTCTTTTGTTCATTCTTTCATGTCCTAGCAGTCTTGTGAGGTGGGTAGAGGAGGAGCTGTGAACCATTTTTTAAAATGGATGTTGTTTAATAAATGAGGAAAGTCAATATTAATGAGAGAAAGCCTTTGCCTGTAGGCACACAGTAGGTTAGTGCAGAGCCAGACTGGAACTCAGGCCATGTGTCTGCGTGGAGAGGTGACCAGCAGTGGCTTGTGATACAGTACCGAATCCCTAGATTCTCCGAGACAGCCGATGATTTCTTTAGATGGCTCTTCTTCATCCAAATCTCTTATTGCACAAAGCCACTGCAGAGTAATGATCTCTTTCCTTGTCTATCTTTCCAATGAGCCTGGGGGCATCTGGAGGACAGGGGTATATCTGACCTTTCTATCCCCAATGCCCAAGAGTTTGGCACTTAAGGAAGAGCAAGAAGTTGAGGTTTCTCAGAAAATGTTGGGCACTGAGCCAGGAACTTTCAAATATCTCAGTGCTTCTCAACCCAGGCTTCACATTACAATCACCTGGGGATCTTTAAAAACTACTGAAGTTCTAACCCCATGCCAAACCAATTAAATCAGACTCTAGAGAGGGAGTATGTTTCAAACCTTCCCATGTGACACTAAGGCACAGCCAGGGCTGAGAACAACTATTTTTCATTATTTAACCGTACCTTATTGATTGGGGTAGTTAACATTATTTCTGATCAAGGAATAAGGAAACAGGTTCACAAAGGGTGATGACCCATAGAAACTACATTGTAAGGCCACCTTCAAATGCTACTCTGGATGCTTTTCTACCAGAAGCTTAGTAAATATATGTTGAACTCGACTAAACTGGATTTCAAACTCTTGTAATGCTCATCTTAGCACATTTATCTGTGTCCATATTTACCCTTTCTCTTGATTCAGAAAAAGAAGTTACCACATCTTGGAAATGACACCATGAAAAAACACCTAGGAATTCTAGGGATCAAAGCAGTAAAAGTCTAACATTCTTAACATTGTCCTCATACCAGGGATTTGGTGTCAAAAGATGGCAATTGATACAGTGACTAGCACAAACATTCACCTCTGAGTTTCTGAATGTTTCTAATTTAATATATTCTAGCCTGTTATCCTATTTATGATAGTAATGTTGCAATGTTTTGTAACAAGTAAGTGCATTTAGTCAGTAAGCGGTACAATAAAATACACTGAAGGCAGAAAAGATGAATACAAGTTCGAGTAACTTGCCCAAATGTGGGCCTGTTATGCATTAGTTCATGGCCATGCACACTTAAAGAAATCTAGAAAAAAAATCTAGGTACATAAAAACTCAACAAAAAAGCCCTTTAGAAAATTTAGTAAAGTTGCAAGACACAAAGTTAACATATAAAATTCAGTTGTGTTTCTATACATTTACAATGAACTATCCGGAGAGAAAATTAAGAAAACAATTCCATTGCAACAGAAAATAAAAAAATACTTAGGAATAAACTTAACCAATATGATGAAAGGCCTATACACTGAAAATTACAAAACATTAATGAAGAAATCAAAGAAGATGGAGCTAAATGGAAAGACATCCTGTGTTCATGGATTGGAAGAATATTAAAATTTCCATATTATCAAAAGTAATCTACAGATTTTACGCAAAATTCCATTAGTCTTCACAAAAATAGAAAATACAACCCTAATATTCATGTGGAAACCACAAAAGGCCCTGACTAGCCACAGCAATCTTGATCAAGGAGAACAAATCTGGAGCCATCACATGTTGCAATTAAAAAGTACACTGTAAACTACTGTAAGAAAATGGTATGGTACTGGTATAAAACAGACATACCCATCAATAGAACAGAATAGACAGCCCAGAAATAAACACATACAACCGATCTTTGGCAAGGGTGTCATTACACAAAGAGGAAAGGATATTATTTTCAATAAATGGTGTTAGAAAAACTGGAGATCCACATGTAAAAGGGACCCTTATATCACACCATATACAAAAATCAACTCAAAATTGATTAAAGAATTAAACACAGGACCTGAAACTGTGAAACTATTACAAGAAAACATTAGGGAAAATGATTTCGACATTGGTTGGGACACTGACTTTTTGGATGTGACACCAGAAGTACAGGCAACAAAAGCAAAAATAGGCAAGTAGGACTGCATCAAGCTAAAAAGTTTCTGCACAGCAAAAGAAACAACAAACAGAATACAAAGGCAACCTACGAAATGGAAAAAATATTGCAAGCCATATATCTGGTAAGGGGTTAGTATCTGAAATATATAATTAACTTGTACAACTCAAAAGCAAAGAAACAAATAAATTGATTTAAAAATGCACAGAAGATTTGAACTGGTATTTCCCAAAAGAAGAAAGACAAATGGCCAACAGGTATATGCCCAGTATCACTAATCATCAGGGAAATGGAAATCTAAACCACAATGAGATATCAACTTATAAATGTTAAAGTTCATATTATTTATTTATTTTTTAAGATAACAAGTGTTGTAAAGACATCGAGAAAAGGGAATACTTGTGCACTGTTGGTAGGAATATAAATTGGTACAGTCACTGTGGAAAATGGTATGGAAGTTCCTCAGAAAGTTCAAAATAAAACTACTATATGATTCAGCAATCACACTTCTCAGTATATATCTGAAAGAAATGAAATTAGTATCTTAAAGAGATATCTTCACTCCCATGTTCACTGCAGCATTATCCATAATAGCCAACATATGAGAACAACCTAAATGTCCATCAACAGATGATGGATAAAGAAAATGTAGTATGTATACACAATGAAATATTATTCAGCCTTGAAAAAGAAGGAAAACCTGTTATATGTGACAACATGGATGAACCTGGAGAATGTTATGCTAAATAAAATAAGCTGGATGCAAAAAGACAAAATACTGCATTATCTCAATTATATACAGCATCTAAAATAATCAAAATTATAGAAGCAGAGAGTAGACTGGTGGTTGTCAGGGGCTGGGAGGCAGGAGAAATGGGGAGATGTTGGTCAAATGATACAAACTTTCAGTTATGAGATGAATAAGTTCTGAGGATCTGATGTACAGCATGGTGACTATAGTTAATAATACTATATTGTATACTTGGAATTTGCTAAGAGAGTAGATTTTAAGTGTTTTCATCAAAGAGAAAAAAAGAAAAAGAAAATGGCAAGTATATGAGGTGATGGATATGTTAATAGCTTAACTGTGGTGATATTTCACTCTAGTGTATAAGTTGTATACCTTAAATATATACAGTTTTCATTTGTTAATTTTACCTCAATAAAGCTAGGGAAAAACATCAAGGCACCACACTAGGCTTTCCAAATATTATCATATTTAATTCCCATCACTTTCCTCTGAGGTACATTTTATATTACATAAGCATATGTTTTGTGAATGAAAGAATTGAGTCTTAGCTAGATTAAGTGACTTTCACGAGGTCACGGAGACCCAGGTCCTTCTGCCTCCAGCCCCATTCACCCCTCCACACACCTCGTCCAAATGAAACAACAGCACACGGGGCTCCTCTGGTCCTGGAGCCCATGCACAGCATCAACAGGAGGCTCATGTGGTGGTGGCAGCAGTGACTTCACTGCATACTTCTAAACGATATTCCTTTTCATAAGGAGAACATTAGTATTCCAAATATCAAGAAAATGTGATTTTTCTTTTTCTTTTTTCTCTTTTTCCTTCTTTCTTTCTGTCATGTTTTTTTTCACAGTTCCCAAGATAAACAATGTTCAAGGGTCCCTTTCTCTGATTGTCAGCTTTGGAGGACTAGAGAACATTGTTAATGGCCACTAAAGCTGTTAGATCTTCCTTAATAATCCAAATGTATTACTCGGAGATTTGCCAATATTAAGTAATAGTGTTTCTTCAAAGTCAAGAGAAACACTGAGGCGGAGTTAAGATCAGGAGCCTCTGTTTCCAGCACAGTTAAGCCATTAACATACCCATCACCTCGTGAGTCCTCTCTACCTGTGCTCTTGTCTGCAGCCTGCTCTTGGCATTCATCCTAATGTTTCTCTTGCTGTCTTTCCACTGTCTCTTTTCCTGACTGCTTTCTCCACTAGACTTGAAGCTTTTTCCGTCGGGCACTCTGTCATCTCAGTATTCCTAAACTTGGCACCGGACCTGGAAACAAGCCTCTACTTATAAATGTGTGGAGAACAAATGAGTGAATATAATCTTCTTCCTTAAAGGGAATGTGTTATACGTTTAACTAGCGTGGGGTTAACTTTTTAATCTCTGTGAGGCCTTTCATGTAAACTGCCCAATCAGCAAAAATTCCTCATTAGACACTGCTGGCATTACTGCTTCAGGAAATGTAGTGCCCCAATCCTGGTGTAACTCTGATCTTCATTAAACAGCTATCCTAAACAATCATGAGGCCAACTTTTTAATGAACTGTTTCTGTAAAATCTGCATTGGTCCTAAAATTCCAGTTCCCCATGCAGATTCTAGCCTCCTTCCATCAAGATGGCTTCTACTAGGATATCCTAGATCTGTCTGCCAGGAATACCCATCTTTGAGTCATCTGACCAAGGTGGGACAAAAGGTAGGCTGTCTGAGAGCAAGGCCTGGGCATGGGCTGCTCTGAGGACATGACCTGGGATAGCTAGAAAGACATCTCACAGGTACCTCAAAATCCATATATCTTCAACTGAGGCAGTAAGTTTTTCACCAAAATCTATTCCTTCCCCAGTGAGTTGTCTCCAGCTCAGTGTATGGCATCACCATCCCCTCAGTCATTAAGGCTAGAAACCTGGGTATCATTCTAGATTCCCCCCCACTATCCAGCTTTCTCACTGTCATCCTATCAACTCTAGGTCATGAACAGAGTTTCAAATGTTCCTTTGCACTCCCACAGCTACTACCGGTTAAAGGCTACACAATTTCTCATGTTGATTACCGCAAAAATCCCCTGCCTGGTCTCTCTGTCTCCAGTAATCCCCGCAATGAAGTAGAAGTGTATTTCTAAAATGCAAAGCTGACCATGTCAATCTCCTGCCAAAAATTCCTTCGGGACGTACTGCACTCAGGAGCTGCCTTTAATTGGCGTCTGCTTCTGCTTTCTTCACACCTGCACTGGGCTCCAGTCATCTTGAACTGCTTTGGTTGCCTGCAGTATGCCTTTTATTCTCTTGCTTCTGGGGTTGCAAACCACCCTGGTACATCCTTCCCCAAATCTTCATCTTACTAACTCCTATTTACCCTTCCAGTCTTAACAGTCATTTTCTCTGGGAAGTTTTCCCTGGCTCCTTCTAAGATTATGATCCAGCTGGGTGCTAAGCTCCACGAGAGCAGAGCTATGTCTTTCTAGGTGCCCAGAATGGTGCAATATATAGAGTATTTGTTGAATGAATGAGAAAAAGAGAAGGAAATCATTACTTATTAAGTACTGATTATGTGCCATGTGCTATTTAGCCTCTATCTTACTAAAGTCATTTAGTCTTCATGACAACACTGTGTAAGGCATCACAATCTCCAATTTACAGACACAGAAATGGAGACTCAGTCTTGTGTAAGGCTATGTATTATTTAAGACTATCTTTGAGTGATGAGTCTAAGTATGATTTATTATTACTATTATCATTATCACCATCATCATATCATCTTGAATTTTCTGTTTTATTTAATGAATGTCCATTCATTATTATATAGTATGAGAAAATAAACAAAATTAAAGGAAATGTAACATAATTAAAATCCATCTCAACAATGAGCTAGGTACATCAAATAAAGGAGACAGATATCCCTTATATATTTTTATTTTTTCCTTAATATTTACTATCTTCTAACACTCTATTTACTTATTACAGTCATTGTTTGTCTCCTCCAGTAAACTCTAGGCTTCATAAGAATACGCCCTTTGCTCACTGATGTATTACAAACGTTATGAATGCTGCCTGGTACAGAGTAAGTCTCAATAAGAATTTATTGAATGATTAAATAGGCATCTCATTCTGAAACTCCTTAAATGATGTCTTGGCTTCTGGTGACTTTTGGCTTACTTTTGTGAACACCTTTCTGGTTGTCTAACTTGAGTTTCTTTTAGTTAAATAAAAGGATTCTGCTCAAACTGAAAGGCAAAATGGGAATCCTCAGTCAATGGGAATGACTTCCCAAGGAAGCTGCAGGTTCCATGCCAATAGTGACACATCCCAGCTTGTTCACATCTGTTGTGGTATTTGAACCTCACAAAACGCAGTGGTAAGTGCCAGCCCACGAGTATTATTTCCTCGCTTGATAGATGAGGAACCTGAGACAAATGGTCAAAGCGAATGTTGAAAATCCCTTCAGTTAAGTTGTGATAAAGCCCAGACCTGAACACAGATCTGACCACAAGATGCAGACCTGGGATAGAGGCAAGACTACAGTCCCTGGGAGGGAATGGAAGGTGAGGCAGAGAAGCCCAGGGGACGTGTCTCTACCACAGAGACAAGCAGGACCTAGTCAGAGGAGGTGGCAAGCAACCAAGGACGTGGGGTCAGAACGGGAACTGGAAGAGGGCAAAGTCGAGCTGTGGTTCCAAAGACCTTTGCATTTCTCCCACAGATTCATAGGATTGAGCCCAAGCCCCCCAGACGTCCCAAACCTGTGGTGTCCTCTCCTCAGTGCTCATCATTTCTTGCCTAGATCATCGCAACAGCCTTCACACTGGTCTCACCCCTGCAGTCTTACCACTGGCAGTCCAAACCCCACGCTGTAGTCAGACTAACTCTTCCTTAAGGAAAACTCTATTATGTAATTTTTCTGTTTTACTTTATTATTTCTTCATTATCTGGAGGATGAAATCAAAACTTTTTAGCAAGGCATTCAAGACCTTTATGCCGACCTCTCCAGCTTTCTCTCCCATCACCTCTGTTTCCAAGGATATTGCCAGCTCTCCCCATGTCCCACACCTCATGAATCTTTTGTCATCCTCTGAATATGCTGTGGCTTTTTGTACCACTATGTCTTGGCATATGCCACTGACCGTTCCTGTTCCTGATGAAGCCCTAGTCATCCTGCAAGGCCAGCTCAAATGCCACTCCTTTGGGAAGTGTTTGTTCCTTCCCATTCCACAGGGACAGTTAACTGCATCTGTATTTGCACTGCTGGAGCGCTTCTCACACTCCTCTGGCCCAGCAGAGTGCTGCCTCTTGGCCTCTCCCTCCCCAGTCTGTGCTCTCCTTGAGGGCAAGGGTGGTCTCAGCTGCTGTAGCATCACTAACATGCAGCACGGTGCTTGGCATTTGTTAGTGTTCAAAGCCACTAAAGCAAGTGTTCCTTGCCCTGCGCTCTCCGGGCCAGCAGAATCATATCATCTGGGAACTTGTTAAAATGCAGATTCTTAGGCTACAGCCCAGATCTACTGAATTGGAAACACCGGGAGTGGGACCCAGTCCTCAAAGTTTGAGAACTGCTTTACTAAAGGACTGAAGTTATCAAAGAGAACTTTGTGTGTGGGAAGCAGCAGGAAAGACTTCCCAGGGGAGGAAGCATTTGAACTGTGACTGATAGAGATACAATTTAGATACACAGAAATAAAAAGGAAGGGCTTTCCAGAGAGAAGAAATTGTAAGAGATGGAGGAGCAGAGAGCATGGTCAGACAGTGCTGTTGGACCCAGCTGCCTGGGGTCTGGAAAGAGTGAAGGAAAGGGAGAAGGATCAGTTTGTTAATTTGCAGCCTCTCACACAGGCCCATAATCTCATCTCCAATAGGGGCTGTGTTTGACTCAGCTGTGCCTCAGTGCTGACCCAAAGCAAGGGCTTGGTGAATGTTTGGTGAGTGACTGATGGAGGGCAGTGCAACTGAAGAATATCAGAAAAACAGGTTTTCTGTGAGACCAGCCATATCATGCAACTGTTCCTGATAAGGAAAGTGCAGAGAAAATGGTTCCACTGTAGTCAGAGCATAAATTTCCCATCTGGCTCCATCTAGTGTCCTACTGGGCAGATTTCTAGTCTAGGACATCTGTAGCCACAGAGGAAATACCCTTTGATTGTTATGCTGCAGGCATAGGGGTAGGAGGGAGGCCGGGCAGCCAGCGGCCTGGCTTTAAATTGAAAACAACTTTAGGTTGGAGCTCTCTTGATTTTTTTCATTTGGTCATTCGATTAGAATTTTCTGTAGTTTTGGTGTGTGTGTGTGTGTGTGTGTATGTGTGTGTGTGGGTGTAGAGAGATGGAGAGGAGAGATGAGAGACCAGTCCTTGGCGTATACCAAATTCCAAAGGTTGGGGACCCAGAATCTTTGAATTTTTGCATCTGGGCATATATGACAGATTTTGGCCATGTTCTATAACTTCCACCAGGGGGTATCCCAGACTCTAACAAAGTAGAATGCATACAGACTTGGGAGGGGGTCGTTTTTCTCTAAAGGTGATCGATAAATTATTGTCAATGCCTTAAGGAAGGATTGAATGAACGCCATTCTAAAGAGATAATCAGAGATAAAAATATAAGTACAAGAATGTTCATTAAACTGCAATAGGAAAATATTGAAAATTACCTAAATGTTGAATACAAGGAAATGATTATATAAGCTATTTACATGCATACTATGGAATATTAGCAATTCTTAAAATCTTATTTTTGAAGAATATTTAATAACATGGGAAATCGTCATGATACAGTGTTAAGTGAAAAAAGGAAAATACAGTATGACATCCATTTTATTAAAAGTGTACAAAAATATAAAGAAAAAAGTTGAGAAAATATAGGGAATGTTAACTTGCATTAGCAGCAGTTTAAATTCTACTTCTATACATTTTCTAGAATGAATATATTTATAGTGTAAATATGGCATTAAATTAAGAATTGGGCAGTAGTAGAAAAAGGAAAGTGTTAGAAAATGAAAAGTAGAATATTGGTCAAATTGGGAATATGTAATCAAAAAAATTTGCAACTGTAGTACAGATCTTTCTCAAACTTACAATGGGGTTACAGTGCAATAAGCCCATCATAAATTGAAAATTTCATAGGTCTAAAATGCATTTAATACACTTAGCCTGCCAGACATGATAGCTTTGCTTAGCCTACCTTAAACATGCTCAGAACACTTATATTAGACTACAGTTGGGCAAAATCATCCAATACAAAGCCCATTTTATAATGAAGTGTTTAATATCTCATGTAATATATTTAATACAGTACCGAAAGAGGAAAACAGGATGGTTGTGTGAGGACAGAGTGGTTGTATCTGGGTTGTTTACTCTCATGGTCGCATGGCTGGCTGGGAGCTGCAGCTCACTGCCTCTGTCCAGCACCACAGGAGAATCATACTGCATATCACTAGTCTGGGAAAAGACCAACATTCAAAATCTGAAGTATCGTTTCTTTTGAAAGCTATTGCTTTCACACCATCATGAAGTCAAAAATTCACAAGTTCAACCACCACACGCTGGGGGCCATCAGTAGTTTGGAAAAACAAATTTGCTAATGTTACCTAGTATAACCCAGACCTCATTATTATTCCTACGCAGTCACATGTTCTGTGTTTTAATAAACTACTTCCTGTTTTTAAGAGAATGAAAAAAGATTAACTTGTGCCTTGTTAGGCAATTTATTTTTCGTGAGTAATATGTCATCTATGAGACAACAGACATGTAGGCTAGTTAAAAAGTTTAACCAACTGAGTCCAGGTGGAAAATCATATAACCTTGATACTATTCATTCTTGAGCCATCCACGAACAGCATTATTTGTATCAGAAGAGCTATACTCCCCCAGATAGTTTTACATCAATCTCATAAAAATCCTATGAGTGAATCGTGATCAACAGATAATACTATTCCTTTTGCCTAAAAGAACACTGTGTCTCAGGAACGACAGGTCAGGTAAGATTTGCTGATGTTTCCTATGAGCCCAGCAGTGAGCTAGACACTGTTCCTGTCCTTCTGCAGATTTATCGCAGTGAATCCTCACAAAAATTTTATGATATATGTGCTGTTGGCTTTGCTTGGCAAATGAGAAAACTGGGGCTCAAAGAGGGGGAATGAGTTGCCCAAGGTCATACAGTTAGTATACAAGCTGCAGCACCTGGTTCAAGCTGTGATCTGTCCACTTGCAAACCCAAGTTCTTCCTACCACATTCATTTCCCCTGAGGGGTTACTTCCAGGGGAGAATTAAAAGGATGGAAGAGGAGATGAAACATCTGAAGCTCTTGGAGGGCACCACCACGGCCCAGCTCCTCATCTGCATTCCAGTGACCTTGAGGTTGAAAGGGACAAAGCAGCAGACTCCCCTGATGCTCTGTGATGAGTCAAGAGGAAAGGCAGCTCTCAGGGAAACAGCTGGCCTTTTTCCAGCAGCCGGGCTTGGGAGATAAACAGATCAATGCAGACGCGCGCCTCCACCTAATGAGCTAATGGCGCAGCCGGAGCATTGCCTTATTGGATTGCTGGTCATGCTGACAGGGCCTGGAGGTAAGCAGCCTACGGCAGGGTTGGGGGGACTCATTCCCACCCTTTTGTGAAGTCCGTCTCCTTCAGAGGGACGTTGGGAATGGCTTGTTCCTTTATTGTTTGTTCTTCCATTTGTTTGCGTGTTTGTTTTTCCTTACTCTCCCAGGACAACGTTGAAATTTGATGAAATGATGTGAGTGACCTTTCTGCTCTGTAGACAGTGCTGCAGAAGAAGGGAACACGGTCCTCCTAAGATGTAGCCTGGGGTGTTGCTAAGAATCCTCACTGGGCATCAGTACAGCTGCCTTCTGATTCCCACAGTGAGTCACTGTGGGACTTAGGGCATGTCCCCGCCTCTCTCTGGATGTCAGTTTCCCCCAAGAAGCATGGGAGTGACTGGAGCAAAAGGTGTTTCTGTGCCAAGTTGCATACCATGAGCAGAAGTAGCTGACAATTATATTAAGCTACTGGTTCAATCCTTTTCCTGCCTCTGCAAACCTAGACAACTTGTTAATAATGATGGAATGGCAATTCTAATAACAATTACAAATGCATGTTTACTGAACATTTACTCACCAAGAGGCAACCACTGCCACTCATCACTAACATCAAACTTTTGCTCTCCCTCTTGAGCTGCCTCCCCCTCTCCTGCCGAGCAACCGCACACCAAGTGGTCATTTCCTACTGGCACTTGGCTTCGGCCTTCCTCAGTGGTCAGGAGTAGCTCTTTGAGGGTGAGGGTAGGGGCAAGAGTCTCCCCCAGACCCCATCCCCGAATGTCACATGACGGCAGGTTTGCTGCAGAGGCACAAGAAGGTTAAGGAGCCAGGCAGTCTCTCAACTAGAAGGATGCCAGGAAGGCTACTGTCCTCAACCCGGGACTGGAGAATATAAACTCTAGTCACAGAGGCATTGTTTGAGCCTGTTAAAAATAGAACCTTTATATATGTCTATCTCTGAGGAGTCTTCAGGGGGATTTTGGTCTAAATGTATCTTTAGGGTTGAACTATCTTAGTGGTTTACACATTTTTAAAACTGTGGAACCCTTTGTGCAGAAGAAATTACATTCAAAAGCCACAGTATAAATTAGATGCAGAGGGTGAGATTTGTTAAGACTCCATGGAGCAGTTTGCAAACCACTAATCTAGTTCAACTCTTACATTCACCCTGCTGGTGGTGGAGTCTGACCAAACTTGGGTCTCCTGACTCATAGTCCAGTGCTCTTTGCCCTGTATACACTGTCTGATTCATGGACCTATCAATCCGTTCCTCACTCAAGTAATATTTACTTAGATTCTACTTTGTTGAATCTACTGAAGGAATTACAGCAAGACGTCATGCAAGTCTGGAGAGTTCATGCGCCAATGCTGCACTGACCAAAGAAGGAAAGGCAGAACCCCGCGAGTGGGCTAGATTAGGGCTTCTTAACATTGGCCCTATTGATATCTCAGATGAGACGCTTCATCATCTGGAGGAGTGGCCTTACTGAGTGTGGGATGTTAAGTGGCATTCATAGCCTCTACCCATAAGATACCAGTAACAGCTCCAAGTCTTGACAATCAAAATGTCTCCAGACATTGCCCAATGTCCTTGCAGAGGGAGCAGGGTTCAAAATCACCTCCATTTGAGAACCAGTTGATTAGTTAACACAAGAGAGCACCACACTGGATCTCACCTGGTTGTATAAAATTAAAGGCCAGGTAAATGGCAAAGTCAAAGTGTTGTAAGAATTCTGAGAAAGGTCTCCTCTATTCTCTGTGATAAGCATATCATGTAATCCCCAGATCCATCAGGAGAAACTTCTCCTTCCTAGAAGAAGGACAGAGTGTTGGGAAGGGCCATTGCCAGGGTGATGGTGCTGAAGTGAGGAGGAAGGAAGGAGGCTTTTTGCCTGAGGGTGGGCTGACTCTGCGGGTGGGGGGGGGAAATGCCATTGTCTTCCCACTCTATGCTGGTCTAAAGATATCCTGGCCTGGCAGCTGCATGGGAAGAGTCCTGGACCAAGACAAGGCCACCTGCCTCCATTTCTCACTGTGCCACTAATTCACAGTGTGACACTGGCCACAGCCCTCTCCTTTTTGAACCTCAGTTTACTCACCTGTAACAGGGATAGAGGGCGAGGACTGCAGTCTTACCAATGACCCATAAATTTGTTCCTAGCTCCAGAATTCTATTTTCTAAATTTTTTTGCCATAATCCTAGAAAGAGCAAAACCAAGTCATCTTACGCTTTCTCAGCCACATCTAAAAACCCACTTCCTCAGACAGGCAGATTCCAAAGGGAAATATAAATGGAGTTTATGCTCCTGCCCATACCTTGGAATAACAATGATGATCATAGTGATTAACCTTCATGCATGGCTTTGTAGTTTACAAAGCACTTCCACTTCTAATATTCACATTCTTGATTCCCAAAACAACCCTGTGAGGTGGGAATAATTACTGCCACTTCGTGGATGGAGAAATTAGTGTTAAGAAAGATTTAGTGTCCTTGCCTACAGTCACACCCAGACCTGCCTGGCTTCAAAATCTTTGTTGTTTAGCATGCACCCAGCTGTCTGTGCTTCACTAATGGTATTGGAAGCTATCCCTCCAAGTCTTCCAGAGATAGCACATAAAGGCCAAGTGACAAAGACACTCAGGCTGAACATGGAGGGAAGAGGCAGCAGGCTGAGGATCCCGTGCTGACTGTGAGAGTAGTGACAGAGCTGGCTGAACAGGTGCCAAACCATGTGCTTTGAAAGGGTTGAAAAAAGAAAAAAAAACTCCCACTATTTGACTGCCAAGCCCTACACTGGGACATGGGTATGGAGCTCTGCTTAAGGCTTAATTCTATTGATTACACATTCCATTTTCCAAAGTGCCATTTGCCTGAAGGAGCAGGTGGTGTTCTAGGCATCCATTTAGCTGATGTATTAGCCATGTGGCTCAGTGCCTCAGCAGACCCAAGTCATCAATTAACGGTAGGATGACAGAGGGAATCACTCACTGCAGAATCGTAATGCGGAGGGGGAGGGGGAATGGAACACAGAGAAAGGGACAAAAACATTGGAATCATGGCCCTGACTGGGGCCTGGGGAAGTAGGGGATGGGTGGCCCAACATAGGACCTTTGGTTGAAACAGCAAACATTGTCAGGATGCCTCTGTGGCAGGGCCTGTGCTGGGCATGGGGGACACAAAGGGGAGTCACAAGAATTTATACCTTAAAGGACTCAGTTTTATGGGGAAGACAGACAGGAACTGTTTGTAAGGAGATTGTTAACAGGAACTGTTAATGACAATAAGATCAGAAACAGCCTACAACAGAGGGATATAGTAGATAGCAGAAAAGTGTTTGAAAATTCTACAGCTCTGGCTCAAACCCTAGCTTTATTATTTGCTGGTTATGTGGCTGTAGGCAAACTTAGACTGGAAGCTCCGGGAGAGCAGGCACTATATATCTTATACATTTCTGGATGCACAGTGCCCCAGCCCAGAGTCTGGAACTGCCATCATATTACCAAAGAGTATTAGGGGTATGATTATAATAACAGCGAAAGTAGTAATAACAGAAGAATATTTATTGAGGCCCTGCTATATATCAGATACTGCCTAAGTGTTATAGACTTTTAATCCTCACAACAAGCCTATGAGTTAAAGATAATATTATTTTATTATATTATTTATTTTATAGATGAGTGTCAAGGAGGTTAAGTTAACTTTCCCATAGTCACACAGATTCTAATTAGTGGTTGAGCCAGAATTCAAATCCAGATTTGTCTGGCCCCACAGCCTAGTAGCCATTTAGCACCATGAAGTTCATTATCCCAACTGCTGAACTGAAGTTATTTAACCTTGCAAAGACTCAATCTCCTTATAATCAAGTGGATCTAATATTCTTTTTCTTCTTTAAAGGTTATTGTAAGCATCAAATAAGACAATATATGTAAAGCATTATTAATACATGCTAAGGAGCTCAACAAATGGTACCTATAATTGTCTTTATTCTTAAGATTTTATGTTCAAGGAAAAACTTTGAGAGGCAGAGCCCCCCCTGGTTTAAGGGAGGCTCCTCCAGGGACTGGGTGAATATCTACTTTTCTCTGATGAAACCAAGGTGCCTCCTCTGGCCTCTATCCTTGCTAGTGCTCTAGTATGAATCTTTTTAATGAAATCATTAAAAATTTATTTATTAAGACTTTTATCATTTGACGTGCATGGGAGGTGGATTGTGGCAAAGGCAAGATGGGAGTAAAGCCAATAATAGCTTTAGAGATTATATTCCAATAAAAAGGCTCATTGGCCCTCAAATTTTAGGGAAGACAGTTATCTGACAGAAGTGTATAGGGTAGAAGTAAGAGGAGGATGCTAACCATTTGCCTTAGAAGAGAGCCCCCCCCCACCATACTATCTCTGTCTGGTCTGGCTAGAGAAGTCCCCCCACCCCTCCCTGAGAAGGCCATGACACAGATGCCATAGATGGAGGATGCTCACTGGTGTTCACTCACTCCTTCCCTAACTCATATATTCAACACACATTTTTAGAAGTCTCATTTTATTCTAGGTACCGTACTGATCACTGGACTTAGATGAATAAAATTCCATTGCTAATCATAATTTAGAAGGGCGATAGCTACAAACAATGTGATCATTGTTATGTTATTTAAAACAACAGCAATTTAGATCCATCTGAACTATAAACACTAGGAGATTTTGAATAAAGTATCGTGCATCATTTCAAAGGAATATTATTCATTTAAAGGATTTATAAATAACTTTGAACAATGTGGCAAAATGTTCATAGTACAATGTTAAATGACGTAAAACTGTACCACAGTACATTCTTGACTACATATGTATATACACATATGCAAAAAAATTAGTCAAGAAAAAATATTCAACATATTAACAGCTGTTATCTTTGAGGATGGTGTTAAGGGTGATACTTACCCTGACATAATATTTTTCTGTATTTACAAAATTTCCTACAATGAAAATATAATAAAAATTAACAAATATTTCTGTAAAATTTTAATAGAACAATAATTATTATATTAGAAGTATGTATAGGATATTTCTGGCACAGAAAGAGTGACTTTCCAGCTTTTCCATTTTACAGATGAATAAATTGAGGCTCTGAGAGATCGTTACTTTTCCGAGGCTTTCCAGCACATAGAGGACTGAAGCACAACTCAAACCCATCATCTGATTATAAATCTGGATCTCCTTCCACTGAACCACAGGGACTTTCTAAGAACTGGCTGGGCACCTGCCTAAAATGTTGGGCTTGACCTGCCTAGAAGGTCTCAGAGGGTCTGACAGAGCTCCCATTCTGCTTGTTTCAGAAGAACCCAGAAGTCAAGAGTATGGGAGTGATTCACTGACAACTCTCTGGCTGTGGAGCTGGAGGAAGCGCATAACACTGTAAAAATAACCTTGACTGTTTGCATTTCAACCCTTCAGAATTTGTGGTATTTGAATTAGAAGAATAATATAGGTCTGGGCACGTATTTAATGTTTTCATCTAGATTTAGAACATACAGCCCCAGCACTGAGCTGATTTTAATGTTTGAATATTTTAGTATCACAGTATTGTGTGCTCAGCATCCATGATTAAATATATATCTTCAAGTCCAATTTACTTTTAACTTCATTATGATGTTACAACTGGTGTTTAATGAGTTCTGCATTTGGCCACCATAGCCCAGCTCCAATTTTCTTGCAATTGTACATTTGTGTGTATATTTCTGTGCACATGTAAACTCCAACTATCCCCAGAAAATTCCTCTTCCAACACAAGCATTTCTTGTCTTAAGAAGGACTTATTTTCTTATTATTAGTGAACATTAGAGCATGGAACAACTGAGATAGCAGTGAATTCAACCTTCCAGTTCTACTCTTAGATCTGGCTCAGAGGAACCTATTCTAGGCCCAAGCTTTACTGATGCAAACACTGCAGGCCCTTCTCTGTCAATATCCACATATGTATGATAGGAATTAAATTCAGACCTCTGATATTTTGCTAGCTTTTTGTCTTATAAAAACCATAGTTTTACACGTATCTTTTTATTTTGTCATTAGGGTAGTTGTATTTGTCAAGGTAGGACAGGTATATATTTCAACAACTTGTTAGCTAGATTTATAACATAAATATTTAGACATAGGCTTTGTGGACCTCCATTTGTTCTCTCACCTGAGCCCTGCAAATGCCTGAGGATGGCCTTCAACTTCCCCCAGCTCCCGATCTACCGACAGGGTCTCCTGTGGGCAAAAGTCTCCTTGGGCAAAAGACTTCCCAAGGAACCGTGTCTTCCTCATCTCTGTTTTTTGCTAGTGCATGTCACAGTCCTTAACACTTACAACACAGTCAGCGAATGAGCAACTGAAATAAAGTCATTTGGAGGGTTTTTTTCATTTGTTTTGCTTTTTAAACTGAGGATTTTATAAGAGCAACAAAAAGGATAAATTTAGAAGACATAAAGCCAATAGTATTTACTAAACAATTACCTGAGATTTTATGTATATATATATATATATATATATATACACACACACACACACACACACACACACACACACACATATATGCATATATACATACTTGACAAATTGCAATTAAAATCCACAACCAACTGCATTATGACTCTGCAACCTGATGGGATGGAATATGCTGACTGACTAATACACGAGGAGGTCATGTGTCTCATCTCTGACACCAGGATGGGGGTGTCCCTCTAAAACTACATGTTTGAGTGATTCCCCCAAGCAAGATCAGAGTGCTAAAATCAGAAGAAGAGGAAATGGACACTGTACAACAAAATGTTTAACACACTTGGAAATGGTTCTCTTTATATGAACACACATGGCATGTGTATGTGTATATATATCATTAAATATTATGTATTATTATACATTATGTATGTGTGTACACACCATTATGCCATACGGCATAATCCACTGGGCACCTGTAACTGCATGGCTATTTTCTGAGGTGCAGATTCCTGCCTCCACTCACTCCCAGCACCCCCACCCTTCCCTATACAAGGAGGCATTCTCATTACAGGATAATGATAGTGGAATAGAGCTCTGTCACCGGATAATGATCTCCTGTGGTTAGATGAATGAGGAAGGCAGACCTGGGAGCCTTCCGAAACTGAACAGCAAGGGGCTGCCAAAATGTTGATTTTCAAAGGGGGCAGCTTTAGTCCTTTCACAATATTCCCTGAAAGCTGAAACATCACTTGCAGAAGGAGACCGCAACATTAGGAAGAGCCAAGCCCTCAGGAGACTGTGTAAGACCAAGTAAGATGCAAGGTGGATGACTACTTGGCCTGACCAAGGATGATTTCAGATCTTTATTGCACGGCCTTGTTTTAGGCAGCTGAGGTGCTTTGCTACCTAGAGACAGGAAGCTGGTATACATGTCCTCCTGAAGTCAGTTTGGGTTCTGGAAGACCACAATCTGCTGACAAATGACTTGAAAGGAGAGAACCCCAGAAGGGCATTCAGGACAGGGTGCTCTTATATCTGCTGCACCTGTGGCTTGAAGTACCACCTTTAGCAAGCTCTTCCGCACCTCAGTCAAATGCTGCTGTTGACTGGAGGCTTCTTAAAGCCTAGAGGCCTATGACCTGAGCACTGCTCACCAATATCAGTGTAACTACCTTCCTTCCATTTCATACAGAGTTCAAAAATAATGCTCCTAGTATGCAGCAGGGAGAGAGTGTCCAGCACACACTTGTATTTCTTAAGGAATTACAACCTCTTGAACTTGGAAGAACCATCAAAGTTCATCTAGTTCAATATCTCTAGGAGCCCTGGATGCTTGGCTGGACTGTCTGCAGTGGGGGGAATTCCCTACATCCCCAGACAGCACTGTCAGTAGTTGGTAAGCACCGATTGCCTAAAAGTCATTTGCTTGCCTTTTGTGGTCATTCATTTGTTGATCCATTAATCCAGCACCCAGTTGATCAAGGATTTTAGAAAGCACTGGAGTCTCAGACGTGAGTCACACATTATTCCTGATCCACAAAAACTTAGTGTTGAACTGAGCAGCATGCTGGAAGGGGCAAGGGAGGGGACAGCAAGGCAACGCGCATGTAGACGATGATTACAGCAAATGCTTTAACAAGAGTACTATGGTAAGCTCTATCCGCTATCAAGAAGAAAGGGGCAGACTGCATTCTGTGGAAGGAGGCCGAAGAGGTTGAGGGTACCCATTCTCAGGAAAGAAAGTTGTGAGCAGGGCAGCTAGGCATCTTGTTATTATTAGTGGATTCATAGAATAATATTACTGAAAGGACTCGAGGGTCAAACAAAATGCAAATCCTGACTGCCACTTCTAGCTGTGTGGTCTTAGGCAAATTTTGTGACTTCTCTGTACGCCAGTTCCTTCCTGTTTAAAATGGGGGCAATAAGAGTACCTGAGCCATAGGGTTGATACGAAGATTCAGTAAGTTTCAACATGAAAGGCCTTTATGGCACTGTGCGTGTACACAGAGCACAGAGCAAGCACTGTCACTGGTGAGGGCCCATCGCTAAGCACCAGCTGGCAGTCAATGTAGTGGGAACAGGCTGGCAGCAGAACCATAGTTGTGCTGTAGCAGTGGAAGTAGTGATGTCGTCTTGCAGAGCCTGAGAGCAGCAGCCCCAGGGCGGCAGGAGCCACGGCGCAGGAGCGCTCACAGTGTTCTGTACTTGGTTGTGGAGGTGCTGCCATAGTAGAGGTGGGAACAGGAGTCCTCGCAATGGCTAAGACAGCTCTGGGGCTTCCGGAACCTTTGCCTCACCTTCCAATTTGTTCCTTTCTTACCTCTTTCCTTTGCCTGCATCCTCAAGCACCTGCCCAACAACAGAAAGGGAGAAAATCCATCCTAAAATGGAGGTGGGTCAATGGCTTCCATGCAGAGGCCACCAGGACTAGGCAAGACTGGCGACAGGCTTTCCCTTCCCAAAGCGTATGTATGGAGTGGGTATCAACCTGCAAGAAAGAGTATGGAGGCCAGGCACACTGAGGTGGGAGGCGGAGGGCCAGCGAGTGGGAAGGAGGGTATTTTGGTTGAGCGGATAGAAGAGAAAGGAGATAACTGGCTCTTGGCAGATGTACAAATCAAGTATTGTGTTGGGCACTTTCCTCAAAACTCACGTAAGAGCTGGGAAATCAAACCCAAGTGAGTGAACCCCTATGTATCAGAGCTATAAAGGTCAATACTAAGATTCAAGCCCAAATTTGCCTCATCAAAGTCTGTGGTCTTCCCACGAAACCCGTGTTCTCTCAAGATACCCTTGTGCCTGCCCTTGAACTATGAAGAGTGCCTAATGTGGGTTTCTTCTGTGGCTCAGGATGTGGCTCCATAGTTGAGGGCCAGAATGTTACCTCAGACAGTCAGCCATTGTAATAATATCTAAAAGTATGCATTCTGTTTATTTAGAAAGTTTTAAAAATGAATGGTTCAAGATCTGATCATGATTTGAGAGTCACAAATCTATCTGGGCTGAGCTTTAGGAAGTGAACCACCAATGCTACCTACCTCCTCTCTTCTCTTGGCATTAATGCCTGTGAGAAGCCCCCACCGGCTGGAGGGGATTCAGCACAGGGCAAGAAGGAAAAAAATAACTGCACCGCTGGGGCTCAGGATTAGACATGCAACGTCCTAGCAGCGAGAATGAAAGCTTAATCAACATTCAGATTAGTGCATTCCCATTTACAGGGGTTTGAACTCAATTAAAAATTTCAACTGGAATCTTGGCACAGGTACCTTCAGACAAAATCTGACTGTTCTGGGCTCTCACCCCAATTTTAATATGTATTCCTGGAAGGAGATAGCTGGGTCAGATGGACTTGGGGCTCAATTTAGACCCTTGGCACAAAAGAGTAATAAAGTTCTGTTTGGAATTCTATGGCACTTTAGCTATGTTACAGAATCAGCTGTTTCCATAGGTCTCTTTCTCCTTCAGGCTTACTATTTTCCTCAAATTCAGCGCCATTTTTTTTAAAGAGGGTGGTAACTGGACTTGGCACAAATTCTGACTCCACTTACTAGCTGGATGCTCGTGGCCAAGCCACGTATCCTCTCTGAGCATCACTTTTCTCTCTTGTGAAACTGGGATAATAATAACTTTTCTCAAATAGTGGCTGTAAAAATTTAAATTAGGTACCAGATAACAGAGAAAACACACCAAGCATGTTGTTTGGTACATGGAACTGCTGAACTTCATTATTTATTTTCCTGTAAATCATTTCACTTCTGAAAGGTTATAATGTATGACATTTCAGTTCTTTACTCTCAGACCAGGGCCTGGCCCCCAAGAGTTACTTTAATTGCAAGATTAACTATTGTGAACTCCAGGATTTTGAGGTTAGCTCTGTTACCTGCCTTGCAGTCACCAGCAACCTTCTCCAGACTTGGATTCTTCTATTGCCTTTTCTTGGCGCATCTCTAATCTGTTTCTCATACCATAGAGATATCCTTTTAAAATACAAATCTGGTTCTTACTCCCTTACTTAATGGCTTCTCAATGCTCTGAGGTAAAACCTAAAATGTTTCCCATGGCCTGGGAGGCCTTGCATCCCGGGGAGTCTGGCCTCACCAACCCCTCGAGCTCCTCCTTTCCCTCGGTATCTTCGTTTCAGCCCCACTTGCAAGCTTTCAGTTCAAAACCCTGCCACACTCTTTCCTGCTCTTCAGCCTTTGCTACTCCTGTTCTTCTTTTGGAGCAATTTTCTCTACCCACCTCTCTCCTGTCCCCTTTGTTCCATCAACAAATCCTTCACATTCCAGCTGGAAAGTTACTTCCTCAGTGAGTCACCCCTGAATTTGGAAATCACAGCAGGTCTTCATATTGTGTTCTCTGATAAGACTTCTTATTTGTAACAGCTTTTACGGTTTATAACTATATATTCAATTCCTGTCTTAACTATAAGCTCCATGAAGGCAGAGATAATATCTATTTACTCATTATTATATTCTCAACACCCAACGTGTTATGTAGAATTGCCAGTGCTGAAAAGTGCACTCTAACACCATCTCTCCTTTGCAGGTTATCCTGGAACAACTTGCCTTGACCCACTTCTGAATCCTAATGATCATCTAAGTGTCTAACCTCAGGACTTATTTCCTTCTTTATGTCAGTCAGATCTGATAATCAGCACCATGCTGTTGTCTTGGGCTTTTCTCTGACTTTATTGTCACAGACAGCCTCAAGGAAGGAATTCAGTGAGTGTGGCTTGGTCTCCTCTGCCTATAGAAAGGGGCCTCTTGGATCTGGAAGCACCAAGCCCCATGACACTAGGCCTAGATGCCTGGCTGGTCTCTCTGGGTTGTCCCTTCAGCTAGATCAACCTCTTTAGCCCCCCTCTATTTAGCTTGATACACTTGGGCCCAAATATGATCACACACAGGAAGGAGCTATGTAAACTTGAAAAGACTAGACATGTGTAAGGGATTAAGGGCTTAGTTCAGGCTCCCTCTCAGTTCACAAACCAGGCTTCTGCTTGGCATACTTTGCCATCTGGAGAAGATTTCCTGCTTCTTTCCAACAACAGTTCCAGCCCTCCTTCCTCTGCTCCCTCTACTGCACTGGCATAGATGAAACAGGGTTTCTTTCTTTCTTTTTTTTAAATGTGAGATCTGTTGCCATTAAGCCACTAAGGTCTCCCATTTTTAATATTTTGTTAAGTCACAATATGATTTGTCCAAACAGAGCTGCATAGTAGCAACCTGGATAACCAACATCAATTTAACAAGTTGAATCTTGGTATGAGTTAACTAATTCAGCTTACAGTTGTTTTAGGATAGAGAATAAAATCACTAAGGCCTGCTCTATACCCATGGGCAGGTCCTCTTCCTGGTGGCCCTCAAATTCCTCATCTTTCAGATAAGGAGTCAGATTGGTAATGCCCACATGGTAGTCATGTGGATTAAAATGGACCAGAAATTTTAGGGAAAGGGCTTGTGTATGACATGCTCTAGTTATTTGGTCATTAACACTATTAGATCTAACTCCTTCACTCTATAAAACAGAAACCAAAGACCATGGATATTTACACATTCATTCACTCACTCAATCATTTATTCAATAATCATATTTTAAATGTCTACTATGAGCCAGGCACTGTGCCAGAGGATAACAGTTTACCCAAAAACTTAAACAAAAGTTCGAACACTAAGGAATTTAAGTTCATGTTTAAAGATTTACAAAGTCAGCAGGCAGCAACAGGGCAGGTTCCCTCACCCATAAAAGTATGAGTAACTATTCCTCCTTTACAGGGCTATTGTACAGCTAAAACCAGATACTAAATGTACAGAAACACTCCTCCCCCATGTATCCTCTCACTTCCTCCCTTTATTTAGGCCTTTGTTTAAAGGCCTAATTGGAGGGCTTTAAACCTACTTGGAGGGCTTTCCCTGTCCACCCCACCTGAAATAACCTTCTCCCTCTGCTCTTACCTTGCTGCATTTTTTTTCAGAGTATCTGACATTGCTTCATATATTGGTTAACTTGGTCACTTTTTGGCTGAATGACTAAATGAATGACATGTGTACCTTCCCTTTTGGTAGTCCTCTCCCTGCATGTGAAATCAGCCCATCCCTCCTAGGAAAGAGTATGGAACTCAGTCCAAAGGAAACTAGGAAACCAAGGTTTCCTATCTGAATACCCAGAGAAACTCCAGGGGTTATGCTGCATCTGCATTGGGGGCTCCCTCCCTCCACCACAAGGCAGCATGCAGCAGGAAACCTGCCAGTACAAGACCAGTCTGCCTGCCTTCCTCCTGCCTAATTGCTTCCGGGTTACTCTGAGACATAGATGAGACATAGGCGTGCAGGATGGTACATATGTCTTCTGCAAAAGAAAAGCTCTTCAATTTCAATTAAACCATAGTAATTTCACAGACCCCAAGGTTGAAGAAGAAAAAGGTATTCCTGAGGATTTTCTTATGCTTAAAAAATGCATTTCTTCCATTGAAGTTTGATTTTCCATGTAAAAGAGTAATATTAAATTAATGGAAAGGAAATGTCCAGGAAAGGAAAGGTGCTGTTACTCCTGAAAGTTTTCAGAATGGAGATAATATTTCTGAACATTTCTTCAGCTGTCAAAAGACCACAGATCTTCTTTTAATGTTATGAGGACAAGAAATTTTTCTTGTTGAATACTTGCAGGAAATGAGACCTGAGAAAGGCATTGTTTCCTGCAATTACACAGTTGCCAAGGAAACCATGTATAGGAGTTAGCCTAAATGCAAGTTAAAAAATGAAGCATCTCATAAATTGGTTTTAAGAGTACTTTGAAAAGTCTGGGCCATGCATGGCACAGAGTGACCCTTGTAGAACTGTGAAGATTTCTTAGCTGTGGCAGGAAATGACACTTAAAAGTCACCTTTCTGCTGTGAATCTTTTTAATGAGTGATTCTCGAGGAGTAAAAATGTTCTCGAGGGGTAACCACCCCACAATTCCCCCACCAAACAAAAAAAATGACAAAATCAATGTTTGATTGAAGTCTAGAAATATAAACATGCATTCAGACATATACATGCACACACAGAACTTTAAAAACAATATTTAGTAATCTTCCACGTCAGAAAAATACTCTTCTCCTCTTTACTATTTTAAACAAAGCATACATGTGATTTGCTTGAAAGGGCTGAGTTAGCATAAAATAATTTCAAGTGTATTATTATTTCTGAGTCTCAGTCGTCCTTTCTATTAGTTAATCATAATCTCTACTTTCCATCGTTGTCCTGATATGTATATGCATGTGTATACACATATACACATATATGGCATTTTATCACATGGTAGCCTTTCAACAAATAAATACTCAGAAAATCCTAGAGGTCTTTTAGTTTGACTTCCTATTTAGTGCAGAGAATTCCTTCTTAAATATAAATGTGATCTGACTTCAACTTCAACTCACCCAGGAAGCTTAGTAACTTACAAGACAGCCCATTCCCTTAGTAGACAGATGACTTCTTCCTCTTATTAAGTTGAAATCTCCTTATTACAGCTTTTATCCATCAGGTCTGATTGCTTTTGGGAACACTCAGAATAAATCTACTCCCTTTTCTCCAAAGAATCACCCATGTCTTCCTGAGTTCATAGAACTCCATTCCTAGAGCTAGTCCTATGTGCTAATAGGCAGCCCTGTGTGACCACAGGGAACTTATTTCACATCTCTGATCTTCAATTTCTTGTACTATTAAATAGGGATATTAATTCTTTCCCTATTTCCCTCTCAGGTTCTGCTAAAGATCAAAATGAAATGCAGATGGGAAACTGCTTTGGAAACTGGAAAGTACTACACATGTTAACTATTATTGCTGTTTTGTTTAATCATTTTCACCTCATCTTCCTCTGGGGTAGCTGTTGGCCCTGCTTTAGGGGGCAGAAGGGAAGTGCAGGGGGTGGACTTTCCTTGGTTAAGCTCTGCCCTCTACAGTCCCAGGCCTAAAGGCTGATTTGCATCTTCTCGGTCTGCTGCTGCTTTCTCAGCAGGAGCCTTGTCTCTCTCCCCAGGTCCCCTCGTTGATTTGCTCACCCATTTAGTTAAATGCTGTTTTGACGAGGTAGCCTATTTTGGTAAGTGCCCCTGGGGAGCTGCAGAAAGGTTTAATTCTCTTTCTTTTCCCTAATGTTTATCTAATGGTAAAGGATTGAGAGTAGGTTCTATATCCCTGGAGACCCTAGGCTGAATGATTCAATAATGTATGTGTCTAGGGGCTGGCTGAGAGATGAAGCTTTCAGTACGGAGGAGAGGGTGGGTTGAGGACACTCAGCCATCATGCCAGGTGGGGTGTCACTCATCAGGAGGGATCCCTGGGGCTTCATCAGAGACAGCATTAATGAATCAGAGTAGGTGGCCATCAGGACAGAAAGGTAGGGTGACCACATGTCCCAGTATGTGTATCTGTTGCAATTATTAATGCAATTATTAATGGGACCACCTTTCACTTTATGAAGTGAGATTTGAGGGATAAATTATGTGTTCACACAGGTGAATGGAATAGGAATATTCCTCTTCGGGTGTTCCCTATTCCAGGAAGTAACCCATGTGGTTCCTGAAGCTAGAAAGCGCGGGGTCCTCTGAAACACTGTAGTGACTGTCACCCTGACAGCCAGTCTGCAGAGTCCTTCCTGCTGGTCCTCTCCTCTCCAGCCCTGCGGCCACAGAGTCCTCCTGAGTCTCATTCTCTTCCCAGGACCCCTAGCACTTGAATTTCATTTTGTTTTATTCAGTCCCTGGTTCCAATTGTTTTGAGATCTAGACTTTGGCTTCTCTTATATTATGGTATGCTTGTCTAAGTACCTGAGCATCGCATCGTACCTCTAGAAGCTAACATTCCATTTCATACTTTTGATTGTTCATTCATTCATTTGACAAATATGTTGAACATATTAAGTTCTGAGAGTGCAAATGGGCCCACAACATTATTAAATTAATGAATTTTGGTTATAGCCTGCTGAATAGTTATGAAGCCATGAAATTGTACCATTATCCATTACACTTTGAATGCCAATCCATCTTCCACTCATATCCCAGAGTGTTATTTCCAAAACATAAGTTTCATTGAGCCATTGCCCTTCTTAAAATACCCCAGTGTCTCTCCATTGTCTAGGGACATGTTTCAGTGTGGAGGAAAACCCACCAGAGTAACATTTTGCCTTTCCTCCACCCCTTCACTTACCGGACTCTTCCTAAGGGAAGCAGCAGTCCCTGCTCTCCGGTTATGGTGGGAGAATCGAGCAGCTGAGGCTTCCTTAGCTTGCACTCTCTGTCTCTAGAGATCGCCTGCTTGCAGGCAGCATCTACCCAGTTCTGCACGCTGTGCTCTGCCTTCACCTGGGAAGGAGGGCAGGTTTCTAGGGTTCTGTGAGCGTTGCCACCACCCACTTTAACCATGTTCTCCAATGTAGCTTTTTGCAAGTGGTAATTTACCTGACTCCTGAGTGCATTTCTGATTTTAGATGGTGAGCAGAGGAATAATTCATTGAATTCCTTAAACCCTGAGACCCAGGACTAAAGTCAAGTTCCCCAGTATTGCAAAAAGTAGAAGTAATCTACCTACTCTTTTGGTAAAGTGAGAGCATTTGCTTTTCTGCAGTTGCTCATCTCTCCTCTCCTCGGTATGCCACTATGGTGACAATCCATAGGCCTGGCTAAGCTTCCCAGAGATCTTATCTGAGCCCCAAAGAGCTATGAAAAGCCAGCTGGAGGCAGGTTTGTGGTAGAAGTGCTGTCTGAGTGGCACGCTCAAGGGGCCCTTCTAGTTCTCTCAGCTCCACACGGTTGAGAGAACTGGACTCTGGTGGGTGATTCTAATGCTGAAGCAGCTTTAATTCCTCAAGGAGGGATTGAGCACTTGCTGGTGTTGAAGTAGCCACTCCCAGTCTTGCTACAATACTTTCTTTGTTACATGGTGAGAGTGCATTATCCCAGTCTTTTATTTGCAAAAACAGTAAAAAGGCAGCTTACAGTTTGTTTGCAAAGAACATCTTTCTTTATTCATCTTACTATATTCTCAGAAAAACACGCTACATGCACCAAGCTCCTCCTCATTATAGATGAAGAAACTAAGTCAGGTTAAGTGACTTTCCAAAGGTGCCTCAGCAAGTTCATAGACAATTTTGGGAATCTGCTCTGAATTAGTCTGAATCATAAGGGTAGTTGGGCATTTCCCTCAATGATGACTGCAAAAGCTACCATCTTTCACATCTGGGTACAACTCTGTACTGCTGAAAACTCAAAATACAACAACTGGAAGGGGCCTTAGCAAGCATACAATCCAATCTCCTTCCTTGACAGAAGCAGCAAAGCGAGGCCCAGAGTGAGCGAGTGATTTTCCTAAGGCCTTGAAGTGAATCTAGCAGAGTCAGGACCTGAATCTAAGCCTTCAATTCCCAGTCTAGGCTTTTTGTTAGCACTGTCTGCAGAAGGCAGAGGCCCATTATGCAGATGAGGATATCAACTTCAGAGAGGTAAAGCACCTTTTTAAGATGTTACTACCATAGAATAGGAAAATGGAGATTAGCTGTGGAGTCCAATGATAAAATGATATTTAGATGAATAAGTGAGAATTATTTTAAACTATTATTATTGTTATGACTGTTTCTGTCAACTCCAGCTTCACTTCATAGTGTTGTAGCTATCACCAGTTCAGGCCTTCAGTGATTCAGTTTAACTATGACTCAGTCAGATTCATAGATTTCTTCCCCACTTTGTTACTAGTGCTGTTATTGTGTGGCATGCCTTTAGAAAATAAGGTATTTAAAGACCCCAGATTCTGATCGTCGGTTTAAAGTATATGCTCTCTCTCCATGACATTCACTAACTGCTATCCCAGAGCCTAGCATCAGTTAAATTGCTGCAAACATTTGACATTTGGAAGTGGTTTTCTCTCTCTTTTTTCATTTGTAATCAATAAATCACTTTTGATGAATTTAATGGAAATTAAATAAATGGAGAAAATCAGGCTTTACCTTATTATTAACCTAATTCTGAAGTTTACATTTTCAACAGTCAAATTGGGCTTGTCAGACTCAAAGAGCAGGCAGTTACAGAAAAAGTTTAACCACATGATTCTGGGGCTAGAACTTTGGTCTCCAGGCAGCCACTGCTGTGCTCTTCCATAGTCCCCACTGCTTTGGGTTCTAATCTCTTGTGGACATTTCTCAGCCCTTAGGTTTTCTAGAATACTGGTGTGGAAGCTGAACACACCTAGGTTTTAATCATAGTCCTGACACTTATCAGCATGGTGCCTTTGCACAAATAACCTGACTTATCTGAGTCTCCATTTTCTCATCCCTAAAATTAGGACTATAATATCTATCTCCTAAGATCATGGGAAGAATTAGAAATAATGCATGTAAGGTGCATTGCTCAGAGTAGGCACTCAACAAATATTAGTTCCCCCTCCTATTCATAAGTGATTCATCAACATGTATATGTTATTGACCAAAACAACTGGGTCTTATGCAAACCAAAGCACTCATGCCTTACTGCCTCTTTTGGTACATCACTCAATCATTCATTCAACAAATATCAATGTCCATATATACCAGGCCCTGTGTGATGGTGGGAACTGATTATCCAGTGGTCAAAAAGCAAATGTGGCCTGTGCTATCATGCAGTTACAGCTTAGCAAGAGAGAGATTAATTAAGTAAACAAGCAGATAAACTAAGTGATTATAAAGTGTAATCAGTTCTGTAAAGGGGGAAAAATATTGGGTTCTGTTAGAGAACAGGATGACCTAATTTAGAATGGATAGTTGGGGATGGCTTCTCTGAGGAGGTGACACCTAAGCTGAGGATGAAAAGGGGTCAGCAAGAAGGGGTGGGTGAGTATTCTAAGTAGGACACCCAGCAGCTGTGAAGGCCTGAGGTAAGAATGAGATTAGGGTGTCATTCAACCCTGGCTTCTGGCTGTCCCCTTTGACTTCTACCATTCTAAACCAAATTCCAAAACAAATACAAAATGGCTGCATGTACTCTTCTCTCTACCTCTGAAGCCCTTCTCTCACTTCTCTGTTAGGAATGCCAAACACCAAATGTTACATTTTAAAGCCTCCCTAATCTCCCCAAAGCAAATCTGATCTCTCTCTCCTCCAGTGTTCCCCAAATCTTTGTGCTTAGCTTTATAATAATATGGGTTATAAGTACATAAGGACTATTACTGAATACTTCCCCTGTGCCATTGACTGTGTTAAGTATTTTCCCTGAATTATTGCATTGAATCCTTATGGAAACCTATGGTGCAGTACTGTTATTCCTATCCCCATTTTACAGAAAAGGAAAGGAAGGTGTAGTCACTTACCCTGACTGTCAGAAGCCACGGCTGGACTTGAACTCAGGTCTTTGACCTCTGGAACCTCAATTTTTAAGCCCCTCTTGCTATGCTAGAGTAATGTCTATATGTCTTCCCTTTGCCAGACCCTGAGATTCCTGAAGGTGGAGTTTTGTGTGACTTATCAATATCCTCAGAACAAGTCCTGGCACAAAGGAGTTAACTATTTGCTGAAAGAATGTCTTGGCAATTACAGGTCTTGACTGATAAAGACAAAATCACCTAACACGTAAACAGGTCTGTCCCTTCAGCCTCCAGGCACAGCCTGTACTGTGGCCTCTGCTGATCTGATTTGTGCAGCGATTGACAGGCTGGGTACCTCTCCTTCCGTCCTGTTAATGGCATTAGCATCTAGTCAATAATGCTCAGCATTTCATTTTACCACTTTAATTAACAAATTCAATTTGTTCAAACTGCTGTGAAAACAAATTAAAAGCTCAAGAATGGGGCCTCCAGGAGGAGGAGGGAAGGGGGCTCTGCCCAGATTAGGCTAGTTGTTGAGTTGATCTTTGGAGATTACAGGAGCTGAGCACTGTCTGCCCTTCAACCATCTTTCTACCCCTGATTCAACAGAATGCCTTGATGATGGAGCTAAAGGCAGGCAAACCAGCTTCTGTAACTTTCTGGCTTGTCCCTCCCTTCAACTTAGACAAGAAGGGGCCCCCACTGTGCCCTTAAGTCAGCTCTAAGTCTTCCGGGGGCACTCTCTTTGGATTTGATTTCAACACCACCACCATTAATATTAATCCCCTTGACCAGTGTTTCTCACCAGGGATAAATGTAACCCCCAGGGACATTTGACAATATGTGGCAAATTTTCTAGTTGTCCCACTGGGTTGGGGGCGGGGAGGTGCTAAGGGAAAGGCATCTAGTGAAAGGTTGTGATGCTACTCACCCTATAATGCACAGAACAGCTCCTCTCACCAAACACTGCCCAGCGCAGAAGGTCAGCAGTGCTGAGATGGGGAAACCCTGTCCTAGACCCTCTATAGTTGTCTAAGCTCACTCCTGAAGGATCACAATGTCTCTGTGAGGCAAGCAGGATGGGGACTGCCAGCCCCCATTCAAGGCTTGAGGGAAGTGACAATCAGAGGTCAAGTGATGTACTCAACGTACACAGTTAATAAGGGGTAGTGAACAGTCCAGAGAGATATCTTTTCTCCATCTCTAACTCAGTTAAAAGAATGGAAGTTACTGGAGCCCCCAAGTAGCTTTTAGGGGAATGACAGTGGTTTGCACTTATTAAATGCCTCCTAGGGGACAGGCCCTGGGCAGGTACTTACCCATGTGAGCTGCTAGGCTTGGTGGGACCTGATCTGGGAGGAGGTGCTTGTGATTCCTGAGGCTGTGAAACTTGCCCCGTCCTCCATCCCCAATAGTTATAGCCAATGTCTGCACAGCAGCTACACACTTTGGAATAGAAGGCAGCCACTCAAAAGGTCATATGGCTCTTAATCCTTGGTTATTCCAAGTCTGGGATATAGCTGTCATTCTCACCTTCAAAATCAATAAGGGATAAGTGTGGTCAGTGTTACACAGAACTTTTGAGGTTGGCAAATGAAAACCAAAACTTAAGACTTAATCCTTTTTCAGGGGTTCCGACAGAAGGATAGACATATTTGCTAAATTGAGACAGGTGCATGTATATGGGGTAGGGGAGGAGAAAGGGAGAGAAAGGGGAAAGAGAAGGACGGAGGCTGGTGAAGCAACTAGAGGATCAATAGAAGGTTTCAGAGAGAACTTGTTTGAAGTGAAGGAAGAGCTCAGCAGTGCAAAGCAGCCAGGGACCCTGAATGTCAGACGGCAGTGGTGGCTCCTAGCACAGCCAATATCCGATTACTTTGGTAGCCGGAGTACATGACCTGGATTAACAGCTCTGTGTGTGTGAATCAAAAGAGATGGATCACTAAATTCATAACACTTTGGAGCCCAAGACTTGCTGGAGGATATTCCTGAAGCGAGCATAACAAAAAGGGTGCTTCATAGGAGCTTTATTCTGTGGTGAGTTAATTTTTGGCATTGGGATACAGGATTGGCATTTCACTTTAATTTCAGTAGGTCATAGATTTCTAGCTCTAAAGATAAAGGCAATGATGAACACAATATTCAAAGGAATAAAATTTCAGCCTGGAAGCAAGCATCTCCCAGCTAGACTGAGACCTAGGGTTATGAAGCCCCAGCTCAGCTTGTGGGTGGCAAATGATAGCCAGGAGTAGTATACAAACACTTTTCAGAGTACTTGAAGACTCCAGGAACTGCTTGAGGGAGAGGAACATTATAAAAGCCTGGATTTCCTGCTAGAACTGGTAGGGACACAGGACTACAGAAACGTAACTAATAGTGTTCATTTGATCTCAGTTGTATTAACAGGATGCTGAAACACACACCACTGGATATGTTCATGTTATCTCATTTCATCTTCATAACAATATGTGGGTGGCTTTATCCATCCAAATTCACTTCCCAAAGTCATACATCCAGGAGACAGCAGAATGGGGATTTGAAGTAGGATCTGATTCTAAAAAGCAAGTTATATCTATCCTACAATGTCAGAACCCCTTAGGAGGAGAAGCAGGGAGTGGCCAGAAGGGCCCAGGCCTCTGGGTCTGACTGCAGCCCACTCTCCAATACTTTATCTTATCCCTGCAGATCTCTGCTTGGGACCTCTGCAGATAAGCAGATCACTGTTCTGTAAAACTGATGAGGCATGTTTCTAAACTTAGCAATCATAGACATACTCACACTGAAACCTGACACTTGCCATGATAAACTCCAAGGGTGATATATCCCTTACCTTTTGCAAGGGTAAAACAGGTCTTTGTAAAGCAGGGGGAAAGCAGGAAAAAAGATACTGAGGTGCTGCCTTAGCAAGAGATGTAGGCCTATTGAGAGGTTCATTGCAGAAGCATTCCCATTCCTTCAATGGTCTTATTGGAGTCAGATAGCGAAAACCAGTTGTAATAAGGGACAGGGAGCCTCTGGCATGATGAACAAACATGGCTTAGAGCCAGACTGATCTGGATTTGAATTTTGGATTCATAGCTCACTAGCTGAGTGACTCTGGGCACATGACTTGATCTCTCAAATCCTTAGGTTCCTCATCAATTGCATGGAAAATGATAAGAATATTAAAGGACTATTGTGAGGATTAAATAAGACAATTTAGACAAAGAGCCTAGAATACTGTTGAACATATAAATAGGTGTTCAACAAAAGTCTGCTTGACTCCCCAAAATTCCTAAATCTTCCTCTTATACTGGAAGCTGTGTCCCAATTCAGTGCTGTATTCCCAGAATTTAGACTAAAGCCTGAGACACAGACTGAATAAATAACATTTGGTGGGCAGGGAGGGGGTAGAAGAGTGGTGAGAAAAAAATGAAGGGTTGTATTCAACTCAGCTTTGAATTCCAGCTCCATCGTTTTCTAACTGCTGTGCAACATTGAACAAATTACTTGACTCCTTTCTGCCTCACTTTACATATGGGTAAAACAGGGAGAATAGTAACTCACTGGCCGGGTTTTTGTAAGGATATCATTACATGTATAAAGTGCTTATATACCACATACCTGGCCATTAGATGGTGTTGACTTTGACTGTTTCTATTAGAGATTTTATCTGGATGTTATAATCCTTTTATTTTAAACCAATTATCTAAACATCATCTCTTCCTTTTTATCTTAGCTATTCCTCTGCTTATGGAGAAAACATGTAGGAACAAGGCAGCCAGTCTCACTGTTCCATGGAATTTTATGAGCCCTGCCTTTACTCTGCACAGTCAACAAAGCCATACATATTGTATACTGTGTGCACAAAACCATGTGTGCTGCTGGGGAGTCAATGGCAAACAAGACTGATGAGGCCCCTGCTCTCAGAGAGCTTACATCCTGTGTGTATGTATGTGTTAGGGGAACCAAACAATAAACAAACAAAAGATTATACAGACCGACAAGCAAAATATCGTCTTGTTTTATCAAAGTTGCCAGCAGCTTCAGTTATCTATGCTTTTGTTCCCCAGAATGAAGTTCACAGGATGATGTCAAAGAGAGACACTCTGGGCTGCTCAGAGAACGGTGATGAGCACCTGCCTCCTCAGGACAGAAGTGGCTACTTCAAGGTATTTCAGTGATGGAGCAGCTTGACTCTCGTGGGTCCTCGTGCCCCCACTGCACTCCCACTGCAGCTTGCTTCAAGGCTCGTCAGGGACATTTACTCAACATACTCTGTTCCAGGCACTGCGCTATGTGCCAAAGCTACATGAGTAAGACACGGTCCCTGCCCAGGGTAGCCTAAAGCAGCTCTCAGGCTGGTTGGGGGAACAGAGCTGGAAACAGGCAGCACCACATGATTGTAGCCGAAATGATGGAGAATACAAAGGGTTATAGGGGCCTGGCTCGGCTCATGTGTGTGTGTGTGTGTTTATGGTTAACACTGGAGGAGGGTGCGATGAGGGTCAGAGAAGGTTTCCTGGGTTCATAAGTTATTCAGAGGCAGAGACCAATGGAACAACAGTACCCAGGGCTAAAAGAATTGGATGGCATCAAGCTTAGTCTCCTGGACAGGATAGGAAGTAACATTCAATAGCTCCTGCCTGCACAGTCCTATATGCCAAGCCCTATGGTAGTCACTGAGGATATGAAGGCAAAGAAGGCTCCGGCCTGCCTTAGTGGGCTCACAGTGTGCAGGTAGAAGCAGTCGAGGTAACAGCATGATAAATGCCAGAATGAAGGGCAGCTCATGGCAGATGGGGTGGCCAGCTGGGAACACAGAGGAAAGAGGGGCAGCTAAGTTAGCCCAGGGGTTACGATGGGGTCACTAAAGTCTTCACAGGGGAGATGATGCTTAAGTTGAGATCTGAAAATGAGATAGAAGTTTAACTTTCATCCATCCATCCTTCCATCCATCCATCCATCCATCCATCCATCCATCCATCCATCCATTCACCCAGACATCAGCCATCCAGCCATCACTGATTGATTCACTCATATGCTACTTGAAGATTTAGTGTAGCTAGATAGAAGCCGGGCAAGGTCTAAGCAAAACTGTGAAGTCTTCAGAGTATACTTCAGCCTCAGAGGCTGTCAGAGGGAAAAATTCTTAGAAATGTTATAAGCTCGCATAATTTTACGGATGTGGAAACTAAGGCTCAGAGATGAAGTGAAGGCACTAACCTCAAATTACTCAAGTAGTAACCGAGAGCCAGATTTAGAGCACGAGGCATCCCCACACCTCAGACCTCATTCTGCTACAACATGCTGCTCCTTGCTCAGCCTGGCTTTTTTACAACCTCCTCAATCCCCCACACCCAGGGGATCTAATACTCTCCTGTCCTTCCCCTTCTAGTTACTCAAATATGTTCCTGTGGATGGTTCAGAAATTGACTCATACCAAGATAAACCACACTAAGTGCTACATACGGGGGAAGCAGGATAAGGGAGTAAAGCTACACATGAAAATAATTCATGACCTAATTAATTTCATCCCTTTCTACTAAAGTCTAACGCTTTCCATCAAGGAGTTTTAGGAGCAGGGTTCATCTCTGAATTAGGAAGGCCTTAAAATTTCATCCCAAGCATGTGCTGGTCCAGGCAGCACTTCTTTTATAAGGGAAATAGCCACACACCTGGTATGGTTTCTAACGGGTGGCACTGTCATCCCTTCTCTTAGGGCACAATGTGTCTACAGATGTCCAGGACTAAACTAGGCAAATCAAGTGCAGAACACTCAGATCTCAGGTGGAGAAGCCCCTGGTGGTGGCAGTCATGGAGACTGTGTGATAACTGCATCCAAATGACCCTCTGTTTTCCATATTTTCCTGCCTGGACAGCAGAGAGGCATGGTAGACCACCTGTGACTCTTCTACATTATCCATGCTCCAAGTGAAAAACCCTTAGAAGCTCACAGGAGAATGATCACTTGGAAATTTAAAAAAAAATTAGGCCTGAACCTTGGTTTTTAGTAATAATAATTAGGGATCCAAGATCCCATCTATGTACACATCTTACTTTCCTCACAGTGATCTTAGAACATGGGGATTATTATCACCATTCTATAGGTAAAGAAACTGAGGCCCAGAGAGGTTTTATGACACATGTGGGAAGTAAAAGGGCCAGGATCTGACCCCAACTCTATCTCACGCTGAGATCCTGGACTCGCGCTACATTTCAGACACACAACAGCTCAAGCATTTTTATGCACACCAGAACACCTGAGGTGGGCACGCAAGCCCCTCCCTTAGGCCTTAAGCGTGCTATGGAATTGCTCCAGGCCTTAGATCCACACCACACAAATGAGAGTATTATTTACTTCATGGTTGTGAGCAGTAAGTAAGAGTGAGTTATTGTAGGAGAGAGCTCAGTCTTGTTCTAGTAAATACTCAGCTAATGGTCAAAAACCCCAACAGCTTTCTTTTTCCAAATCTGGTACAACTCATGTTGCCAAGTGTTCCCAACATGTATCACACGGACCCTTCCTGTCAAGAGGCAAAGCTGAATTAGCAGTGCAGAGTACTAAGATCAAGGGCTCTGGAGCTAGTCCGCTTAGTTCAAATCCTTTCTCTACCAGTAATTACCTGTGTGATCTTGGGAAGTTTCTTAACCTCTTTATGCCTTAGTTTCCTCATTTGGAAAATAGAGATTGTAAGAATTCAGTGGGTTAATACACATAAAGTTCTTAGAATAGTGCCTGGCATACAGTAAGTGCTCAATAAATGTTAGCTAACTGTTCTCATAACCCTGAACATATGAAAAGATACCCTTCCCCTGAACTTCTGTTCAGGCAGGTCTATTCATTGGAAACATCATTCTCTTCCCTGTTAAAATTGAGTCTTCCATTTTGAGGTCAAGTCTGACCACTTCCATGACTGCTTCTCATTCTCCCACGTCTCGGAAGTCATTTCTTCCATCATTACGATTGTCTGATGGCTTTATGCATGTGAGCTCACTTGAGGCATGACCACACTGTGAACACTTTGTGCTCCTGGACTTTGAAGTCCCAGCCTAGGGCATAGGCCTGACCCAGAGGAGGCATTCAGTAAATGTTTGGTCTATGCATGGATAGATGGATAAATAAATCATTTTTTGATGTCTGTGCACACCAGTTACAGAAGATGTTTACATTACTTAGTGACAGCCTGATCAGTAGGTCAGGATGTGGGAGAACAACAGCGAAAGGCGACTGGAGTTCTGATTCTGGCTTTGCCACCTCTCGGGTACAAAACCTTGAGTGATTGTGATTTACTTTGGCTCTTTCTGCCTGTTTTTTCATTGGTAGAGTGAAGAGACTGAACAAGACAGAGCCTGAAAGTCTTTCTACGGCCAAATTTTTTATCAGCAGTCAGAAAGTTGTCCACACTGTGTTGGGTTCCTACTGTAAGCACTGGGTGCCAGAGAGAAGTGACACCCAGTCCATCCATTAGGACTCACGGTTGAAGGGGGAAACAGAGACTTACCAGCTGACGTTTCAGCAGGAGGGGAGGAGCAGGGGGAAGACTGGATAGCCCCAGGGCAGGGGAAGTCAGGACAGCAACCTGGATGAGGTAACGAAGTCAGTCTCTGTGGAGAATCTCTCATCGGTGAGAGCACCACGGGGAGGGGATAGGCCAACACTGTGTCCCAAGTGCACAGATGAACCCTGCGGACGGCTTCTGTACCTCCTCGCCTGAGCCCCCAGCTCCTCCAGGAACACAGCTTCACTCCGGCCTTGGTTTCAACCCCTCTGCCCCACCGTGATCCTTTCCCTCCCCCTGGGACGTGTGTCTCTCTTCCCTGGCAGCACCTGCTCTGCCCACTTCTCTCCCTCTCCCTCCCATCCTGTTAACTCATCCTCATCCTTCAGAACTCAGCTCAAGGGCACTTCCTCAGAAAAGCCTGTCCTCATGCTCCAGGCTAGGTCATGTCTCCCCTGCTGTGTGTTTCTTACATGTGGTGCTTCTCTTTCATCACGTTGTTAATTGTGCTTAGTGGCTTCATGTGTGTCTCTTCTGCTAGAATGTGGGCTCCCCAGGGGGCAGGCACTTCCTCTTACTCCATGCTTTATCTTTAGCCCTGTGCTTATATAGTAGGGTCTCAATAAATATTTGCAGGATGAATGAATGGAGGGACGAAGATGGAGGAGAAAATGGGAGAAGGCAGCATTTCCTTTTCCCTTTAATCACACTTTTGGGCCTTTATTCCTCTTTGATCACATTAAACTCCACATGCTTTTCAGCTGTTTGGTCCTCTGCGGTTCTTCTGCTCTCAAATGAACTCTTAGCACTTTAAGTGCTTAAATAGGTTTGTACAAAGAAAGAATAAATGAAGAGTGTCCTAAGCTGCATTAACTCACCAAAGCCTTTCCCATTCTTTAAAGTAGCACGTTTCCAAACTGCCTTAGAGGATATCCCCTCTAATCAGACAGTCCAGTCCTCCATGTCACTGACCTCAGGGTGAGGGGGTGATAGGAAAACAATCTGATTATGTGATCTCACCCTGAAGTGTGAATGGCCGATTGTCCTTTAAACCCTCCCTTCTTCCTCCCTCCTACCTTGCTTTCCTTCCACCCTTCTCCTCCTTCTCCTCCTCCCTTTCTCCTTCTTCTCCTTCCTCTCTTTTTTTAAATTAAAAAAAAAAGAGACCTGATAAATCCAGGCAAATTGGGCATTACAAACATACTGATGTGAAAATGGAAAAATATCTTTCTTAGCATCCACCCACAAAAGCAAAATGATTTTTCCCAAAGGCAGAGAAACAGGTCCTTGGAGAACATTTGGATCATCTCTTTGACTTACAAATGTAGAAAAAGAAGCCTAGAGACGGCAAAAGACTTGCTTATGGCCCAGAGTAAGGCAAAGCCCAAGGGGGGACGGGAGCGCCTGGACCGCCCTCACGCCCTGGCCTTGGCACGCTGGCTGGCCCCGCGCTCTGCCTGCGCTCTGCAGGCACAGCCCTTCTGCCCTCCCTCTGCTCCTGCTCCCCTAGCCCCCTCTGCCAGCCCTTCCTCACGTCCCGGTGCCAGCCCGCCCGCCCCAGCTGCCCTTGCTGAGCACTGCCACGCTTGTGGGAGGCTCTGCGGCTCTCCGCTGATGCATCCACTTGCCATCTGCTTTCAGATTTCTTCTGAAAAACCTAGTGTTTCTTCTGTTCCTGAACTCTGTCACACCCTCCTGCCCTGCTAATGGGGAGCTGTTCTAATTAAGCCTTCATCCATCTCCAGGCCACCATTTTCTGAAGTTTACATCATCTACTTTTTATTCTCTTGCATTTTTTGATTCACCAATTACAAAGAAGTATGTCTGAAAAAGCAAAGGTGAGGCAATGACTTTTCTGAGGAAGCATAATGACAGTATTCACTCTCTTATATCACATGGCCTTTAGTTCAATGAGGGTTCCCGGACACTCGGTATGTGTGAGCAAGGAAGGGCAGCTAAAGAAAGGGAAGGCACTGTTGCAATGCTTGTCATTGATGTAAGAGATACATGCATCAAAGAACAGTAGAAGAAAATTAAGGGATGTCTATTTGGGATGATAAAAAGGGATGGCAGAATAATTACACTAACATATACTGGGCAGTCACTCTGTGTTACAGGATGTTAAAGTGCATGTTTCATCTGAGGCACCAGGAAGTGAGGAATGCCTTGCTTGGAATACCCAAAGAAGTGTCAGTTTATACAGAATTTCCAAGTATTTATCTGGAAACCAATTACAAGACTCTTGAAACACTTCACTCCCTTGAAGGATGCAAAGGAAAAGAGGGTTGGAAATTAAAGACAGGCTTTTGTGAGGGTGATTTTTGATGTCTAGAGTTCCACATGCCATGTCCCCAGAGGAGGGACCGGAGGTACTTGTCCCCTCATCTCTACATAGGGAGAGAAGGGCACAGCAGGCTGACTGTGCCTCCTTACTGGGAAATCTAGTGAGCAGGAGACTGGAAACAGTGCAGAAGTAGCTGCACGGAGATTGGCCCATCATCCTTAGCTTGCCAGGGCAAAGGATGCTGAGCAGATGGTGGAAAGAATCAGTTCGAGGCCATACTGACTTCTGTGCGATCTGTATAGACAGCGGACAGCCAGAAAAGCAGGAGCTAAGAAGGCAAGTGCAGGGAACAGTAGGCCTTTCCCAGTGGCGCCTGCTGTCAAGCAGAGGAGCCTCCGAAGAAACCGTGAAAGTACCTGGGCAAGGGAACCAGCGGCAAACATCGGCCGGTACAGAGTCCCAAGCCAGCTGACAGGTGCCAGGCAAGTGAGAGCCTTCTGTTCCCTTCACATGCCTTCCCCTCTCCCACTTCAACCTTGGCTGGGGGGCAGGTGGGGAGTGGAGGTATAAGGGAAGATGGGGGCATTACATCAAATTCAGAGTTTTGATTATTATCTGGAATTAGGCATTTTTAATTATTGAACTGAGGCTGTGCTCTTTATAATTAAAATGACTGAAGGGCTTTCTATTACCTGAAAGGGGAATATTCATACAGGGCAGGAGAAGGACTATCCCTCTGAATGGGTTTGAAGTAGTGATAGGAGATAAAAGTAAAACTGCTTCTATATATACAGTCTGACTTTGGTTTATTGCATTAATGTATTATTGGTTACATATGTAATTCTGACAACAACCCTGGAGATAAGGAACTTTACTGTCCCTATTTTAATAAACGCAGAAACTGAGGCATAGGGAAATGAGGTAACTTGCCCAAGGCCCCCAGCTAGTCAAATCTAAGTATTTGTAAGCACTCTAAGCTTCCTGTGGATGGGGCTATATTTGACCCCTTGCTGTACCCTCAGCGTTCCTCAGAGTGCCCAGGGCAGTGGGTACAACACAAATACTGTCTGACGGTTTGATTTCAGAGTGCTGTGCTGGAAACCAGGGCATGAGGAAGCTTTAGGGCCTGCAGGAGCAGCCAGCCTGAGCCAAACGAGCTCAGGGAGGATTCATCAGGACCTGTCTCAGGGTTCCCAGCTCACCTTCTGGACTCCAGCGCTGCCCACATACTCTGTCATTTGGACACAGCTTTACAGTCTGGCCTATCTTGCTGTTTCCTTTATATTGCTTTTGTGCTGAGGGTCCTTCCCACTCTTCCTCTGTCTTATCTCAGCCCACCTACCCCTGGTTTTAAGGCCCTCTCACTACGTCTTGGTACTTTGGCCACAGCATAACATTGTCCAACAGCTTTTGCTCAGGAACCTCAAAAATCCAGACAAAAATATCTAAACAAAGTCTTATCATATAAGATTTGGAGACATGTTACAAGTTATCTGTTCCAAATCTCTCATGTTAGAGATTGAAGAAAGCTTCGGTCCACAGAGCAAAGTACGTAGACCAAAGTAGCACCGACATCACTTCCCAAGCCGACAAGGCTCAGCGGCCCTGTTTACTCCAGGCTTTTGGAGAGATAAGTGGTCAGCGTGGACAGGTGCAGGCAGCAGAAGCATCAGAAGTGAGGACTGCTGTGAGTGGCACTGCCTCTCCACATCTGAGAAGAAGGCTTCTCTGGTTAGAGTCTTGGGGTTCTGTGCAAAAGCAACTAGACTAACCACATACCAAGTCAGCTGAAGGGAAAGCTACTGTATTTAATTACCCAGGCCACTTATGGAAAAACACAGTAGACCAACTTCTCTCAACTGTGGTCAGTATTTTTGAACAAGTAGGACAGGCTAATATGAAGGGTTGAGGAGGAACACTGCTGCATTCACCCCTACGATGGCCTTATTAAGGAAGAATTGTCTCTGCTTCAAAGATGAGAAAACTCTGAGAAAAGCTCAGAGAAGCTACATAAATTGCCCAAAGTCACATAAGTAAAAAATGGGGGAATCTAGACTTGAGAGTAGGTTTTATCTAATTTCAAAGCCCAGTTCTTTCTACTATATAGCTTGAAAATTGATTGCAAAGGTCATTACTCAAGATAAAATTTTTCAATGAAAGTTCAGAAGGCACTAATAGTATCACTGGAATAAGGGCACAGCTTCTTCAGGAAACTATTGTGAGTGAATAACACATGTTTAGCCATTTGTTTGCTCATTTGTTCAATCATTCAGCAAATATTTATTGAGCATCTACTAACTGCCAGCCACTTTCCTAGGCACTGAGGATACATGCTTGGGCAGAAAATACTTTGCTTTAATGAAGCTTACATTTTGGTGGGAAGTGGAAGACAATCAAGTGACAAAGAAAATAAGCAAGATAATATCAGACATGGGGGAGTAAAGGAGAGTGATAGTGACAGAGGTGGAAGGAACAGGGAGGAGCTAATTAAATAGGGTGGTCAGTACAGTAACGAATTTTCAGGGGTAGTTGGAATCAGAGTTCAAGGGAAAGAAGATGAATAAGGGGAGGAAATGTTTGTGTTGTTGGAAAACACACAAGGCAGTTGTAGTGGCGAAGAGAGCATGCTCCCCTCCTGCCCGTGGCCTCTCTCCCACACCCCGGCGCCCTCCAGCTTCTGAGTAGAGGGCGAGGGAGCACTGAGGTGGAGCTGCGTGCCCTGGAGGGAAGGGGAGGGGCTCCTCGCTGTAGAGCCTCAGGTGAGTTCTTTAACTTCTGAGACTGTTTCTACCTGCTAAAGAAGGGCTGGCAATGCATCCCTGCCAGGACATGCGCAGAGCAACTGAGATAATGGGTGGGCTTTAGTTTTTAGTTGCCAGCAGCAGAAACTGACAAGCTAATGAAGCATTACAGGCAATTATTAAAGGAATCCTGGTAGCTCACAGAATGAGTTGAAGGCCTAGAAAACCAGGTTTGAGGTAAGTTACATGCCCAAAGCCATACTGCAGTACTAGTCTGATAGGAAAAACCAGAGCTGCCACCGCCACCACTAATACCAGATGCTGCACTTAGCCTGGTTGCCACTCGTGTGCCACCAATTCAACTTGATTGCAATTACTATGTGGCCAGCAGTAAAGACTTTCCTGGGTCAGGAACTCAAGGTGCCTCTACTGCCCAGGCCTCACAGCTGCTCACCCTGGTACTGATTTATTCTGATTTCTGGCACTGAGGTCACATACCAGGGCCCTAACTGGGAGAGGCTGGGGAGGGGACTTTTCTAACCTCTACCATGAGTTGGAAAGACTTATGGAAAAGAGTATTCAAAAGGGGTTGGGCAGACAGCCAACGTAGCAAATACCTGCTGAGGATGGGAGACACCAAGCAGGGTGGCTGGGACCCAGCAGACCCTTAGCAAAGGTGAGTTTCTGTTCTTTTAGCTCACGGACTTCCATCCATCTGATCATAACCTCTGAGGATGTATTAATAATGCTGTATGGCTACATGAAAGGCCACCATGTACTATTTAGGATCCCCAAAGAGGAATCATAAATTTAGTCTGTGCTGTAGACACCTTCCAGAGAGACAGGCTGCTGACCAGGACTTGGCTTAGAGCAGGAACAATGTGCTTGGCATTTCCAAAATCCAGCCTAGTCCAGACAAAGAGCGGCCCTATGCAGGGAGGTGAGCTGAGAATTGAGCCTCAGATGAACTGCTGATACATCACAAAAGCCTTTGACTGGTGGCCAAAACTTGGAAAGACAGACCAGGGATCTTCAGAAAACAAATGGTAACTCAGTAATTGGTCTTGCTGCCCTAAGCAGTGTGCTTCCAGCTCTATACTGTGTCCCTTAACTGGATGAATGCCTCAGTTCCCTAACTGTACCTCAATTCCCTTTCCCTGCCACTACTTCCCCTGCCCTTTGGGACTCAAGTCCAGCCCTGAACCCCAGCATATTTGAAAACTTGTCAAGATCATAGTAAAACTGCTTCCGATACCAGGTTCCCTCATCGCAGAAAAGATCCTTCTAGACATAAATTACAATCCCAGATGAAAGACAATTTGACACATAATTTATGAGCAAAATACAGTTTAGGTGGCACTTTCCTACTTATTATCCAGTTTGATTCCAATAGCATCTCTGTGAATTTTATGCTTTTACATTCAACAAACATTTATTGAATACTATTGCATTTTTATTTGTTAGGCACTGTTCAGAGGTTCAGAGAGGGGGCAGTGACCAGCCTAAGAGCACACAACTGCATTTTTGTGTTTCTTTCATGTTGCCTTAAAAGTTTTCAAGATTAAATGGGAAACCATATGAAAAGTGCAACATGAAAGCATGAGGTTATTAATAGTGTGGCTATAATATATGGTTCTTGTTCCTAAGCCACTGCTCCAAAGATCTGGGTGACACAGCAGAGGCATGCATTTCTGTGAGTAGTAGGTGAACTTATGTTGACATTCAATGTCTGTCTGATGCCACAAGCTGTCTTATTTTTCTCTGACCATTCACCCTGGCCCCACCTTTCCTCTAAATCCATTTCTCCTGGACAGTGGCAACTATTGTTGCCCTGGAGATTAGTGCACCACAGATATGGAAGGTAAAGGAATCTTAGAGCATAAAAGTAGCATGAACCTCAACAGGTTAGTGAGTTTTACATCAGGTAATGTACATATAACATTCAGTACGTGATATCTGCTGTTGTTATCTTCATTTTAAAAGTAAGGAAAACAGGGCTCAGAGTGGTTAAGTGGCATATACAAGGGCACACGGCTATCAAGGACAGCAGTGAGAAATCAGGATCAGGCCTGTGTTTCCCTGTGTTACACTGCCTGTCTGTAGCCCTACTCACACTTTAGCCTTGGTACACATCCTTCCTATTTTTCCAGGCTTCCCAGAGGTCCTCAGCAGAATGAATGTCCCCATCCATGGTTCTCCCCTTGCCCTGGCGCCCTTGACAGAATAACATTTCAGTTAGGAGGAATATCAAAGCCACTTAAGTATTTTTAACCACAGTTACACTATTTTTGCTAAGGGGTCACTCTGTAGAGGTAATTCTACAGTTGGGCTTTGAACCCAAATCTTGCCTGTATACATCTGCTGACTTCATTCCCAGAATACTGGTGAGACAGATGGGCTGATGGATGCAAAGGCCAGGGCCTGGCACCGGTGCAGAGAAGGTTTTCCCTCTCTGCTCCCTGCCTTGCAATGGCTCTTCATAGGCCATCTCTTATTAGATAGTTTGCATGCCAGTTTGTTTAACTTGGCAAAATAGAAAAAAAAACAGGGAGCCAGTCAGTCTTAGATTTAAATGTTGGCTTTGCCTCTGGCTGTGTGACCCTCAGAAGGACTTTTAACCTCCCTGAATCTTATTCTCTGTAAGTGAAATGGAAAGAATACTGTGAGGGATTTATACAAGTATAAAACATTCAGCAAACCATGCAGCAAATACATGGAAGCTAGGAGTCATTAATCATTAACTGTTATTATTTCTTTGCCAACTGAGCCCTCACAGGTAGATGCCTGCCCTGACCCTGGCTCTTTAATTGAAGCTGACCTTCCCTTATGTCCTGCAATAGGAAGCACAAAAACAAAACAAAACAAAACAAAAGCCAGCCTGGGCATTAGGCCCTGTTGTATCTGCCTAGATTGAGCTTCTCTTTACGCTGTTCCTTGTTTCTGTCTTCCTGTTGAGAGCTGGCCTCCCAGGATTCCTTAAAAAGCCTCCAACATGGCCAATGCTGGCAGAATTGCGCTTTGCACTTAGGGTGGGATGCTCCCTATGCATTGAATTCCTTGGCCATCAGTGGCATCTGTCCAGTACACAGCAGTGCCAACTGTTTACTTCTATCACAAGGTGATCCAACTCCCTCTCTTGGAAAGACAGAAGCTATAAAACCTAATGCATTCAAAACTCCAGTGCTAATAGCAACAGACAAAATTGCTTTGCTTCAGATAACAACTGTATTTTAAAAGTTACATTATAACAAGTTAATGGCTTTCAGTCATGAGGGCCATTTTCTTATAGAAATATTTAAAGGCATCCTCATATTTTTCTCACTTTCTTCCAATTAAAATAACTGTTGCTGCTTATGGAGAGAAGAAGAGAGCCTGGAGGAGGAGGGCTCAGAGGCTCAGAGGATATAAGCAGAAGTCAGGGAAAGGAGGAAAGAGGTTTGCAGTCATTCCTTGGAATTAGATTGTTTGGTTCATCTGATCATTCAACATTTACTAATACTCAACGAACTCTGTTTTAGGCTGCAGATACTGAAACGAATGAGTTAAGACACTTGCCCTCAAAGAACTCTCTGGACCAGCACAGCAGGCAGACAGGCAAACAACAATGATCAAATTAGCAATAATGATCAGATTAACAAAAACGATTTAAAAAGTGTGGTAAGTCCAACAGTAACAGTGTCCCCAAGGGGCCAAAGGAAGGACACTCATTATGTTCTACTTTAGACTGATGTTTTACAGACGAGGTGAATTTCCTTATTTAAACTTTTAAATATTTAACTTAAAAAATTTTCAAATACATCAAAAGTACAGAAGTTAATATAATGAATGGGACACGATCAATTCCTAACATTTGCCATATGCTTCATATTTTTTAAAGAAATGAACATTACAGGTATTAGTTAAACCCCCCATGTTTTAATCAAGTCTTCTCCCTTCTATAACAGAGGTAAACACTCCCCTGAAAATGCTTATGCTTTCTTAATTGATATTCTTACATATGTGTGCACTTAATAAGCAAAACAAAACATCCTTTTGTATGCTTTCAGACTGCATATAAATGGCATCATATTGTACTTGTCATCCTGTACCATGCGTTTCTCCCTTATGGTATGTTTTTGGAATTTAGCTGTGTTGAAAGTTTTAACTGTAGTTATGTATTCCAACTTCTGTATAGTATGCTGTATGCATGACCTAATCAAATAGATCTATGCTTCCACGGTTTTCAATTTTCTGTTACTGTGAGTACTGCTGTGACAAGAAATCTGTCTTTTATGCATATGTGTAACATTCCCTAAAAATGCAATAGTTGGCTGGTAAGATATAAGCATCTTCAGCTTCAGTAGGTAATGCTGTATTACTTTACCAAGTGGCTATACCAATTTACACTCCTCCCACCAATGGCAGATGACTTCTCATCACTCCATGTCTTCACCAATATTTGGTATTATAAGCCTTTCCAATTGTTGTCAATTTGAGTGATACAAAATTGTGGGTTTTAAGGTTCATTTCTCTGATGGCTACTGAAGCTTAACAACCTTTCATAATGACTCTTCAGCTTCATTTCTGTGAACTGCTTGTTTCTTACTGATTTTCCATTTTTCTGTTGGGCTATTTGCCTTTTTTCTAAATAAGTTGTAAGTTTCTAAATATGTTAGTGTGTGTATATAATATATTATCCTTTGACAGTTACATGTTCTGCAACTATTTTATACTAGTCTGTGACTTGAGTTTTCACTTTATTTGGGAGTCTTGTTAGAAGTTTTAAATTTATCACAACCATCTTTTTTATCTCTTTTGCTTGCTTTTTATGTTTTAAGAAATGCAACTCTATTCTGAGTTCTTTAAGATATTACCCTATTTTTTTAAAAGTATTGACGTTTTGTCTTTTTTACTTAGATATCAATCCACTTGGAATTTATTCTGTAATGAGATTGGGTTCCAAGGTTAATTTGTATTTTTACAGTTAAGAGAACCAGACTTGGATGTGAGAGACTAGCAGAAATAGGAAGAAGCATATGTTATCTTCCTTCATTCATTCACTTATTCATTCATTCATAATACCAAGTCTCCATGGGCTTATTGGTATTTTAGCCAGTCTCACCTGTGTCCAGAATTCCAACTGCTAACTATGTGCTAATAAACTCCAGCCCCGAGTTGTTTCTGTGCATGTCCATGAAGCTCTCCCACAGCTGCTTCCTTGACTTCACTCCCTGTGAAGACTGCACTTAAAATCCTGTGTACTTTCTATGTTCTGAATGAGCCCTGGCTGATCCAGCACCTCATATCAGGATCACTTTAATGGCTTCCTCATGGAAGATTCCCTGATCCCAATCACAGCCCTCTGTTCATCACAGCCAGAGATCTTTCTGAAACACAGTGCTGACCGTATCACTCTCCCTCTCAAAACCCTTTAGCTACGTGACATTTTTCCTTGTCATAAGCTTTAGGCTCCTTGGATGAGATTCAACAGACTCCATAACCTGACCCTAATGACCTCTGCAGTCTTGTTTTTAGCCACTCTTGGCTGCATCTATTGAGCTCCAGTAACACCTGTCCTTATTTCCGGCACATGTCATGTCATTTATTGCTAAGGGTCTTTGCTCATGCTGTTCCTTTCTTTGTGAATGCCTTCCTGTTCCCAATTCCATTAGAGAGAAAGAGGCTAGCTTTACAATGAATGCTCTTGTTCCTCCTTCTGCCACTCCAGTATACAGTTACCACTAAGAAGGAGCTACTTAAGCAGCATTTCATTTCCCAGTCCCCATAACAGAAATGATCACCAGACCATTACAGCCAATGGATTGTGAGTAGAAGTAATGTATACTACTTTCAGGACTGCAACATAGAAACCTATAATGTATTAGAGCCCCTCCATGCTTTACTTCACCTTTGAGTTGGATACAGAGGACCTTAAGGCCCTAGAAGATGGCATATATACAGGATGGAAGGATCCTGGGCCCTTGAATCACTAACATTAGAGTTCTTAGAATTGTTAAGAGGGGCTCTGGTCTGGGTCCTCCACATCAAAAGGCCCTGTGTGTTGTAATGCCTTTCTCAAAATTTTCTAGGTCTTGCTCAGCGCTTGGAACCAATGAGGCCTGGCAGCGTTCTTCGGGCAGGGTGTCCTGCGCTTAAGCTAGTTTCCATGTTCCTCTCCTGGGGGTGACCCCTGACCCTCTACCGAGAACTGGCACCATGGGTACGTGTCCAAGGCAGCTGCACAGGAACTGGTGCTTATAAGGGCCCCGTGTTTGGTTTAATGCTCTCCTGTTGCCATCTTAGAGTTCTTATTAATTTTTTAAAAGGGGGGCCCATAGAACACTTTTGTCATAGAATATATTCTGCTATAGAGTCAGCAGTTGTGGGCTCAAACCCACCAGCAGCTTTCCCTGTTAGACGTGGATATAAATTCCTGAACATTAACATTTGTATTTTGCTCTGGGCCTCACAAACGATGGAGCCGTTCCCGCCTCTACCCCATGTGTGGAATGCACCAGGGACTGGCAGACCATGGGCCAGCAGTTCTGGGACTTACGCCTAAAGGGTCATCCTGGGATTGGGGTTCTCCGGGTCTGGAAGCACAGTCCGGGGAAAGGATGGTTTCCATAGGCTGGCATGATATATTTTTTAGGGGACCCTGTTATACCATGTTGCCAGAATGGTGCTGACATTGGACACATGACAGGACAAGTTCAAGGCTCTGGGCTACTGACTGTCCGCGGCTAATCCTCGGTGTTTGGGCTGCTAACTCAGGGGCATGTGTTCCCATGGCAGTGTCATTCTGTTCACTTTCTGCTATTGGCACTCAGATGGGCTCCATGCCAGTGTCTGTCCAGCAGTGCCCTGAAGGTGGCTCTACCCATCTTGTCCGGGCACTTTTGAGACCTGCGCAATGCCAGCATTCCCTTCTTACCATGTCTTCATGGGCCCTCAGGTTGTGTTTAAGCTGTGCTAGTTGAAGGATGGACATTCCTTGCACTAATGAAATGATTCCTTTCATTCTGCCCACAGCTCCTAGACTATTCCCCTTGCTTGGATTGTATGTTAAAGAAGGGAACTCAGTTAAGGGTCCACATGCTAGGCACACAATGATTATGGCCTAAAGAGTTCAAGAATAATGAAGGATTCAAGAGAATAAAAATTTTACAGTGTAAAAGTTCAAAAAAAAAGTTTAACATGACTAGAAAATGAATTAGTGGTCACACGTTCCTGTGTATCTGAGAAAGACTTTCATTTTTGGTCATCATTAACAAGGCACAAAGGCAACCTTGGAGATATTCCCTGAAAGCCATCATTCATGAGGGAAAACACAATGTTACGAATACTGAGGAAACCAGCACTGAATAAATGGTATTAGGGAACTGAAGAGTTAGAAGATCTGCATTGTTTCAATATAAACATGTTCCTAAGAATCATGGCATTGTGAGTAATACCAGGGTTGCTATTTTTTCTTGAGGTTAGAGATATGAAATCAGATAGGAGAGCCACATATTTGACACAAGGAACACAAAGAGGTGGTGCCTAGATACCATGAAGTATCTTCACATGCACTAATTAGACAAAAAAGTACCTACCTCTTTTCCCCACATTATTCTAAATCTTCAATTGATCACTACACTTCAATAGTCTAGTGATTTTTATAGTTTTTTACATGAATTTGGTACTTTTGTTAATAAACTTGTTTATGGAGACAGAAGTCCCATAAAAAATATTTGCCCAGGGTCCCCACAAACTCAGGATACCACCTAAATCACTAAATGCAGGAAAGCTACCCACTGAACAGAAGCACATTGAACAGTGATGTAAATGAGAAACACATTTTATTGGGTTAAGCTACTGGTGTCTTAGACTGCAGCAAATAGCTAGCATTTCCCCATCACTCCATTTTTTGTGTCACTGCTATTTATCCGTACATACTTGACCCTACACATCTCCAGAAAGCTTTTCTCATCTTTTCTGTTTCTCGGCTATGCCCACTTTTTGCTACTGCAGGGTTGGGTTAGGTTACTTTTATTTGGGCTTCCATGATATCTTGTGCCTTTCTCTATCATTGACCAGCCATACCCTATTTTACTTATATATTTATGCATTTGCTGTCTTCTATGCACAGCTTGAGGGCAGGGATTTCTGTTCATGAAATTTAGCCACCAGCATCATGCTCAGGGCCTGGGGAATAGAAGTTCTCAACACATAAATTTTAAATCACCCACCATTTCACAAAGGAGGCATCTGGATAGAGTAGGGAGGCAAGGGAATTAGAACATGCAGATTCTAGAGCCATGGGTGCCACTATTTTCCTACATGGTATTAACCAAGCCATTTCCATTACCTGAACTCATACATAAATTGCAGATGTTCATACCTACCTATTCTGGCTATTCTGACAAATACAGTAACACATGAGAAGTACTTCATTCATAAACTGTCTGAATCATAGGTGACCTTCAAATAAGAATAGTTGTTATAATAGTAGATGCTCAACAAACATTTGTTGGATTAATGAATTCAGCAATTATTTGAGAGCCTATTATGTGCTAGGCATTGTTTTATGCACTAGGAACACAGCAATGAACAAACCAGTGACAAAGTCCTGCTCTCCTGGAGCTTAGACTCTAACAGTAGGCAGCCAGTAAGAATATTCAGAATGCCAGAGGAGAGATGTAAAGCAGAGTAAGGGGGGCAAGAAATGCTAAGGTGAGGAGTTGCCATCTTCTGTAGGATGGCAGGGAAAGAATTCCTAATAAGGTGACATTTGGGCAGAGCCATAAAGGAAGTGGAGTAAGCCATGAGAATCCTTGGGAAGATTATTTTAGGTAGAGACCAACAACTGCAAACATCTTGAAGCAGGAGTCTGTGTGGCGGAGTGCATGCAGAGCAAGGCCAGTGTGTGGCGAGAGCGATCTAGGGAGAGGGTGGTGAAGAAGAACTCAGAGGTGGCTGGAGGGAAGGGACCGCTCGTGTACAGCCTTCCAGACCATTGGAAAGACTTTGTATTTTTTTATTCTCTGAAGTGAGATGAGAAGCCACTGAAGGATTTTGAGCAGAGAACTGTCAGAATACGACTTTAAATTCAGAGGGTCACTATGGCTTCCAGGTGTAGAATCAATTGTGCTGGGGGCATACAGGGAAAAGCAGAGGGGTCTAGGGCAGAACTGGGACCACCTGTTCGGATGCTGTTCCCAGAGGCCAGAGGAGACTTCATGTTTGTTGGAGACAGAGGTGAAAGTAATGATGATGATCAGGAATCTGAATATATTTTGATCAGAGAGCCAATTAAGATACATTGATAGATAGGGTATTAGATAAGAAAGAGAGGAATCAAGATGACAGGGGGAAAGTGAGAGAGAGAGAGGTGGGGTTACTGTTCACAGAGATGGCGGAGACTGTGGGAGAAGTAGCTTTGGGGATTACAAGTCACAAGTTTGGTTTTAGTCAGATTGTGTCTCATATGCCTAATTAGATATCCAGCCCAAGATGCTGAACAAGCAGTTGGATGTAGGGTTCAGGAGTTCAGTTCAGGGATGAGGTCTGGGTAAAGACATAAATTTGGGAGTCATCAACTGAAATATGCTATTTTAAACAATGAGACCCGATGGAACCATTAAGGGTGTAATACTGAGAAAAGAGAGCCAGATACAAAGCCCTGGGGTGCCTCAATGTCTAGAGGTCAAGGAAATGAAAGGGAATCATTCAAAGGAGGCCTGGAAAGAGAATTGAAAGAGATTTCCTAAAGCCAAAGAAGAACACAATGTGAGCAGGGGTGAGTAGTCAGTTGTGTTAAAAGTCGGTGGCTTTATTACTTCATCATGGAGAGTGTTGACATAGAACACTTCTGTCGTAGAATATATTCTGCTACAGAGTCAGCAGTTGTGGGCTCAAACCCAGCAGCAGCGTTCCCTGTCAAGTGTGGACATGATTTCCTGAACACTGTCTTCTAGGGTTGCTGTGGGTCCTATGCAAAATAATAGCTGTGAAAGCATTTGGTGTTTCACAGCCTTACTGTTCAACTAACTACATGTAACTTAGACACATTGACACCAGCTCTATTCCAGGACCTGTTACGGGAAATGGAGAAAGGGACAGAACAACATACTTCATAATTCTCTACCTTTTTAGGGAGATGTCAGTCTGTTTTTTGTGTGTGCATGTGTGTGTACATGTGTGTGTGTGTGTGTGTGTGTGTGTGTGTGTGTCGTGTCAACCCTACAGCATGTGCAACTCTGGAGGAATGCCCAGTGACAGAGAGGAGGGGCAGAGCAGGAAGAATTGATTGTAAAATGACAGCCTCAAGAGGCCACAAGAGTTGGACAGGTGGGCAGATTCTTGGGAGCTCATTTCTCAAGCACAGATCACGGAAGTGGCAGGGTGGGCCCCTAAAGTGCCAGTCATTTTTATCTCTCTCACCTTCTGACTCACTTGGAGCATCAGCACTGTTAGCTAAATCAATACTTTCTCCTTGACCCAAACAATTGATTTTCACAATATCCTTCTCTGTCACAGACAGATTAAGAAGGAGAAACACAGAAATACTATCATGTTCTCTGAGAGGGAGCAAAGGGGAGCAAGGGAGAGCTGTTTATTAGTAGAGGTGGACCAAAGGGCATTGGCGAGCTCAAGGCTGAGGACTCTGGGCTGGGGGAGGGTTGAAGAAGGAGAAGTTAAGGCAGCCATCGCAGTAGGCTCCTGGCAAAGCTGGATTTTGCTGCCACCAGCAAGAAGGAAGGAAATCCAGGACTAGGCAGATGACAATATTCAGAGAGCAAGATTGGCAAACAAGCTACAAGTCCTCTAGGCTGATAAGAGAGGCCAGGACAATAGCAGTCAGAGTGGCACAAACCTTACCCAAGGGTCAAAGGTCCCCGGGTCCCTCACTGACAGTTCACTTCCCCTAAGAACAGGAGCCACTTGACAGTCTCTCATAAGCTCTGCACATCTAAGTCCACCAGGGAGAAATCCCAGTCTTCCCAAGACCAGGGATTCTCAATCCTGGTGACACATGAGAACAGTCTGGGACATTTAAAAAATAACAAAATCTGAGCATATCTTCTGGTTCAGTGGAAGAGAGTCAGGCAATTGGTATTTTTTAGAAGCTCTGTAAGTATTCCAATGTGCAGCCAGTATCAAGAATCAGCCTTAAGCCATCCTAAAAAGAAACCTCGTGTATGTGAAAGATCCATGACCTTGGTGTTTCATTCGTTCATTCACTCAACAAGTATTTATTGAATGTTACCAAGTACTATAGATGTGGGTTAAAATCACAACCCAGATACTTAGCAGCTACATGATTTGAGGCACATTATTTCTCCTCAATTTCTTCAAAATGAGAGTAATAATACTATTTCACAGCACTGTTTAGATAACCAGAAATTAAACATTAGAAATGCACTCAAATAATACACACTCAATAATTGTGCATTTCCCTCCCCTTTTTCTTAATGAATCAGAAAGGGGAATTGTTGGGGGTAGGGAGAGGAAGCAGAATGTAAAGAGCACTTACTTGTTCATGGACTCGGGGGAAGCAGTACCAGGCTAAATCTATTGACAGTCACGGTGTTTCTGTTTATATAAACAGTACAATTAGGACTCTGCTCTGTCCTTGTGGCTAAGACCTCTCCAGTACCCAGTCCTTTTACGCCTGGGATCCTGCCTTGCTCACAGAAGTCAGACAGGACCTGGATTGATAAGGCCCTGCTGCCTACTTATGCACAGCCCTGCCTGACCCTGTGCCCAGGCCCGCACTTGGCAGGACTGAGGAGCACTGAGTGCACCAGGGCAGACTAATGTTTAGGTGGTTCAATCACTTACAGGCAAGTCGCTTAACACCTGACCCTCTGTTTCTTCAGTTTTATATTGAAGAGAAGATTATTGATTCATATTACAGATTCTGGAGTTAAGCATCCTGGATTTTGATAATTTTGCCACTGTTACCTCTTGTATTATTTTATAGAGATAATAGTATACACATTATGAGCTATTATAAGAATAAAATAATCCATTTAAGGCACTTGAAACACTATCTGGCATATAGTAGGCTATCAATGAATATTAGCTGTTATTATTTTTATTATCATTACCATCACTATCTACTTTGAATGTCCATGGAAGCCTATGATCTGCTAAGCAGCTCAGCAGCCAGGATAAATATCAAAACACAGAGAGCTAATTAATTCATTAAGGCAGTGGCTTCGATGACAGCTGGGAATGTGTACAAATCATGTCTTTTCCCGACTTGTTGTCTCACACCGGATAGCGGCTCCCAGGCAGGCCCAGTATTCTGCACAATGCTCCCGGGAAACTCCCACAGGAGATTCAGGTGGCAAGAAAGATGGGATCTTTACCAGAGCTCTTCAGAGAAGGGGAAGCAATGACCTCATAGCATCCCTTCTGATTAAGCCTGTGCCTCTGTGGCTCACCACATGGCCATTCTGTGCCCTGAATGCTTAACTACCAGGCCTGAACAACAGATTAAGGTTCAAAGGAGCTTCCTGGTGGACTTAGTAATGATCACCGTAAATAATGACTTTCCTACAAACAGCATTTTGCAGTTTACAAAATCCTTTCATACATATTGTTTCATTGGATTTATTCATTCATTCATTCCCTTACTGAACACTCACTGTGTATTTACTATGCATCACACTCTGTGTGAAGCAATAGTTAACAAAATATTATGTTAAGTGCTGAGGGTATAGTTGTAAACATGACTGCAGATGTAAAGCATAAAAGGCCCCAGCAGTTCACAAGCAAATTGGAGAGAGTTGGAGAAGCTGAAAGAACAGAAAGAGCACAATTCCTATGAGGGAATGAGGGCCTGTGTGGGACAGGGTACAGATAAAAAAGTGACAGCTCAGTCTGAGAGAAGATAGACAAGAAAGCCTTCAAACCTGGGGCTTTTGTCTTAGGGCCAGTTAGAAATTTGCAAATGATCCTTCTGCCATACCTGAGTCAGTTCTCCCAGATCACCCACATGCCTGATTTCTGAGCAACACCCATTCCTTGGTTTTCCTATATCTGTATGTCATACTGTAATTGCCCCTGTAGGATCCAGAATTTTCAAATGTTGCTGCCAGCCTATATTCTTAGTTTTATCTTGACAAATAGACATAATAATATCTAGTTGAAATCCTGCAGAATTATTGTATTAAATGAGCTCATAGATGTAGAAATCATGCTAATAATTTAAGAGACCCTTTGTGGAATGCCTAATATACATTGATGTACAGACATCAGGTACTTACTTTATGCAAATGTTTGCTTATCACAATTTTTTTTCAACAAATAGATATGAAAGCCACCATTTTATATAAAAAGTTCAGTGACTTGTCCAAGGTCATATAAGTGGTAGGCAGCTGAGTTTGTCTACTGTAAAAATTCTTTTATTATTACTATGTGACTCTTTCCTCTATATCACACCGCCTCTTAAACACACATACATACATAAAATTACAGAGCATCTGCCATATGCCAGGCACCAAAGTAGGCACTTTGGGATAGTATTCACAAGAGTCATAAGAGATATTCTTTAAAAAAAAAATAAGCAGATAAGGCAACTGATACTCAGGAAGGATGAAAAAAAAATCAGTTTGTTGATGGTAGAGCCAGGGTTTGAACCCAGGCTGGATTAACACAAAAGTTGTTGCCATTCCACTATATCACACTACCTCTTCCTGGCACTCCCCATCCAACTCTGGTTTTCCTGTAGGCTACCTGCTGCTTTCCTTCTTTAGGACTCAATTTCCCCATCTGAATAATTATGGTCTCTAAAATCTCTGTCAGATTTGATGTTCTCAGGTTCCAAGACATAAAGAGGTAGAGATGAAAGGCAAACAAAAAGGCATCCCTAACTGAGAAAAGTAGGGACAGGGCCTGTAAAGGTCAGGGAATGTTTAGGAAAAGCCAGACATGTTAGGGGGCTGGAGTTAAAGCAACTCTATTCTTTGCACTGGGGCTCACAGACTTGTGAGTGAGTAGGAGTTTGAAATGTTAAAAAGATGCACATTATATCAACAAAGGGAAAACACACAAAGGACTCAGGGGTCTGCAATTACAAAGTATGTTTGGAGAAAGATGATTTGTATGATGTGGCTTTGTCCCAAGGAGTAGAGGAATCAAGGGGAGAGAGGTTGTGATGACAGATTTTATCACAATGGTAGCTGTGGTTTCAGTCTGACTTGTTGGGCCGTGCGTTTACACATGGCAATTTCTGCTCCTGGTCTTCGTTAAGTACTGCACAGTTCCTGATAATTTGAGGTTATGTAACTCAGCTGCAGTAGTACTTTTAGAGAAGTGAATAATTAAAGCAATTAGTCAGACCATTAAATTATCCCCCAGCACCCCCCCACCTTTTATGTGGACAGTTCAAAAGAAGGACATTCAGACACTTCTGAAGACAAGTTTGTCAATTTTTCTGTTCATCATAGGAGAGAGAGGTATTTATACTATAAAATGATAACCATGAGCACTGGCTCTTGTTTTATTGGTATTTTGAGAATTCTTTTTCTTGCCGAAGTGCAAGGATATACATCATAATTATACTTCTTTAGGACGTACCGTGGAAATGCCCAGAAGCCTTATATGTCTTCTGAAGGCTTTACAAAAACCCAAACCTCTGGCTCACTCTAAGGCCACAGCTCAGATGTATAAGTGGAGGATTCTCATCATCAGGAGCCTGAAGCTGGTATGGGAACAGAATACCAGGGTACCGAGAAGGTGGGTCAAAGTTCATGTTCTCTACCTCTCCCCTCACCTTTTGCTTTTTCTAGTAAGTTCACAAATATATTCAAGTCTTGCAACTTGAAATCCTCCCCAAGAGAACAGAACCTCTCTCCCCTTCCCTTCACATAATTCCATCAGAGAGTTGTCCGTGATTATTGCTTCCACTTACCCAGTTCTTCAACCTAAACTGGGTTTCATTTCCACCTTCCCTGAGATTGCTCTTATCAAGCCAAGCAATGATCCCATTAATGCTCAATCTTCTTAATCCTCATTTTCTTTATTTAACACTATTTTGGTGTTTGGCAGTTTTTACCATTCCCTCCTTAAAATTCCCTTTATCTTTGGCTTTGCTGATATACCTTCCTCCTGGTTTCCTTCCTCCTCTCCTGACTGCTTTATCTTAATCTCCTTTGCTGATTTTTCTTAATCTACCCATCCCTTAAATTCTGATTTTCTCAAAGTCCCTGTCTCTCTCAACCTCATATTTGTCCATCCACTTCTTCATCCATCTAGCAATATCTACCCAATGAAAACCTATAGAATGGATCTTGCAAGATCCCTGTGCTCAAAGAGCTCATAGTCTAGTGGGGAGACAGATACGTAAAAAGGTAATCCCACAAAGCTTTAGGTACTATTTTGTCTCATTCTGCCGGATGAGGATAATGTAGTCTGGGGACAATGGCAGTATTAGCAAGGGCCTTCTGATTCTTGGGGTGAAGATATCTTACTTAGACACATTAGGAAAGCCTACAAATGTCCAGCCTGTCATGTCAGACTTAAGTATCCAAAGGAATAATCACTCAGTGATACTAAAATTAATCTATTAGTTATGATCTCTTGGTCCATTCCTTTGTATCATATTTGGGAGGCAGCACACTGTAGAAGAACACAGCTTTTAGAGAAAAACAGGCTTGAGCTGGAATTCGGGCTTTGTTTTAACTAGCTATATTATCTCAGACAAGTTACTCAAATGCTCCAACTCTCATTTTCCTCATCTGTAAAATGCACATAATATTTTCTTACAGAATTGTTACAAGGATTTGATATAAGAAGCACTTGACACAGTTCCTGGCACTTAGTATTTAGAATGGACATCAGCCCAAGCTTTCTTCTATTCCAAACGTGGGACAACCTCCAAAAGAAGACAGAATGTGGGCAAGCAAGTGTGTATCTCTGCCCAGGTAACGAGGCGTGATGCATTAGCAAAGGGGCCCAAGATAGCACTGTTTTAAATAAAAGTCCTAAATTCCCTTTCAATTTCCTTGTTCAAATCACTTAAGGGGAGCTTTCTGTAGTTCTGCTAATGAAGTCATCCTCAAAATCACTTTCAGACAGACTATTGCTCAATAATAAACTAACTGCATGATAATACACACACACGGGCCCCCAAGTTGGGTGATTTTTTTAAGATCAGAATCCATACAAACAGTCATTGAGAGTCTTAAGGGGGTCATTTGCAGAGATTGGATTTCTCCAAAAGAAAAGAATATACCCGTTTTATTCTCTTTATTTTGCCAGCTCATCAAGAAGAAAATGATAAAAAAAAAACCTCTAATGCCTTTGGTACAATTCATCACAGGGAATTTTATGGCAGAAAAATGTTTTCAATTTATAATGGCAGTAATAAGTGACATTGGGCTAAAGCTGAAAGAGACTTCTTTTTATTCTACCAGGAGTCAGTTAGGAATAGAAGGGGGATGTAATCATTACTCATCCCTGGATGCTGAATGTTTAAAGGCATCTTACACAACAGCAGGCATTTTATTACCCTACTATACACCAGGCAGAAAAATTTTACCCAAACCAAAACTTGAAGCCCTATTTATCAAAACTGAGTCCAATTAATGCCACATGGTGAGTAAAGGGGAGGGTCCCCTTCTTGTCAGAAGCCCATAGCTTCCTTTGACAAGTCCAACAAAAGAACAAGAGCCATATTGTAGTGTTTGGTTTAAAAATGTATTTTATTTTATTTTATTTTAATTTTTTAAAATGTATTTTAAATGACTGTAGCACTGGGAAACACACACACACACACACACACACACACACACACATGCGAGCACACACGTATGCACACAGGCACCTTCACTGGCAGAGTTTGCTGATGAATGGAAGGCAATGGTTGAAAACTCACTGAGCACTGTTTCCAAAACTCACTATGCACCAAGGCATTCTTGCATGCTCTCTTGTTTCTCTCTCCTGTCTGTAGATGGGGAGTCACCAAGCCCTGTGGGTACTTGCTGTCACCATCACCACCTCTGTAATTCTGCTGCCCCTCACCCTCCACATCAGCATCATCAACAAACCTTATTCACCACCCACTCATTCATTTATTCATTCACTTACATTCACTAGAAAACTCAAGTCAACAAATATTTATTATATGACCATGGGTCAAACTTTAAAATGCAACAGTGATTATGGCATGAGTCCCTGTTTTAAAGGCAAGGGGTCCCTAATTTAGTAGAGAGCTGTGCAGTCAGCATGTGCAATGAGCATGATTGCAATGATAAGAGAGGGCTCTGGGGGAGGCCATGCTAGGTACTAAGATTCAGAGGTAAAAGGAGAGAATAACACATTTAGCATAAAGGGGCTGAGAGAATGCTTCCTGGAGGAAACATCCCTTTTTAAGTTGTGGTGCATGGGTGGGCATTTTCTAGTAGGAAATGGGTAGGTAGAAAGACAAGGCAGGCAGAAAGAAGGACCAAGATGTGCAAAATGGAAGAAGGTCTGAAATAGTGTGGCATGTAGACAGAACAAAAGGTGTGGAGCTTAGTTGAAAGGCAAAGCCTAAGGGCACTGATTCAATTGCTTATGATAGGTAAGTGCTGCATGCTATGGAGTCAGAAAGGAGAAACACACAGCTGCTGATCTCAAAGAGCTACTACTTTACACAGAGGGAAACTTTCTTCTTTGGCATGAATTCCCTGCCAGGCAAGTCAGTTGACTCAGCTTTGTTGTGCTGTTGTTTACTTTTGCTTTTGCTTTTGTGTGTGTGTGCGTGTGTGTTCGTGTGCGCGTGTGTGTGTGTGTGTGTGTGTGTGTGTGTGTGTATGTTTTGGTGGTCTTTGTTTTACTCTTCAGCACACCTAAATGAAGATAGAGAATAAAACGTGAAAATCTGGGGACAGAAATCTCTGTCTAAGGGAACAGTTACAACCATAAGAAATGTTCCTAAAGGTCCAAGGAATAGTGAGAAGGCCAAGGAGCTGGAGCAGAGTGGAGAAAAAGGAGGGTAGACAATTAACTACGAGAACAACTTAGAGGCCAGATCACATGCAGCCTCATGACCCATAGTAAAGGTTTTGTATTTTATTCTTAGTGAATGGTGAACCATTGAACCTTTAAGGATGTGGAAATGAAATTATCTGACTCTCACTTTAAAAGCAGCAATCTGGATGCTGTGTGGAGTGCAGACTGCAGGGGGGACATAAATGAAGGAAGGATATGTTAGGAGATGAGTATCTTTACAGACAAAATGTTTGGGGCTTGAGCTAGAGTGGTAATGATGGAGGAGATGAGAAATGGGTGGAATCAGGATGTATTACGATTACCATTAGTTTAACTGCTCCTCCCCTAGTCTATTATACCTCCACAAATACTAAATATTCATTCTACAAATACAGGAATTTTTCAGGGCCACACAGTGGGTCCGTGGCAGAGATGGGCCTGGGACCTAGGTATCCTGTCTTTATTCTTTGGCCTCCCCAGTTTTCCACCACCTCCTTCCCCAGGTTAATTTATTGTTTTCATAAGCCTGAAGTATCATCCTCCTGGTGGCATTTTAAGAAAACCAGACAGTATTCAGCAGAAAGTTTGCCCAGCATCAAGAGAAACCAGGACTTCGATGTGCTCCAATTGGAGCAGAGAAGATGTGTGGAAAATACCAAGCAAATGTTTGGACTTGGAATCCAAAATAACATGTACTTAACTTTGCAGTTTAAAAAAGCTAAATTCAAACATGTGTCTTGCTGGTTTTCCAGAAAATATAGAATCTTGTAGCATAAAATTAAATAAACACCAACCCCAACTTGTGGTCTCTCCCTTCCTCGCTCTCTCCCTGTCTTACTTCTGAGTTGTCTTCAGTTGTTTTCAAACTCTCTCATTCTCCAAATTCAGAACTTTCCATATGTTTGGACTCATGAGGCAACTGGTTCACACTGGCTAATACCATAATACACAGTGGACCCTCCTTATTTCCTAGTTGCATTAAACACGGTCAGCCCTCTGGGCCTCTGTTCATGCTGTTCCTCCGCCTGGCAAGCTTCCCCCGTGCTCTCTCTCTGTTTGAAATATACTCTACGCAACCTCCTTCTTCAGAGGCTATTCCCCAGTTCTTTCTCTCATTTAATTGGGTACTTATTCCTCTCAAATCTCATTGCAAAGATAGCTATGAAATCTCAATTTCTCCATCTGTACAGTGGAAATAAAAATATTTCTACTTGCCTCACAGAGATTGTAAAGATTAAATGAGTGTATATCCATGAAATAACTTTGAAAAAAGTTATGTGCTCCACAATTAGTATTATTTTTCTTCTTCCCTTCCCCTTCCCTCTCCCCTCTTCCCTTCCACTTTTCCTTTCCTTTCTCCTTTATTTTTCATTTCTTAATAAAGAATACCCTTTCTTTGTCAAAGGGGGAGGTTTTCTGAACATATAAATGCAACAGACATTTGTAGTCAGCTGCCCAATGTCTAAAGAATGATAACTAATAAGCAGTACCCCTTCTACATCTAAAGTCAGTCTAGGGCCCGTTCCTGGTGGGACAGGCTCTACATCATGTCTAAATTTTCTTACTTTTCCACTCCACCAAATAACAACCACCACCAAAATTACCCAAACTCTTAAAAAATTGCTGGTACTCCCTCCTAACAAGATGGAACTTGGTCACCTACCCTCCACTTCAAATTACTTAGTTCATCTTTTATTAGTTTTATGTTTTATGTGATATTTTGTTTGAGAAAAGGATCCCCTTGCTCTAAAAAAGCTTTAAAATTACTCTTCTGATCCAAAGCCCTCATTTTAGAGATAGAGAAGCTGAAACTCCGAGAAGGGAAGGGAATAGCCCAAGGAGATACTGTGGATCAACTTCCCAAAGCCAAGTGAAATAACCGTCAGACCCGGGATAAGCCACTTCCTGGGTATCATCTGTACCCTGTCCACCTCCTGGGAGGCTTTCCTGACATCAGATGAGTTCATGGAGACTGCTTGTTGCCCAGAACTATCATCATGCTCATTTTGGCTGGTTCTCTTGCTCTGCTATACCAGGAGCCCTGACCACTAACAGCCACGCCCAGGTAGCAAGAGGCAAAACCTTTGGACTCCTGCCTCCAACCAATTCCTTACAGAGTCAGTGTACATGGATTACTCCTGGGTCCTCTGGCTGAGAATTTCTTTTCTCCCAACACAAAGAAAATAAAGAAAAACCTTCAAAATTTCAGTTATCAGGCCCTGGGGCTTCAAGGCCAGAAAATGGCAACGTGCTTTCTCCTCCTCAGTGGCTGTAATGAGCTTTGAAGGATGGGTGGTTTGTAAGAACAGGAGAAAACCGAAATGATCTTGGGACACTACAGGTGTTTAGGAAAGTGGTGACATGAGTGCTACAGGAACAAATGGTTGCTAAGTCTCTGAATACAGACAACAAAATTTCAGGGACTTGTAGGTCTTCCTCAAGGTGGCTTATGCAGTCATTCATGAACCAAACTCTAGACAGCTCCCAAGTGAGACCAAGGTCCTGGGGCAGTTTTTTCTGTTCCATTACATCAGTTCACTAAAGCTTACCCCTTCTGAGTCTCAGTTTCCTCATTTCTAAAATGGGGATAATAATAATCTACTTCATAGGATTATCACCATGGTTCAATAAAAAGATATATGGAAGGATCTTTGCTCCTTTCTGCATCATAATGATAAATAACACTCATTAAGCATTTACTGTCTGCTAGGCAAAGTATAAGCATATTACTTGTATTAATTCACTTAATCTTCAGCACAACTATTTGAGGATTATCATCATCTCCATTTTATAGATTGGGAAATTGAGTTACAGAAAGGTTAAATCATTTGCCTAAGATCATACAACTTGACAGGTATAGAGTTGGGATCTGATCCAGGTAATCTGACTCCATAGCTTGCACTTAACCACTGTAGGGACCCTGTCTCCAAATAAACAGGTCAGCACCAGAAAGGAGAGAAGCAGGGGCATCTGGGAAGACCTCACAATTGTCCACAGAGGTAGTCTTGCCAAGCTGATCCAGAACATCGAAATGCCTGCTGGTTCCTTTCAAAATGGCTCCATCTGACAGAATGCTGGATCCCCACACTTTGCTCTTTGGCATTAATTAAAACAAAGGAGTTAATCAAGATAAACTTCCACACCTGCTTGGCATCAGCCTGGAAGTTTATCATGTCTAAATATGTTTCTCATGCATTTACTGCAAATTAGTTTCTGAAAGTGAATTTCAAGGTCTAGTGACTCTGAGGTTCCTAACTCTGTTTTCATTAAGTTTTCACAAATGATCTACTGTTGCATTATTCTTTTATAGTGCAGATTTAAGGCCCCACTATGAAAAGCAATTATGCTGTCAGAAAAGTGTATTTTGACTTATTAAAAAATCTGAAAGGTTTCAGAAAACTATTTATTTAGGTTCTCCTTATTTTGATAGTCCTGAGAACGAAAGCGCTTTTCCGTTGCAGAGTACTTGGGGTGGCCTAACAAAGCCCTTCTCCGAAGCATATGTGGAGCAGTAGAACAGGCACAGTGCAGGGCCTCAGGAGGCCTTGGGCGCTGCTCCCAGAAGAGAAGACTTGGACTCCCTGTCCTCATCGGGAAAATAAAGAAGCTGCATGCAGTAATCTCTAGCGTAACAGGAGCACCGAGATTCTGATTACAGCTACTGGACTGAGCACTTAACTATGTCTCAGACCCAGTGCTAATAGGTATACATCCAACCCTAAGAGGTAGGCAGTATTATTCCCATTTTATAGATAAGGGAACTGAAGCTTAAAAAGGTTACACGGCTTACCCAAAGTCACTCAGTAGGTGATGGATTTGGAATGTGATCCCTATCATACATTCTAAGGTCTGCTCCTCAGAGAGGAAAAAAAACCCAGAATAAACTGTTGAAACATTCAACAATATGGATGGTTGACTGAAAGATGTCAGATACAAAAGAATTCATGCTGTATGACTGTGTTTACATGAAATTCAGGAACAACAAAATTAATCTATGTGATAGGATCAATAGTGATTGCCCATGGAGGGGTAGAGAGGGAATGGGAAGCACCACAAGGGAACTTTATGATGTGATGAAAATATTTGTATCTCGATTTGGATGGTTAAGCAGGTGTATATACATTATCAAAGCCCATGGAACCAAATGTTTAAATTCAGTGCATTTCAGACTCTGCTCTCCCTAAAACAGGTAAGGCTGGAGCAATGTGTTCTCCTTTGGGACCCAAGGGACCTGTGCTCCTCTCTGCTGGGTGTTTCTTCACTGCACAGCCTCTAAAGCTGGCCAAGACCTCTGCAGTAAATGAATCAATGAATGTTTGAAACCTGTGATGATGCTTTCTTCCTGTGTGACCTTAGGTCAGTCACTCCCCTTCTTGGACATTAGTTTCCTTATTTTAAAATAAAGGGTTTGGATGTAGTAGCTTCTCAGCTCCTTTCTAGTTCTAACCGTCTCTCATTTTGTACCAAGGTGACTGTTTCATGCCAAGGCCCCATGCCTGGTTGCTTTCATTACAGAATGCTGGACATAGAGCAGGAAAGTCACAGAAGCTAAAGGGAGATGATGCATTTGGGTTTTGAATTTAGTCCACCCGCATCCTCTCATATGGTCATTATAAGTAAAATAGTGTGAAGTGTGAAATAGTAGGATGAGGACTCAGATTAAGATTCCATATTAGATCTCAGTCTATAGCCAGGATCAGGGCTCAGGGGTGTCTTATTTTTAGCTTATTTTGGAAGCTTTTGCTGTTCTGGACACTGACCCATGCCTTTTATAGATATTCCTCATATCATCCTCACAACAGTCCTGTGGAGTAGGCATCATTATCCCACTTTATAGATGAAAACACTAATGCTCTGAAAGGTTAAATTATTTGCCTGAGGTTACATGACTTTTCAGTGGTATAGTTGCATCTGAATCAGGAATCTCTACTTTGAACCTCTATTTTGACAGGCAGCATCACCTAAAGTTAGCCTATGGCAAGCAAGTTTAAGAAGCTCACTCTGCGACCAAGTTCAGGGATCAATGATAAGACAGGGGTTAGAAAGACTTGTTTATCCTTTGCAAACATTATTTTTGAGAAATAATGTGGATGGAAGGAAAAGAAACCTAATATTTTCAGTATCACTATTTGTTAGTTAAGAGGCATCAACAGGAACAACTAGAAGGCTCTTATTTCATTTAACCCTAAAATATACCACTTGTTGTGGGTACTACCAGGCTCGTATAGATTAAGTGATTGGTCCAAAGTTGCCAGACTTCAAACATTCTCTTAATTGAACATCTAATTCTATCTGTAATCCATGGTGTGTGTGTGTGTGTGTGTGTGGTGGGGGGGGGGGGCGGTTGGGAGGGTATGTATGCATAACAGAATAAAAGTTAAAGTATGGGTGGCTAGAGAAGTCTTAAAAGCAAATTCTTTTTCTTTTTTAATTGATATGAATGGGACCAAAAATGCACTACGATGTTTTGGTGATATTCTCATAACTGTTCGTAGTTGTAATTTCAAAATGACAAGCTATCTATTTGAAATATGGCATTGAAAATAAAACAGATGAAGCTATCTTTTAATATATTTGGATCCATTTCTTGGACAATTAACTGTAGAAATATCAACTTTCAGAATGAATTGCCCTATTGCAGCCTCTTCCAACTTCCTAATAAAATATATGGGAAAGACAAAGAAATGACAAGAACTTTCAATATCCATAATTAGAATGATAATCAATCTATTGCCAGAAACTGGGAATTACTTCTATGAATTCTAATAATTGCCAGAGCTCAGTCAAGAAAACAGTTAGTGGCCTACTTGTGCTTTGCTTCAAGAAATAGAACAGCCCTCCTACCTGAAAAAGTGTAGAAAAAACACTTCATTTCTAAACCACTGTCTCTGAAACTAAGGTGCTATAAAGAGCCAACAAAATGGGAGCCATTCTAAGCTTTCTATTTGAGGCAGCCAGAGTATGGCTTCCCTCAATCACTGCCAACACCCTCTTCTCCCAAACATATCTTATTGTACCCATTTAATGATTTTACATCCCAGAAAACATCTAAACATCCCAGAAATCATCAGATGGAACTGAAGTCAAGGGTAGGAAATCAAGGGCAACTGACATAGGTATACTGCATCCTAGGGACTGTCATCCTCCCATGTAAAATAATATGGCCAAGCATGAAAACCAAAACTTCTAGTAGTAGTGCTTGCTAGAGATACTAGCTTTGGTTTCTTGTGTGTCCATTCATTCAATGTGGTCTAGAGAATAAAGAAGTATTGGTTAGAGAAGATTTTGTTGGGTGTGATAGCCCAAGTGCTCTGATAATCTGACATGAAAATGATATATATGAACAATAAATTTAGTAGGGGAAATGCTTTTGACAGAAAAACAGGGAGGGACCCACAGGAGGCTAGAAATACTGTCAGATTTTGATGCAGGTCCTCAAGGCATGACCTGGAGTGGAAGAGCAAGGGAAGGAAATAAGGAAGCATAAGTAAAAGTGTCTTAGACTGCACTGAGTCTTAAGCAAAGATCAGCAAGGTAAACAGGGAGTACTAGATCCCAATTTTCTGTCAGAAGAATTCCTCATTACCCAGGATCAAGACAATCTTAACATCCTGAGTTCAGTTTTTGCTGGGAGTGGCCCATGGAAAGCCTGGCTTCAGTGCAGGCACCTAAATGGATTTCAGAGCAACAGTTGGAACCCTTATTCAACTACAGTTCTTGCATGAGGGCACACGAATGTCTGCCACACTTGGAATGGATCTGGCAGGAGGACATAACTTAGCCTCCTATTGTAGACTTGAGAAGGAGGCATGAACATGGTGATGGGAAATGCCACAGCCTACATTGCATCAAGCATCAAGACTGGACAAATCCCCATAAATTTTTGTTTTTAAGAAAGGTTGGTAAGGGAGAGATTTATGAACTAAAGCAGAATTGAGTCTATGGACTTTCTTATCACTTGGCCATTTAACTCACCTATTTGATCTTTGGAGTTAAGTGGATGAATCATTGGGGATGACTATAAAATATCATAAATGTAAACAGGTGGTGTTATAATTGTAGTTGCTATTCCAAATGTGATGCATTCACTGGCAAATATCAATACTCTCCTTGGCACTTTGTATAAGCTATTGAGTTTGCAAATGCCTTTCTCTTTATCAGTTTTCAAGAATCACCAAAAGAAGTTCATTTTTACCTGTCAGGGACAATAGCGTACCTTACCCTATCTTTTTGCAGGGCTATTTCAACTCTTCTGCTTTTTTTTTTTTTTTTTTGAGAGGGTATCTCTCATATTTATTGATCAAATGGTTGTTAACAGGAATAAAATTCTGTATAGGGGACTCAATGTACAATCATTAATCAACCCAAGCCTAATTCTCAACAGTCTCCAATCTTCTGAAGCATAACAAACAAGTTCTTACATGGTGAACAAGTTCTTACATAGTGAATAAGTTCTTACATGGTGAACAGTGCAAGGGCAGTCATATCACAGAAACTTTCAGTTTTGATCAAGCATTATGAACTATAAACATTCAGGTCAAATATGAATATTCGTTTGATTTTTATACTTGATTTATATGTGGATCCCACATTTCTCCCTTTATTATTATTATTATTATTATTATTATTATTATTATTATTATTTTTTTTTGAGAGGGCATCTCTCATATTTATTGATCAAATGGTTGTTAACAACAATAAAATTCAGTATAGGGGGGTCAACGCTCAATGTACAATCATTAATCCATCTCAAGCCTAATTCTCGTCAGTCTCCAATCTTCTGAAGCATAACGAACAAGTTCTTACATGGTGAACGAATTCTTACATAGTGAATAAATTCTTACATGGTGAACAGTACAAGGGCAGTCATCACAGAAACTTTCGGTTTTGATCATGCAATATGACCTATAAACAATCAGGTCAAATATGAATATTCGTTTGATTTTTGTACTTGATTTATATGTTGATCCCACATTTCTCCTATTATTATTATTATTTTTATTTTTAATAAAATGCTGAAGTGGTAGGTAGATGCAAGATAAAGGTAGAAAACATAGTTTAGTGCTGTAAGAGGGCAAATGTAGATGATCAGATGATCAGGTGTGTGCCTATGGACTAAGTATTAATCCAGGCTAGACAAGGGCAGCAAGACATCCACGGATGCAGAAGATTTCTCTCAAAGCAGGGGGGGTGAGGTTCTGAGCCTCACCTCTGTTGATCCCCAAATTCTCACCTGATGGCCCCCCTGCGACTGTGCCTGTCTTAGGTTGTTCCTCCCTTGAGGATTCTTACCCGTCTCTGGCTAACCAGTCATCTTCCGGGGCCATACAGGGAAATGTAAAGTTGGTAAGTGAGAGAGAAGCCATATTTCTTGCAAAGGTTAGCTTTTTACTTCTTTGCAGATTTATGCCCTGTGGCTTCTATGCCCAGCACTTGTCTCGAGGTATCTTTACCGCCTGGAGGAATTATGATACTCGGTAAATTCGATATGAGGCACAAATTCTATTTAAGGGTTGTAATTAGGAAGGAAGAAGAAAAGCTATAGATGTAGCATATGAAGGAAACTTGGGAGGATTGATTATTTCTTTGACATATCTTCTTGTATAGTACCTTAAGTATGTATAGGTTTTAAACTACTAACTAATTTGCACACACATATTAACATAATAGGAATACGGTGACATAAACAAAGCAAATCTATAATTACCATCCATCTCCAGTGAAGCCAAGAAAACCATTTAGGCACCCTAGGCATTTGTGAAAATTTATCTATGATATGATGGATATTGTCCAACTGTACTTGAACCATCAGACAAATTAAAGCAGCCCATTTCTGGGATCTGTTCACATCCCATATGTTCTTTTAACCACAGATAGTCTATAGTCATGAGATTTTGGAGTGCTACAACTTGCACCCCTCCCAACTCCTGGTTGAGTTCCAACAGTACAGATCCAGTCAAATTCGTTGTCTCACTGTATGCACATGCCAGCCTAGACATCTCCCTCCTCATTCTTATGGCAAGTCCAGGAGACGGTGGGCTGGATGCAGCCACAACCGCAGCATCGTCTGGATCCCTGTGGAGGCTTTTTGATGATCATCCCCCGGCACAAGTCCTCCAGAGAGTGCTGATGCCGGAAGCTCCTCCTCATATCGTATCTTAGTTCATTTTCTGGGTATCCAAGCTAGGCCTTGATCTTCTGCGTAGAAACAAACAGACCCTTTGCCCACACTTTGACATGCCCTCTATACCACTGTGCAGAACTCATTGGAGGTCAGCACACAGTAACTGCTTTTTTTTTTTTTTTTTAAGTAAGAGAAAGGAATATTATCAGAAAAGAGTACCTCCATAGCTGATCATCTGACACCCCTTAAGTGATCAACATTAAGGATATTTAAAGCATGTGTTGATCTTTGATTTACCAATAGTTTTATCCTGTTAAGGAGTAATCCCCCTTTTCTTTCTTTCTTTCTTTTTTTTTTTTTTTTTTAATTTTTAATCTACACTTACATGAAGAATACTATGTTTACTATGCTCTCCCCTATATCAGGTCCCCCCTAACAACCACATTACGGTTACTGTCCATCAGCTTAGCAAAATGTTGTAGAGTCACTACTTGTCCTCTCTCAACTCTTCTGCTTTTTATTGTGATCTAGTCTGCAGAGCTCTTGGTCATCTTGCCATCCCAAAGATCACCCCACTGGTATACTATGTTGATAACTACAGTATTAAGAGGATGAAGTTTCAAGTACCATAGATGCTTTAGAAGACACATGTATGACAGAAGGTGAGAGAGAAACCTCATAAAAACCCAGAGCCTACTATTTCAGTTAAATTTTCAAGATATCTAGGGGTCTGAAGCATACTGGAATAGCCATGCCAAAGTGAAAGATAAATTGCTGCACTCTGTACTATTTATTTCTAAAAAAAAAAAGAAGCATAATGATGGGTGGGTCTCTCTGGATTTTTGGAGGCAACGTATACCATATTCGATTGTGTTGTTCTGGTCCATTTACTGAGTAACTTGCAATGCTGCCAGTTTTGAGTGGGACTCACAGCAAGAGAAGGTCTGCACTGGGTCCAGACTTAAGTGAAAGCTGCTCTGCACTTGGACCTTTTGATCTGGAAGATTCAAAAGTGACAATGGTGAGTAGGGACACTAGATGAAGGCTATGGTGAGCTCCAGTAAGACAACCACAGCAAATCCCTATAGGTAAGAGCAAAACTATGCCTTCTCCTGCAGACAACTTTTCTCTTTGGAGAAATAGCTCCTAGCTGCATAGTAAATCCCAATAAAGAATAAACATCTGATTTTGGGACATCAAGTGGTTATGTGGCCTGGGCTGTCCATCAGGAACTGTTTATAATCTGACCCAGCAAGCCATCAGCTTGGGCCTAAAATCCACCAACAGGTGAAAATGGCATATAAGTGGCAAAATGGTATATAAGGTTCTATCTAGTAGCACATGAAAGTTACAGACCAGAAGATTAGATTCCTACAGTATCTCTTCCTGCAGCATTGCCCTCCTTCAGTCCAACTACAGTCTCACAGCAAGTGCCTTTTAACTGACTCATTGAAGAAGAAAAATCTTGGGTCTGGTTTACAAATGATTCTGTGTGACATGCTGGCATCAATCAGATGTGGACTTCAGAAGTGTAAAAAAAGTAATAGCTTTACAGTGCCCAGTCTGGGGTGTCTTTGAAAGACAATAATAAAGGGAAGTTCTTTCTAGTAGTGAGAACTTAAAGCACCATATGAGGTTGCTCACTTTGTTAGAACAGAGAGATGGTCATCACTGATTTATAGCCTGATTGTTTGACTAGATATCAGAAACTTGAAATAAGCAGGATTGGAAATAAAAGATTCTGGGCAAGAGGTATGAGAATGGAATTATTGGAATGGAAAAAGTGTGAAGATCTTATACTCTATGAGATCGCCAAAGAACACCCACTACAGAGGAGGTTTTCAACAGTCAGGATAAGGTAATATATTCTTTGGATGTCAGTCAATCTTATCTAAGCTCTTGCTCAGTGGATCAATATATAAAGAGGCCATGACAGGGGGATGGAGGCTATACAAGGCTTTACCACATGGACTTTTCCTGAGCATCCAAACTGCCAGTAATAGAGACCAACACTGATTCTCCAGCCAATCACCCCCAGTCTGTCACCTGGTGGCAGGCTGATTACAGTAGACTCTTTCTATTAAGGGGCAGTGGTTGAGGACTGGAATGCACATTTATTATGGAATTGGATTTGCCTTCTCTATAGTCAATGCTTCTGCCAGCAGTAATCCATGGATTTACAGAATTCCTTATTGACCTTATGGTATCCCATACAGCATTAATTATGACAAATGAACTCACTTTGCTTCAAAATTATGTCAGTGATAGACTCATACATATAGTATTTACTGGTTTTAATACATACCTCATTTCCCAGAAGCAGCTGGCCTGATAGATTTATGGAATGATCTAACAGAGGCTCTGTTCTGGTTCTAGTTGGGGAACTGAAAGTTTGGGGGTTTTTCTTACAAGGTATCATACATACTTTGAACCACTGACCAACATATGGTGCTATTTCTCACACAGGCAGAATATATGCATCCAAGAGTCAAGGAGTGAAAATGAGATTGGTTTGTTTCACATTACATTTAATACCCATTCACAGAAATTTTCTCATCCCTACAACTTTGGGCTCTGCTGGTTTAGGAGGTCTTAGTTCCTAAAAGAACACAAGAATGGTTCCATTGAAGTGGAGGCTAAGGCTGTCACTTGGCTGTTTAGGGTTCTTTATGCTACTAAACCAAAAGTAAACTACATTTCCCAGATTTCTTTTCCATATGGCTTCCTGTTAGGTTCTACCAATAACTAAAGGGAAATTGGAAGACAGGAAGAGGAGAAGAAAAGAGACTACTTTTCTGATTTTTAGTTCGTTGGCTCCAGCTTCCAGTTTCTTCTGACACTCCTAAAATCAGCCTCCTCACGCCCTCTAAGGAGTAGCAGCCATACACAGGCAATATCCACTCCCACCCTAAGCAGTAAGTTTAATGCCAGAGTCCCTCCTTAAGCTCCTTGGTTCCAGTAACTCCCCCTTGTCCCTTCTGTTCCCTTAACCCCAGCAGTGATTATCATCATTATCACCGTGCATTATCTCAGCGTTCCTCTCTTGGCCTTTTAGCCGTCCACACCTGTAACGATTTCCATATACTAAGCCTTCTGCTGAAGTAGTGTTTTTGTTTGCCTAAATCACCCTAAAAATCACACTGAGACCTGCCCCTGTACACAGCAGAGTTAAGCAAGATCCCAAAGGTCACCTGACAAGGCAATGGCTAAGTTGCCTTCATCAATAACTGCAATGTTTTTAGTCGGTTTGTTTTTATTTTGAAGATAAGAGTAAAAGAGCCAAAAATACCTGTGTACTCAAGATAAAGGAATAATTAAACACCTAGCAGTAAAAGATAGTGACCTTTACCAATGGAGATCTTTGCGTGAGGTCTATTTAGTGACCATCAAAGTAATTGAATCCTCCTGGCAAAAGCTGGAAAACATCAATGACTCTTTCTTTCCCCTGTTAACTATGTGCTGATTCTTTTCAAACTCAAATCCTACATTCCAGTTGGACTTATGATGCACTGTCTCTACACATGTGTATCAGTACATGCTTATCTATAAATTAGTATCTCTTTTTTCCTCAAATCAGTGACCTGTATCTTAAACTGATTTTTAAATCTTTAGAATACTCTAAAACGTAATTCATTAATTAGTTTTATTCATACTTTCAACAAATATGCATTGTATGTCTATGTTGTTCTAGGAGATCATGCTAAGGAATGAGAATATAGAAGGGCTCAAAACAGACATGTTCCCTGTGCTCAGAAGCTTACAGTCTATTGAGGAGATAGATATCAGTCAAAAGACCACACTTTAAACTGAAAAATTCAACAGTGATAAATAAGCACTAAGGTTTACAGCATATGAGAACCATTACAAATTTGGACAGGGTAGGAAAAGGGGAAGCAGGAAAACAATCCAAAATCTTTAACCTAAGAAGAATAGGAAGCTATTAAAATATTTTGATACTGGAGCATCTTAAGTGATCAAACGTACATTTGATTTGCCGAAGAGGGTAAGTTCTGTAAAATTTGTATAGATAGGGATGTAAAATATAAGGGAAGAGCACTAGATTTTAAAAATAACCCTGGATTCAACAATTATTATTATTGTAATTATTTAACTGGTCATAAATATATGAACATGTTACAAATGTTGTTTATGGTATTTCTTAAGTTTGTATACAAAAGTTCAAATCAATGAATTTTGAACACAATAGCATTATCTTTGAAATATATATCATAACTGTTGTATTAGAGATTATTAGTTACAAAAGAGATAAAAATATTTTATCAGTTATTTTTCCCATTCCTTCAACTAAGCTGAACTCAGCTTTGTCAGAGCTGTCCCCAGGTCGATTCTAAATAAAAATGCAGCAGTGGGCAGCGCTTCTCTCCAGCCACATCCATTCCTTGCAAAACGCTGTGATGCTGTTTTTGTGCATTAGCTATTGTCTTCGTCTAATTATGTTCAACCTAAATGGCTACAGGAGCTAAAAATATAGGCATGGAGAAGAGCTAGAAGAGCATTTAGTTAAGATCCTGAATGGATACCTTCCCCAGAAATCACTTTTTAAATTGCCTTGATGCTCAATACGAAAAAATTCCGAATAGGTTCTAAAGGTATTGTTATGAAATGGATAGCCAGATTGCTGTTAAACATAATCTATGAGACTGACAGTTAATCCAGTGGAATCATAGAAGCATAGACTAATAGGCTTAAGGAATCACAGAACCTTAGGACTTTAGAATTGTAAAATAAAACACTTTAAAAATATTGAAGCCATTAAAAATGGTCTTAAAATCTATCTGCTTCAACCATCCACTCAATGTTTGAGCCTGCTATAATATCTGAGTCCCCAAGCAACTGCTAACATTCTACGTGAATGCATAGAGTGATGGGGCTTTACGATCATCCCAGGCAGTCTGGTTCACATTTAGGAAACTCCGACTATTAGAAACATGAAATGAAGGCAGAGATAAAATCTAACCCCTGGTTGTGCCTATGCATTGGTCCTACTTCTATTACCAGTGCTATGACTATTAAAGGGGAAAAAAAAGTGAATAAACTCACTCAAGTTCCTTCGGACTTTTACTTCCTTCACCCATGGACATAGCAATGCCAGGATCCAACCAAGAACAAATGCACAGTATGTTATGCTACTTGAGTCCCAGTTTTCTTCTGATGCTTCCTAATCATTTTTTTCTGTATGAGAAATCTAAATTAACCCTGATTCCTTCCTCTATTTCTGCACATGATAGAGAACACTTATTGAATGCATCCTATGTGCTATTCCTTGTACTAAGGAATTTATGGGTGTGATTCATTTATGCCTCCTAATAACACTATGAGATATGTTCTGTCATTATCCTCACTGTGCAGAGGAGAAAAGTAAGAAACAGAAAATGTATGGAACATGTACTAGTTTCTCAGTAGTGAGTGGTATGGCTGGAATTCAAGCTCAAGCCATCTGACTCCATAGTTCATGCTCCTAACCTCTGTGTTAGAACAGAATATGAAAAACATGAAACACTCTTATGACAACGAATGTTGAATTCCCTAGTTTGGCAAAGATAAAGATTTACTCAACAATGGACAAATGCAATCAAATGTAAAACATGATTTGGAGCAAATTACTGCCTCTTCTGGGCCTTACTATCCTCAGCAGTAAATGAAGCAAAATATTTGAATGGCCTTTAAGGCCCCTTTCTAGTCTGAAACACAAGAGCTTGACCAATACTAGTTAGGGTCAGAGTTTAGCTACAAAGATTTCCTGAACTCCAAATATGTGTCAAGAACAGAACTTAGGCCTTCCTAGGAATACATGAGGGGACACAAATGAATTTGGAAAAAAAAGAAAAGAAAGAAAACTATGTGATAGATGCAATAGAAAATATGTATGAACACAGAAGAGAGGTAAACTTTGTCTTGGGATGGGGAATAAGGAACACTCTACTGAAGAGTTGACACTTGATCAAGGTTTTGAAGGATGGCAAAGAGTTCACTAGACAGATAAGGGATGAAGGGCCTTCCAGGTAGCAGAGATGATGTATTGAGAAACTAGAAAGGTATATTCAGAAATTGACAAGCAGTCTACTATGCATTATGGAGGATAAAATATACGGGGGGAAGCAGTAGGGAATAAGACTAGATTGATAGGTAGGAGCCACATCACAGGGCTATGGTACCTGACTAAGAATAGGGCTTTATAGAGAAATGACAGATAAAATACATGAATTTGTTTTCGTTTTTTTTCCATATAAGTATGATCCTTTTTACAGACATTATTTTGGAATCAAGTTACTCATTAAAAATAATATTCCTGAGATTGAAATTGCTTTCAGTATAATAATGAATTTTAACTCTTTTTTTCCTTCATATTCACATGGAAGCCCAGTATAGTCTAATACTTTTTTTTCTAGAATTCTACTTATGTTGTCATCTAGATAAATTGTCCCAATTATGGGTAAAAAATGGTACAAATATCAACCTCCTAGAGGGCTGGGAGAGGTTGAGAACAGTCTGTTCTGTGGGGCCCTGACTTGGCAGCTGCCTCCAGGTTTACAGATACTGAAAGGGAAACAAGGACAAGGCGGGTCTAGGGAAGCCACTCAGCGTGTATGGAGATACTGGGAAGAGTTCCCTGACAGCTCAGGCATCCCACAGGGGACATCTGGACCTTGCTCATTTTTCAGAGTTAAACAAGATTATTGTGCAACTCAAAGCAAAATTATGGGGAAAATTTATCCTAAGTTCCTGCGGAGTGAAAAAATACTGGAAATGTAAGAAATTCCAGTTAATTTCAAGAATCCATTTGTTATTCATTCATTTATTCTTTCAAACAGCAAGCAAATATTAATTGAGGAAATAAGTATATTAGAACTTAGGTTCTGGTCATGGTTCAGCCATTTATTAGCTGTGAGTCTCTGGGAAAATTAATTAATTTCTTGTGCTCCAGTTTCCTTTTATTATGTCAACTATAATAAGAAGAGTAACAGTAATAATAATACCTATATTTTAGCAATAGGAAATGAGGGGGTTGATTGAAGAGATATCTAGGAGATAGCATAGCAGCAAGTCAACTCAAACTTATTAACCATATAAATGGGAAATGAGGGAGTGGAGGAGTCTAGAAAGGTCTCCAGAGTTCTAATCTAGGATTAGTTATAGAACAGAGAACACAGTAAAGAAGGACTAAGGAAGTATTTATTAGGACTGTATTATGTGCAAGGCATGACAGAAGAGAAGCAGATACCCTCAGAGCTGAGGCAAGACTCTTATACTTGGATCAACAGGAGACACATACAACAGCATGATAACTGGCAAAATGAATTTTGGGATTCTATAGGAATTCACCAAAGGAAGAGTTTAGGGGTGGGTGGTGAGATTATGGCACACAGCAGAGGATTCAGAGGTTGAGGAGCAAAGCTAACCTCGTCAAGTCTACCACCTATCATCGTTTTTAAGATGTTGAAATTAAGGTTTAGAGTAGGAATGTAATGTGCCATGGTCACACAGTGAAGCAGAGGCAAGCCCAGGAGCAGGGATGTAGCTCTTGCTGCTCTGCTGGGCTCTGTCTTCCTTATTTAAAAAATTAAGTTTCTTGGGAGCCAGGATGGCGGAATGAGTAGAGCAGCGGAAATCTCCTGCCAAAACCACATATATCTATGAAAATATAACAAAGACAACTCTTCCTAAAATGGAGACCAGAGGACACAGGACAAAATCCAGACCACATCCACACCTGTGAGAACCCAGCGCCTCGCAAAGGGGGTAAGATACAAAGCCCAGGTCTGGTGGGTCCTGAGAGCCCCTCCCCCCAGCTCCTGGAGGGAGGAGAGAGGTCTGAGCAGGAGGGAGAAGGAGCCCAGGACTGCTGAACACCCAACCCAGCCATCCGGACAAGAGCGCAGACACAGTGCATGCGCGGGGCCCTGGATACTAGGGAAACAGGGCAGCAAGAATGGTGAGTGGGTACCGGAGGACAAAAGAAAAGCAAGCGGCCATCTTTTTTTTTTTTTTTTTTTTTTTGTTGTTGTTACTGTTGCGGTGAGTGCTTTTTGGAAGTCTTAAAGGGACAGGGACCCCAATACTAGGGAAACAGGGCAGCAAGACCAGCGAGTGGGTATCGGAGACCAGCGTCAGAGAACAAAAGAAACGTGAGCGGCCACCTTTTTCTCTTTTTTTCTTATTTTTTTTTTCTTATTTTATTTTTTTTGTTTTGTTTTGGCAAGCGCTTTTTGGAAGTCTTAAAGGGATAGGGACCCCAATACTAGGGAAACAGGGCAGCAAGTCCGGTGAGTGGGTGCCTGAAGCTGGCGCTGGAGAATAAAGAAAAACGAGTGGCCATTATTTATTTTTTTTTGTGGTCATTGTTTTGTTTTGGCAGGTGCTTTTTGGAAGTTTTAAAGGGGCAGGGCAGGACACTTAGTCCAGAGGTAGGGAATCTCAGGATCTCTGGGCACTCTAATCCTCTGGGCTGCAGGGAGCGCAGAGGCCCCTTACAGAGATAAATAGCCTCCTGGGTCGCTCACCCTCCAACGCAACTCCACCACTTTGGAGCAGCAGCCTGAGCCAGGCCATGCCCACAGCGACAGCGGAGATAAACTCCATCACAGCCGGGCAGGAAGCAGAAGCCCTGTCTGTGTGCAGCTACCCAGCACAAGCCACTAGAGGTCGCTATTCTCCCAGGAGAGGAAGGCCACAAACCAACAAGAAGGGAAGTTCTTCCAGCGTCACTAGTCCCAGCTCTGCAAACTACTCCTATCACCATGAAAAGACAAAATTACAGGCAAACCAAGATCACAGAGACACCAGAGATGGAGAAAGACCTAACCAGTCTTCCTGACAAAGAATTCAAAATAAAAATCGTAAACATGCTGACAGAGATGCAGAGAAATATGCAAGAGAAATGGGATGAAGTCCGGAGGGAGATCACAGTTGCCAGAAAGGAGATCACAGAAATGAAACAAACTCTGGAAGGATTTATAAGCAGAATGGATAAGATGCAAGAGGCCATTGATAGAATTGAAACCAGAGAACAGGAACGCATAGAAGCTGACATAGAGAGAGATAAAAAGATCTCCAGGAATGAAACAATATTAAGAGAACTGTGTGACCAATCCAAAAGGAATAATATCTGTATTATAGGGGTACCAGAAGAAGAAGAGAGAGGAAAAGGGACAGAAAGTATCTTGGAAGAAATAATTGCTGAAAACTTCCCCAAACTGGGGGAGGAAATAATCGAACAGACCATGGAAATACACAGAACCTCCAACAGAAAGGATCCAAGGAGGACAACACCAAGACACATAATAATTAAAATGGCAAAGATCAAGGACAAGAAAAGAGTTTTAAAGGCAGCTAGAGAGAAAAAGGTCACCTACAAAGGAAAACCCATCAGGCTAACATCAGACTTCTCGACAGAAACCCTACAGGCCAGAAGAGAATGGCATGATATATTTAATGCATTGAAACAGAAGGGCCTTGAACCAAGGATACTGTATCCAGCACGACTATCATTTAAATATGATGGTGGGATTAAACAATTCCCAGACAAGCAAAACCTGAGGGAATTTGCTTCCCACAAACCACCTCTACAGGGCATCTTACAGGGACTGCTCTAGGTGGGAGCACTCCTAGAAAGAGCACAGAACAAAACACCCAACATATGAAGAATGGAGGAGGAGGAATAAGAAGGGAGAGAAGAAAAGAATCTCCAGACAGTGTATATAACACCTCAATAAGCAAGCTAAGTTAGGGGGTAAGATACTAAAGAGGCTAACCTTGAACCTTTGGTAACCACGAATTTAAAGCCTGCAATGGCAATAAGTACATATCTTTCAATAGTCACCCTAAATGTAAATGGACTGAATGCACCAATCAAAAGACACAGAGTAATAGAATGGATAAAAAAGCAAGACCCATCTATATGCTACTTACAAGAAACTCACCTCAAACCCACAGACATGTACAAACTAAAAGTCAAGGGATGGAAAAACTTATTTCAGGCAAACAACAGTGAGAAGAAAGCAGGGGTTGCAGTACTAAAATCAGACAAAATAGACTTCAAAACAAAGAAAGTAACAAGGGATAATGATAAAGGGCTCAGTCCAACAAGAGGATATAACCATTCTAAATATATATGCACCGAACACAGGAGCACCAGCATATATGAAACAAATACTAACAGATAAAGGGGGAAATAGACTGCAATGCATTCATTTTAGGAGACTTCAACACACCACTCACCCCAAAGGATAGATCCACCGGGCAGAAAATAAGTAAGGACATGGAAGCACTGAACAACACAGTAGAGCTGATGGACCTAATAGACATCTATAGAACTCTACATCCAAAATATTGAAATTCTACCAACCAATTCTTTAGACCACAAAGGTATAAAAGTAGAAATAAATTCTACAAAGAAAACAAAAAGGCTCACAAACACATGGAGGCTTAACAACATGCTCCTAAATAATCAATGTGTCAATGAACAAATTAAAATAGAGATCAAGGAATATATAGAAACAAATGACAACAACAACACAAAGCCCCAACTTCTGTGGGACGCAGCAAAAGCAGTCCTAAGAGGAAAGTATATAGCAATCCAGGCACACTTGAAGTAGGAAGAACAATCCCAAATGAATAGTCTAACATCACAATTATCGAAACTGGAAAAAGAACAAATGAGGCCTAAAGTCAGCAGAAGGAGGGACATAATAAAGATCAGAGAAGAAATAAACAAAATTGAGAAGAATAAAACAATAGAAAAATCAATGAAACCAAGAGCTGGTTCTTCAAGAAAATAAACAAAATAGATAAGCCTCTAGCCAAACTTATTAAGAGAAAAAGAGAATCAACACAAATCAACAGAATCAGAAATGAGAATGGAAAAATCAAAACAGACTCCACGGAAATACAAAGAATTATTAAAGACTACTATGAAAACCTATATTCCAACAAGCTGGAAAACCTAGAAGAAATGGACAACTTCCTAGAAAAATACAACCTCCCAAGACTGACCAAGGAAGAAAGACAAAAGTTAAACAAACCAATTACCAGCAAAGAAATTGAAGTGGTAATCAAAAAACTACCCAAGAAAAAAACCCCAGGCCAGATGGATTTACCTCAGAATTTTATCAGACATACAGAGAAGACATAATACCCATTCTCCTTAAAGTTTTCCAAAAAATAGAAGAGGAGGGAATACTCCCAAACTCATTCTATGAAGCCAACATCACCCTAATACCAAAACCAGGCAAAGACCCCACCAAGAAAGAAAATTACAGACCAATATTCCTGATGAATGTAGATGCAAAAATACTTAATAAAATATTACCAAACCAAATTCAAAAGTATATCAACAGGATCATACACCATGACCAAGTGGGATTCATCCCAGGGATGCAAGGATGGTACAACATTCGAAAATCCATCAACATCATCCACCACATCAACAAAAAGAAAGACAAAAACCACATGATCATCTCCATAGATGCTGAAAAAGCATTTGACAAAATTCAACATCCATTCATGATAAAACTCTCAGCAAAATGGGTACAGAGGGCAAGTACCTCAACATAAAAAAGGCCATATATCATAAACCCACAGCCAACATTATACTGAACAGCGAGAAGCTGAAAGCTTTTCCTCTGAGATCGGGAACTAGACATGGATGCCCACTCTCCCCACTTCTATTTAACATAGTACTGGAGGTCCTAGCCATGGCAATCAGACAAAACAAAGAAATACAAGGAATCCAGATTGGTAAAGAAGTTGTTAAACTGTCACTATTTGCAGATGATATGATATTGTACATAAAAAACCCTAAAGACTCCACCCCAAAACTACTAGAACTGATATCAGAATACAGCAAATTTGCAGGATACAAAATTAACACACAGAAATCTGTAGCTTTCCTATACACCAACAATGAACCAATAGAAAGAGAAATCAGGAAAACAATTCCATTCACAATTGCATCAAAAAGAATAAAACACCTAGGAATAAATCTAACCAAAGAAGTGAATGATCTATACTCTGAAAACTACAAGTCACTCTTAAGAGAAAATAAAGAGGACACTAACAAATGGAAACTCATCCCATGCTCGTGGCTAGGAAGAATCAATATCGTCAAAATGGCCATCCTGCCCAAAGCAATATACAGATTTGATGCAATCCCTATCAAATTACCAGCAACATTCTTCAATGAACTGGAACAAATAATTCAAAAATTCATATGGAAACACCAAAGACCCTGAATGGCCAAAGCAATCCTGAGAAAGAAGAATAAAGTAGGGGGGATCTCACTCCCCAACTTCAAGCTTTACTATAAAGCCATAGTAATCAAGACAATTTGGTACTGGCACAAGAACAGAGCCACAGACCAGTGGAACAGACTAGAGACTCCAGACATTAACCCAAACATATATGGTCAATTAATATTCAATAAAGGAGCCATGGACATACAATGGCGAAATGACAGTCTCTTCAACAGATGGTGCTGGCAAAACTGGACAGCTACATGTAGGAGAATGAAACTGGACCATTGTCTAACCCCATACACAAAAGTAAATTCAAAATGGATCAAAGATCTGAATGTAAGTCATGAAACCATTAAACTTGTGGAAGAAAACATAGGCAAAAACCTCTTAGACATAAACATGAGTGACCTCTTCTTGAACATATCTCCCCGGGCAAGGAAAACAACAGCAAAAAGGAACAAGTGGGACTATATTAAGCTGAAAAGCTTCTGTACAGCAAAAGACACCATCAATAGAACAAAAAGGAACCCTACAGTGTGGGAGAATATATTTGTAAATGACAGATCCGATAAAGGTTTGACATCCAAAATATATAAAGAGCTCACATGCCTCAACAAACAAAAATAAAATAATCCAATTAAAAAATGGGCAGAGGAACTGAACAGACAGTTCTCCAAAAAGAAATACAGATGGCTAACAGACTCATGAAAAGATGGTCCACATCACTAATTATCAGAGAAATGCAAATTAAAACTACAATGAGGTATCACCTCACCCCAGTAACGATGGCTGCCATCCAAAAGACAAACAACAACAAATGTTGGCGAGGCTGTGGAGAAAGGGGAACCCTCCTAGACTGCTGGTGGGAATGTAAATTAGTTCAACCATTGTGGCAAGCAGTATGGAGGTTCCTCAAAATGCTCAAAGCAGACTTACCATTTGACCCAGGAATTCCACTCCTAGGAATTTACCCTAAGAACGCAGCAATCAAGTTTGAGAAAGACAGATGCACCCCTATGTTTATCGCAGCACTATTTACAATAGCCAAGAATTGGAAGCAACCTAAATGTCCATCGGTAGATGAATGGATAAAGAAGAAGTGGTACATACACACAATGGAATACTACTCAGCCATAAGAAGCGGGCAAATCCTACCATTTGCAGCAACATGGATGGAGCCAGAGGGTATTATGCTCAGTGAAATAAGCCAAGCGGAGAAAGAGAAATACCAAATGATTTCATTCATCTGTGAAGTATAAGAACAAAGGAAAAACTGAAGGAACAAAACAGCAGAATCACAGAACCCAAGAAGGGACTAACAGGTACCAAAGGGAAAGGGACTGGGGAGAATGGGTGGGTAGGGAGGGATAAGGGGGGGAAGAAGAAGAGGGGTATTAAGATTAGCATGCATGGGGGGGTGGGAGAAAGGGGAGGGCTGTATAAGACAGAGAAGACAAGTAGTGATTCTACAACATTTTGCTATGCTGATGGACAGTGACTGTAAAGGTGTTTATAGCAGAGACCTGGTATAGGGGAGAGCCTAGTAAACATAATATTCTTCATGTAAGTGTAGATTAAAGATAATAAAAAAAAAAGAAAGAAAGAGAAGGGGGATTACTCCCTGATAGGATAAAACTAACTGTAAATCAACAATTAATGCATGCTTTAAATATCCTTAATTTTGATCACTTAAAGGGTGTCAGATGATCGGCTATGGATGTACAATTTTCTGATAATATTCCTTTCTCTACACTATGGTATAAAGGGCATATCAAAGTGTGGGCAAAGGGTCTGTTTGTGTTTATACAGAGGATCAAAGCCTAATTTGAGTACCCAGAAAATGAACTAAGATACAATATGAAGAAGAACTTCCAACTTCAGCACTCTCTGGAAGAGACATACCAGAAGATGATCATCAAAAAACCTCAACAAAGATCCAGGCAATGCTGCAGTTGTAGCTGCATCCATCCCACCGGATCCTGGACTTGCCACTGGAATGAAGAAGGAGATATCTAAGCTGGCCTGTGCATACACTAAAACAACAAATTTGACTGGATGTGTACTGTTGGAACTCAACCAAGAATTAGGAGAAGTGCAAGTTGCAGTGATCCAAAATCTTGCGACTATAGACTATCTACTGTTAAAAGAACACATGGGATGTGAACAGTTCCCAGGAATGTGTTGTTCTAATTTGTCTGACTTTTCTCAAACTATTCAAATTCAGTTAGACAATATCCATCATATCATTGATAAGTTTTCACAAATGCCTAGGGTGCCTAACTGGTTTTCTTGGTTTCACTGGATATGGCTGGTAATTGTAGGTCTGCTTTGGTTATGTAGCTTTATTCCTATTATGTTAATGTGTATACGCAATTTAATTAGTAGTTTAAAACCTATACATGCTTAAGTTACTCTACAAGAAGATATGTCAAAGAAATAATCAATCTTCCCATGTTTTCTTCCATCTGCTACCTCTATAGCTTTTCTTCTTCCTTCCTAATTACAACCCTTAAATAGAATTCATGCCTCATATTGAATTCACCGAGTATCATAACTCCTCCAAGTGGTAAAGATACCTGAAGACAAATGCTGGGCATAGAAGCCACAGGGCATAAATCTGCAAAGAAGTAAAAAGCTAAGCTTTTCAAACAATATGGCTTCTCTCTCACTTACCAACTTTACATTTCCCTGTATGGCCCCGGAAGATGACTGGTTATCCAGAGACGGGTAAGATTACTCAAGGGAGGAACAACCTAAGACAGGCACTCGCAGGGGGGCCATCAGGTGAGAAATTGGGGATCAACAGAGGTGAGGCTTAGAACCTCACCCCCCACCCCCCCATTTTGAGAGAAATCTTCTGCATCTGTGGATGTATTATTGCCCTTGTCTAGCTTGGATTAACACATAATCTACAGGCACACACCTGATCATCTACATTTGCTCTCTTACAACACTAAACTATGTTTTCTACCTTTATCTTACATCTACCTACCACTTCAGCATTTTATTAAAATAATAATCATAATAATAATAAAGGGAGAAATGTGGGATTCACATATAAATCAAGTATAAAAATCAAACAAATATTCATATTTGACCTGATTGTTTATAGCTCATAATGCGTGATCAAAACCGAAAGTTTCTGTGATGAATGCCCTTGTACTGTTCACCATGTAAGAACTTATTCACTATGTAAGAATTTGTTCTCCATGTAAGAACTTGTTCGTTATGCTTCAGAAGATTGGAGACTGACGAGAATTAGGCTTGGGGTGGATTAATGATTGTGCATTGAGCATTGACTCCCCTATACAGACTTTTATTGTTGTTAACAACCATTTGATCAATAAATATGAGAGATGCCCTCTCAAAAAAAAAATTACGTTTCTTGAAGATTTCTTGGATATTCACAATGCATATTAGGTTCTGAAAATACTGGAAGTAAAAAAAAATTTAATACTATTTAGCCTAATATTTCCCAAATATCCCTACCATCTTATAACACCTATTTATATTTCATGACTTGAGACAGTAGAAACCATTCTGGTAGAGAGATGCAAACCTCATAACCTGGCCTAGGGGTAGAAGTGAGACAAGTAAGAGTATCTAATGCCTGAACAGTGAGTAGAAGTTACTCAGAAAAAGTAGGTAGGAAATGGGTAAGGCCCATGGGCAGAGGGAACACAGAAGGGAACACAACACGGCATTTGTGGTGTTTCACAGTGGAAAGTGAGCACGAGGCAGTAGAGGAAGATGAGGATAAAGAGGTAACTCGGATCTGTGCCTGGAAGGGCTTACAATGTCATAATGAAGAATTTAGGAGGACTTGCACTTCTGGCTGAGATAGGATACTAGGGATTGAATTTAGCCTCCTACCTGAAATAAACAGAAATCCAGATGAAATACATGTAAAAATAGTTTTTAAGACATTAGACATCAGGTAAGGAAGAAAAGTGATTGCTGTGAATTGGGAAACTAATGTGGTAAGCTGTGGGATTGACCCAACGCAATGCCATCAGAGTTTCTAGGACCTGACAGGAGGGAATCCCCAGCAGAGTCTGGCAAACTCCCTGAGTCAGGAGACAAAGCTGAGAGCCTGGAAAGACTAAGGCGGCTAGAGTTTGCAGGTCAGTCAACTACAGAAGATGGAGTGAAAAGAGAAAATAGTTGGAGACAGGTCAAGGTTTCCTCTTAAGTATTCAACAGAATACTGATCAACCCATGTCTGTGAGAGAACTAAGACTACAGGAAGATCCATCTGAGAGCAAATAGTGCCTGGTACTCACAAGGGGCTAGGAACAGTGTCTGTTTCTACCACCTAACCCAGAAAAAACACATAATTCACAGGGTAGAACACTCAGAAGGGAATTGCCTGAATAGTGGGGAATAACTAACCCCACACCAAACACTGCTCTGGTTCTACCTAATGAATTTAAAACTAAGACCTGAAAGGACCAAACTGTTCCCAAGTAATTTAACTACATCCCAGAGGCAAGTTTAAGAACATTTATAGGAGTACAGAAATGTCTATAATCTAACAGGATAATCTGCTATCTAACAAATGCCACCTAATAAAAAAAAATCAGGCATGCAAAGAAATAGGAAAGCATATCCCACAGTGAGGAGAAAAATAATATAAAAATGGTCCCAGAAATGATATGGTTGTTAACATTAGCAGGAAAATACCTTGAAATAGTTATTATAAGTGTATTCCATGTGGTCCAAAAGTTAAATGTCATGAAAGATATATAAAAGACCCAAATTGAAATTCTACAGAGAAAAATGACAATATTTGAGATTAAAACATGCATTAAGTGGGAATAATGGCAAATTAGACACTGGAGATATAAAGATAAGTGAATTTGAAGACATAGCAATAAAAATATTCAAAAAGAAAAAATAGCCCCCATCCCCAATTAACAAAACATCAAAGAATTGTGGGACAACTTCAATAATCCATATACATGGACTACATGGAATAGGAGTCCCTGAAAGGCGGAGGATGGACATAAAAATTGTCTAAAGAAATAGTGGGTAAAAAAATGTCTAAATTTGATGGAAACCATGAACCTACTGATCCAAGAAGCTCAATGAACCACCAAGTAAAAGAAACATAAAGAAAACTACACCAAAATACATGATAATCAGATTCTCCAAAGTCAGTAACAAAGAAAAAATCTTGAAAGCAGCTAGAGTAAACAAAACAAAACAAAAAAACATATATACACAGAAACAAAAGTAAGGATGAGAAATATTTTCTCCTTGGAAATAATGTAAGAGAAAAGATGATGAATCAACCTCTCTGAAGTACTGAAAAAAAAAAACATTTCAAACTAGAATTCTTTTCTACCAAAAGCTCCTTTCAAAACTATGGCAAAATTAAGGTTTCTGAGATATAAGAAGTTAAAAGAATTCATTACTGATAACCTACACTCTAAGAAATGTTAAGAGAAGTCCCATAGGTAGAAGAAATATGATAGCAGATGGACATTTGGATATACCACAAAGAAATAAAGAGCATCAGAAATGCTATTCAGAGAGATAAATATTTAAGTCTTAGTATTTAAATGACTTTAAAAGATAATCCATTATTTAAAAGATATTTAAATAATTTAAAAGAAAATTTGTTTAAGCAAAATAATAATGTAGTGTGGGTTTTATGAGACATGTGAAGTAAAATGTATGTCAACAATAGCACCAAGGCTTGAAGGGGAAATATTGAAATGGAAATATACTATTGTAAGGTTCTTATACTATAGATGAAGCAATATAATGTCACTTGCAGGTAGTCTGTGATAGTTAAATGAACCACAAAAATAACACAGAGTTATAGCTAAGAAATCAACAAAGAAGATGAAAGAGACACAAACAAAAATAATCCAAAAAATTTCAAAATATGTCAGTAAAAGAGAAAAAAGGAACAAAGAAAGCACAGGACAGAGAGAAAACAAAGAACAAAATGATAGCTTTAAACTTAATGATACCAGTAATCATGTTAAATAAAAGCAGTTGGAATACTGTAATTAAAAAGGCAGAGATTACCAGAGTGGAAAACAAAGCATGACCAGACGATATGCTACCTATAAGAAATGCAGGAGATTAAAAATGAATACAGTAGATACAGAAACAGTACACTCCAGAGCAAAGAATATTATTAGGGATAAAGAGGATAAGTTCTAATATTAAAGGGGTCCATTAATTAAGAGTACATAACATTAATTGTTTATGCATCTAATACCAGAGCATCAAAATACATGAAGCAAAAACCGATAGAAATGATTACATCTACAGTAATAGATTTCAGTACTCTGCTCTCAATAACTGATATAATACACAGAAAATCAGGCAGGATATAGGAGATGTGAACAGCACTATCAACTAACTTGACCTAATTGACATTTCTTATATTCAACAACAGCAGAGTGTCTATTTTTTTTTCTACATGCAGAACATTTACCATAACAGACCATATTCTGGGCCATAAAACAAGTCTCATATTTGAAAAACCTGATGGAAGCTACAGAAAAACTGCAAGAACTACTTTTTTACTTTCCCTCTCCTTATGCGGTCCCCTTCCCACCATGCCCTTAAGACAGTCTGGTAAAAAGTCTGTTTTTCAAGATTGAACTCAAATACCACTTCCCCATAAGCCTTTCCAGACCGACCTTCTCATTCCCCTATTTTAGCAGATAAATTTATACATTTTATATACAATGCTGAATTCTGTATATGGACACCTCAAATAGAACCCATCTCCATCATTTTAAAAGAGTAGTTTGTGAGCTACTAGAAGAACAGATTTTTCTTATTCATTCCATAAAGTTTAGAACATAAATGAGTATCTTCTCCACTACAGTAAATAACAACTTATGCCTATGTATGTTTGTGCCTCCTTCACCAAACTGGGGGCCTCTTATACATGAGGATTGGGTGTGACTTTTTTCTTATCCTCATTATTTAACACAATGTCTGGCCCACGGAAGACCCTTTCTGTATACCTGCTGACTGAATGCCTAGATGAACAGTGTGGGGACTGTCTGAGCTTCTCCACTTCTAGAAGAGAGTATTTCAAAGACCACAGGGAAAGGTTGGTAACAAATGCAAGCGTGAAAGACAGAACAGGTTTCTCCTAAGACAAAAGAAGGTGGCCTTGAGCAACCTTTCTTTAGAGGCAAATATTCCGCCTTTGCTCCCTACCTGTGGGTCCCTGTTGAGAGCTGTGGCTGGGGCAGGTGCTGCGGCACTACCTTTTCCCAGGCAGGTTAAGAAATCTCTAGCATCTTTATAAAGTGTAAGAAGAAAAACAGAAGGGGGAATTCAGTTTAGAAGGCCTTCATAACTCTTCATGAGGCACTTCCAGGCATAGGACTGGGCAGGTGGAGGGGAGGAAGCCTGCCAGCATCAATATCTCATTACTGCTGGCTCCACTGGCCTGAGAGGTCAGCACAGAAACGAGTGCCCCGGGGGAAATTCAGCTTGAGAGCAGTGATTCTGCCTTTCAGCGTGTTGATAGACTAACTCTGTTCACTCCCCTGGCAGAAAAGAAAGGGCCACTTATTTCGCCTAAGAAATTTCACAGCTGTGGAAGGGACCTTTTAGAGATCAGCTGGTCCAACCCTTTCTTTGACAGGTGAGAGCAGGGAGTTCCGGAGGGCAGCAAGTCCGAGGCAGAGGCAGAGAGGCTCAGGCTCTGCCAGGGCAGGGTCCTGGCCTCCTGACTACTTTTCACTGTCTCTCAACACAGATTTTGTAAATCCTCTGGATTTTAATGGTGCCTACAGGGCAAAGTCTACATGTACTGGCATGTCCTTCAAAGCCTTTCAGTCTTAATCCTAATAAAATTTTTCTACTCTCATTTCTTCTTCTTCCCTGTCTTCCAGCTACAGTGCACATTCACTCACAGTTCCTGGAATGTCGCAGGTATTTTCACATGTCTATACCTTGGTTTATGTCACCCCCACTGCCTAAATGGCATTTCTTTCTTTTGCCTTCTGAAAAATTCCTACTTATGCTTCAAAGCCTAGTTCAAATGTTGCTTCCTCTTCAAAAACTTCCTGGATATTCCAAGGCAGAACTACTCCCTCTCTGCACCATGCTTATTCATAGCTTTTTCTTATGTGTATCTGTTATAGTACTATATTATAGCAAAAGTATTTGCTATGACTATATATATTAATACATGCATGTCCATGTTCAGGTTATCTTGTTTGGAGGAGTTATCTCCTTTTAAAGTTACCAAGGGTATATGAAAGGCAATACCTTATTCATGTAGCTATTTATGCAGACCCACCTTTGATCATGTAAGTTCCCAGAATAGTATTACTGCCTCAAGAATGTACACGGCTTTCTCAAGTCTGATACTCAAGTCATAACCACTTACTTATACCAGAAACACTAGGATATATGGCTTACTTATAACACTAAAAACACTTTTTATGAAACCATAGACCACATTTTATTTATAACATGTAATTTATATATATTCATTAAGATATTAACAGACAATGATGATTTACTACAGAAGCTTTCAGTAAATTGGTTCTGTAGTAGAGGACAGATTCCATATGCATAATTAGGTCAAGTACATATTGTGTAATTTCTTGATATAAAAAGTTTTTAAAAATAGAAATTTTCAAACATAATTTGAGCCACAACAGATAATCATGCTTGTTCATTTGGCTGCTTCCCTGGCTCACCATTTAAATCTAAATTCCAAAGTCCTGAGCCCACCATGTCAGGCTTTTCTGAAACTGGGGTAGATGTTTTGCTCTCAATTTCATTAGTGAAGAACTATAAACTTAAGGAAATTAAATAAGCAGTGCAAGAACTCAGTTACTAAAAACAGGGCTGGGATGTTTGTATACAAATGCTATGTGCTCTCTACTACATCCATTTTTTTGAAACATGCCACAGAAAGAACCAGAGAATGAAACTGGCAATAGAAATGAGAGGTCCATTCAATCTCCAACCTGCCCACCTGACCTCCCAAAGTATAGTGGAGGCTAGCAGATGTCTCCCTAAATATTTTCTCCTCCTCTCCTTGGGCATATGGTTAGATTACACTTCTAATGAACACTCCCACTGCAGAGAAGTCTAGCCATGTGGCTAAGTTCTAAGCAGTGGAATGTGGGTGTGTGCTGCTGTGTACCTAACTCTGAAGGCAGTGGGCGTTCTCTCTTTATCCTCTTTTTCCCCTTTCCACCTGCTAGAACCAGAGTGGACCTAAGCTTGTGCAGATGGCAACAATGCCTTAGGTGAAGGTGGGTCAGGACACTGGAAAGAACATGGGTTCCTGAATAACTATGGGTAGTACAGCCAGCTGCCGACCTAGACTATTCAGAACCAATTTGTGTATGAGAAATAAACTGCATTATTCATTAAGTCACTGTACTGTTGGATTTCTTTGTTACAGAAGCCTGTCCTTACCATTACTAATCCATAGGGACGTATACTTGAGAAGGCAGTTGCAGAAGAGCAGGCTTGAGTGTCAGGGGAACACGGCAGCTGCCTAAAGATCTTTCCGTGGCTCCTGACTAGTCTCTAGAGATAGAGTTCACCTCCATAACAGGAGGAACTCCCTTTCAGAGTTGTTCTATCATAGAGAGGGATGTCTTTAGAGGTAATGAGTTCCCTGTCAGTTCAGGTGTGTGAGCAGGGCTGAATGACCTACTGATGAAAATACTACAGTCAGGGCTCAGGCTTTGCTGTGGGGTTGAACTGGATGACCTTTAAGGTTCCTTCCATCCCTGACAGTCTAGACTACAGAGAGGAAAACAATCTCATCCAATAAAAGGCCTCAGTAAAGCAGGCGCTGACTCACTGATGCAGAAGTCGGCTGTGCCTGGAGTTCAATTGCCCTAATAATCATCATCATCACAGAAGTTGTATTGGCTTTTTCCCCCTTTGATTAAAGTCCTCAGAAATACCTTCAGGCTCCCTTCCAAACAAATGGCCCATTACAGAAACTCAATTTTAATCTGATCTCTCCTTCGGTAATTACATTCTTGGTCAGGGGAACAGGACATTCGCTTAATGATGGGGATGCAGCTCAAAGGGTAAGCACTGCAAATGTCCAGAAGTGAAGAGAATGCATTTGGCATGATGTGCCGCCATCAACACGCATTCGAAAAATGCTGTGCGGTGTGGAAAAGGCCTTGGCTTGGAAGGCAGGAAGCCTGGGTGCTATCTTGCCCTTGACTCTGACTTACTTTGTCACCAGGTCTCTGTACCCCACTCTTCATATCCCACACAGCAGCCTGAAAGACTGCCAAAACTCAGAGGGGATCAAGACTCTCTGGGCTTTAAATCTCTCCCTAAACCTCTACTGTTTTGGACAAACTAATATGACCTACAAGACCCTGAGTCCCCTTGATCTGGGGCCTGTGTACCTTTTCTCATCTTTAATAGGGTCCATTCTACTTGAGCCGTACTTGCCTTCTTTCCATTCCTAGAAATAGATTCACTCTTTCCTCAGTCTGTGCATAGTGTTGTTAGGCAGAAAGACAGAAATGACCGGGATGGAAAGGAGAAAGGGCCCCCCCAAGATGACTCAGGGAGTTGATCAAATAGAACCAGAAAGCCAGAAATGACTCAAAGAGTTAATCAGATGAAGCCACAGGGTCCAAGAGGGACTCAGGAAATGTCCAGGGTCCCCCCAGATAAGAAACATCAGAGGCACAGGCACAGCCCCTGTCCCCATTTCACCAATTTGAACAAGCCTAGAGAGCTGACAGCTGTCAGTCAAGGACCTCTGCCCTGCCAAAACCATATAAAGGAAGCCTCAGAATGAGCACCCACGCCTGCCTGTCCTATCTTAGGCAGGCCCGCTCTGCTGCTCTATGCAGAGTGCATTAAAACTGACTTCGCTTTCTTGACTTTGGTCTCTCGTCTCACTGTATCTGACTTCCCTGCGACCCTGAACCGAGGCCTTTCCTTCCTCAGGTTCTCTCTCATGCGCACTTCTCTGCCTTTCTGTTTCTCTTGTTAACTTCTACTCATCCACTGGATCTCAGCTTCTTTTCAGTTTTATTTAAAAATCCCTTATATAGCACTTACCATGTGCCCAATATTAAGAGCTTTATAAATATTAATTAACTTCATCCTCATCAGAGCTCTACAAGGTAGGCACTATTACTATTCCTATTTTACAGATGGGGTACACTAAGATCCAGAGAAGTTATGTAACTTGCCCAAGGTCACAAGGGTTCTAACTCAGGCAGTCTGGCTTCAGAGTCCATGTTTTAAAGCACTGTACTATGTTGAAGTGTCACTTCCTCAGGCAGACCTGCCTGACTAGATGATCCCATTGGAATGCATGTTACTCCACTGTGTCTGTCTAAGGATGTTATGCCATCTTCCCTGCTAGGCTGAGAGATCCCATCTTTCTTACTCACTGTGGTACCTCCAGCCCCAGCATAAAATGGAAACTCCATAAATGGCTTTTAATTGAATTAATGAATAAGTGAACAAGACTTGGTTTTCAAACATGTAAAATGAGGCAGCTAATTTTGTTCTACATTTTTTCTATTGCCATGAATAAGAAAGAGTCCTGGATTCAGATGCTGGCCTTGACACATGGTGGAAAAGTGTTATAATGCAACTCATTTAAACTCTGTGAAATTTAGCTGTTCCCTTTGTAAAAGAAGTTTGGATTAGATGGATTTAAAGACTGTTTTAGCTCTTGGACATCTCAGGTGTTTATCACTAATGCGTATTTTGAGAGGTTATGGAAAATTTTGGTTATATAGCCCAGTTTAATGTTGCCTATTTTTGGCCTGGTGTAAAATCCTTGCTGTATGTACCACCAAGACCAGAAAAAGAGTTCCGAGGCTTGGAAGTACAATTTGTTCTTTTCAAGCTGGTATGAAATGCAGGGACTGAGGAGTGATAGAAGGCAGGTATAGTGAAGTGAAAAGAACAGAAGCCTGTGAGACCGAAGCTCAGAGTTGAGTGCTGGGCTATCACATAGCAAATTTGTCATCTAGAACAGGTCAGTTGATGAAGTTCAGATTCTAAATTGGACTAAGTGTATTCCTTGTGGATACTGCTCTCTTTTACCAACATGATGCTTGACTTTGAGGAGCTCACAGATCTGCTTTCTTCAAGGAAGCTTCAATGGCCTATGGTTCTCAGTCTTTTGTATTCTCCTCCCCTTTCCCATCCACCCCCAGAGAGTCCAAAGAGGAACTAAGTGTCAGGAGTTACCACATCAGCCATCAAATCATGGTGTCTCTAAGTGACTACTAACAACGTGAAGCTGTCAATGACAAATATAAGCAATTATTTAGCCCTTAATGTAGGTCAGATTCCTTGGAAGAATCTGGGCAAGCCCCCTGTTGCTCTCACCTAAAAAATGGGAACATTTGAGTGCAACTGTGTGGACACTCAGGGACTAACTAGCTAAGATGATTCTAAATTTCTGTCTGATTTAGTTCTTCAGAAGGAAGGTCCTTTCCATGAATATCTTTATGTGTTCAGATTCTAAATTGTTTCCCATCTTGGTAGGTGGCATCAGTCTACCCAGGTTCCTAAACCAGACACTAGTTCTTCCTGAATCCAGTCCTAATCTTCTTTCCACAACACACTGGTTACCAAACCCCATCAATCCTAACTCCTCAGTATCTCTTTTTAATAACTCAATTCTCACCATTGTGGTAATGCTCTCATCTCTAGCCAAAATTACTGTAACTGTCTCCTCATTCATCTTCTCATATTAGTCCCTCCTCCTACAGAGACTAGTTCTTAAATTCAAGTTTGACCACATCACTCCTTGCTTAAACACCATTAATGATTACCCATTTTGTATGGCATAAACTCAAACCTCTGGTGTGTGGAATATAAGAATTCCCACAACATCGCCTCCATAGACCTGGATTAGAATTTTGGCTCTACCACTACCTTACCATTGGGACCTGGGCAAGTTATCTAGCCTCCTTACTTCTCCATTGTTTTCATCCATAAAATAGATCATCATCTCTACCTTGTAGGGTTGTGGTAAAGATTACATAAAATACTGTGTTCCAGGTGCTTAGTACAATATCTGAAGCATAGCTAGAACACAGTCAAGTATTTATTTTTATTAACAAGGGAGGAACTCAAGTCTAATGTATAACTGAGCAAAGCAAAGACAGACATGGTAAAAACTATGGAGAAGACCAGAAAAATACATGGGCAGACAGCATTTTATGTAAATTCAGAGGCAGGAACCATAAACACTGACTAAGAAGGGACAGGAGCCTTCTTGGAGGACGTGGTATCTGGTCTAGGACTTTAATGGTCACCTTGGATGACTATCTTGGGCAGAGTTTGTTGGCCTACTTTGATAGTTAGTTTTCTCTGTCCCTTTCTGGGGCTCTGCTCACTGTAAGTTGAAATAATTAGCATGGAGTTTCTGTTCTCCAGGCTATAGTAATGCATTTGTTCTACCCATAAAACTAAGGGCTTATTTTCCAATATAATTGATCCCTTAACCTTCAGACACTCAAACATTCTCTCTATCCTCAAAACAACAGAAAATTAAAAGAACAATTTCTTTTTACCTTCTAAATCTTGGCAACCTAAAATAGGAGAGCAAGAGACAGAACATTAAGGCCTCACTGGTCTCAATTTTCAACAATGTAATGTGTAATTTTTCTCATTGGAACTTCAAGAACTCTTATTATTTAATCTGTTATTTATTCTGTTAAAGTACAGTCTTCCTTAAGAGCAAAAGGATTAATGGTTTCAAATTCCAGCACATTGACCTTTATTCTACATCAAAATACTTATTTGAAAACACTCTGCCTGCATTCCCATAAGCCATTTGGTATTGAACATTGAAGGAAATATAAAGTTTAACTCCCACTCCAGTCAGGAAGCAGTGTTTTAGGAATACAAACAGACTTTTGTAATGTGCATGCATAGGTATGTGGAAGATGCTTTGTGGAATTTGTGCATAAAGCAGGTGATCAAAGGTTAGCTTAGTACCTGCCCCCTCTGTTTCCCTTGGCCCAGGCCCAGGTTAGACTGAGGCAAGGTCACTTCCTGTATGTTTTCCCTATCATAAAAGTATATATTTTGTCTTAAAGCATGGAAGAGGGAGAATAAAAAGCACAAAGAATAAATGAATCAATGAAGCATTAAAAATTAAGTTGAAGATTTAATATGGAGAGAAGAAGAAGGTGAAAAGAAGAGAAAGCACATTTATTGACCACCTACCAAGCATTAAGTGCTGTGCTATGAGCTTTTTATGTGTTTTTATCTGCAAACAGCTTTTTGGCTCTAGTAGGACTGACCCTCCCTGAACTCCACTAACGCTACACTAATGACTCTTCCACAGTATGGGGCTTCTTACCTTTCATCTTAATTACTCACATGTGAGTTTGGCCTCCCACACTGGACTGCAGGCTTTTTTGAAGGCAGATACAACTGATGTCTTAACTATTTCTCTTTCTCCTGAGAACCAGGTACATATTTAGTGCCTAGTACTGTTGAATTCTGTTGTAATCACTGGGAGGCACCTCAGTCTTGTCTATTCAAAAATCTTCCCATCAGTCTCATTAGCAATATAGCCCAAACAAAATCCATGGCCTGGTTCCCTACAAAGATCTTGGAGTCTGGTGTGGGCAGACATCCATCTCTCTAGCTTCTCCCTACAACTTTGGCTTTTCACCACCTTTGGTGAAATTCCAGGTTCTCTCAGTAGTCTAATGAGTCCTTTTTGCCATCATTTAACATGTGAGCAGATTGGCACCAACCCAAGATACTAACGTGTAGTTTCCACAGTGTCTCATGGGCTGGGCCTCCATTCATTCTACCTCCCTTACTCAGCATGACACTTATACTGTTATGTGGGAACCTCCATTTAAAATAATAGCTTTCTTGGCAGAACCCTAATTGTCCAGTGTCTGAGTTTGTTTGCACTCTCAAAATGAGCTAAACAAAGCCAACTGGCAGGAGGTTCCTAATGTTGGACACAATGCACTCCCAGAGACAGAGCTAGAAAACAGAGAATCAAGAGACAAAGTTCTGATTGAGGGTGCCCAGTGGCACTACAGGTATGGTGGGCATATGAGGGGGACAGTCTACTGGGGAGAGCACCAACTGAGTGGATTGAATGAAATGAAATGACATAAAAAAAAGTATCTTTCTTAAAGCTGGCCCAGAGCAGATGTTCAATGAATGAGTCCGTAATGTGTCATCCCACAACGTTATAGAAAATATCTCACCTGTGTCAGGCCCTAGGCTGTACACCAGAGATACAGTGATGAATCAGATCCAGCCCTTGCCCACAATTTGCTCACAATCTGGTAGGGAGAGAGCAGGGCAAGGATGATAGCAGGTGTAAAATGATGGCCTAGAGGGAAGCACAAAGCACTGAGGGAAACGGAAAGGAAGGAGGGCCTAACTCTGCCTGAGCAGTCAGGAGAGGTTTCAAGTAGTGGGAATATTTGATCTGGCTCTTTCAGCATGAGTAGGAAATCTTAGAGGGGTTGACCTAAGAAAAAGGCAGATGGACCACTTGTACAAAGGTCCACAATATACACATGAAGTTTCCATTGTCCTTAGAGCACAGTAAACAGTTTAGGATGGATGGAGGACAGCATGCCTGCTGGGGAGGGAGGAAAATAAGACTGGAAAGAGTTTGGAGCAAGGTGTTTGATGAGCATTGTTTTTCATCTTGCAGTCCAAATAACCTGTTATGGGAATACTGGAGGAGATGGAAAAGGGTCTGGGCAGAGCCAAGACTTGAACCAAGGTCATGACATAGGGATGCAGAGACAGGCAGAGAGAAGAAATGGGGAGATGAATCAAAATACAGAAGAATGAGAAGGTTGTAGGGGTGCTGGGAGGGAGAAAATAAATATCTGCTAAGAATTTCTTATGTCCTAGGCACTGTGCTAGATACTTAACATGTACATGTTAACATGTACTACATGTGTGTGGTTCTTGTAAGACTGGAAGAAAAATATGGGGTGGGGGGTCCAATTTACTCTTAAAGGGTAGGACAGGCCTATACTCAAAACTACTGTGGCTGCTGTGGTATGTCATTCATAGGCAGGAACTAGTCTTGACCCGAGCCCCCATTTCCACTATTCTATCTGTCTTTTAGTTGAGGAATTTATCCCCAGTTCCAGCACAACACCCTGGATGAAGGCTCTGGGGCACCTCTAGCTGAGGTGGAGAAAGTGAGTATGATAGCGCAGCAAACAGATGCACACTTGGAGATGCCGTGCTTGTGGCGCCTTGGGGGTGTCCAGGAAACCGCCCCAGAATGCGGCTGCAGCAAGCTCACTTTCTTCCTTACTCAGCACGCATCCATTACCGTGCACTTAGCAACACTGAGCAATGTCCGGGAATTCTAATGAGAACCTGGTTGCGACAGAGGCAGAAGCTTCTCTGAAGGGCAGTCTTGATGATCCAGAAAAATAACGGCAGAACAGACACGCTTTGAGGAGCCCTTTATTTTACAAAGCTGGAAGGGAGGTGGCTTCACAATACCAAGGCAACCTTCCAATTTATAAAAGTCACAGGCTCCATCTCCCCCATAGAAGATTCTCTTCTGAGCTTCCTTACTTCACCACACACACCATATACCGCCCCTATCCCTACCTCTTCTGTTTCCATTCGCGCTCCCATCTCTGACCCCTACGGGAAGTTCTTGACCCCTGTAGCTACTCAGTCCTGCCAAAATTGCTCACACTGGGAGGCAGCACAGGGTGCTAAGCTGGGAGCTAGGGCACTGGGACCCCACCACTTGATAGCTGTGAAGCCTGGGTGAGTCTCTGCTCTTTCTGAGCCTCATTTTCCCAGTTTGGAAGCATATGGTCTCTGGTCCCTTAAACTCAAAATGTTGATTATTATGTCACCCTTTGAGATCTAACTGAAGTCCTACATTACCCAGCAAGCCATCCCTGATCACCTTGTCAACTCTCATCTTGTTTTCTTCTTTATCATATCGTCCTTATTGTTGTGATCACAGATTTGACAATATTGAAGGTGTTAAAGTCCTGCCTCGAATGCAAAAGCAATGCTTGAGGAAGTGGTCTTCCTTACTTTGGACCATCTCATCCTTCCTCCCTATCCTCATGTGCCCAGCCAGGGCTGAACTGAGCTGAATAAATACTTTTTAAATAGAGTAGGAGGGGATCCTATCAACTAAGGATATCCTCTCTCTGGAAGACTGACTAGAAATGGCTTCCTGAACCCTAAATTAGCAGTTTTCTGAGCAGACTGGTGGGAGAAGGCATTGCAGGCAGAAGGAACAGCATAAAGTACAAGATAAATGTTTTAGACCAAAAGGTAGCATATGGTCAAAAGCATAGGCTTTGGAGCCAAAATTTATTCAGCCTCCAACTTTAGCTTACCCTCTTTTGCCTCAATTTTCCCTTTTGTAAAATGGTGGGGCCACTAACAGCACCTACTCTCATAGAGCTGTTAGGATTACAAAGGTGTATGTAAAATAAGTGGAACCGTGACAGGAACATTGTAAATGTTCAATAAATGTAAACCATTATCACACAGTTAGAAGTCACAAAGTTAGAAGTCAAGGATTAAGGAAGTTGAAGCTGAATGTAGTCAGGGGCAAGATCATGAAAGGCTTTGCATATTTTATAAAGGAGTTTAGCTTTTTATCCACCAAGATATCTGGAAAATTGATAATTGAATGGAAAACTGAAGATCAGATTTGGGTCCTGGAAGATCCCTCTGGAGTTTGTGGAAAATCAGCTGGAGAGAGGTGAGAGAGGAAGCAGACAAAAAAGTTAAAAAGTTGTTAAAACAATCCATGAGGGACACTTGGTAGCTTGGAACTGAGCTCCACGCTCCTCTCAAGGCTGACTGTCTCCAAATATCATGTCCAAGCCTGCCCTGCACTAGAGGATGCATGGCAGGCCAGTCTCACAGAGTAACCACTGCACACTGTTTCTCCCAGCAGCCTATCCCACGTGCCCTCCGCAGGCCGGGTCAGCTGCCCCTGTTTTATTGCTGCACATTAGTCACTAACAAAATGCCTGCTCATCATGCCTTCTTAAAGCTTTAGCTGCCCCACCTGCCCACACACAGCCCCATCCTACAGGCCGCTTCCCTGAGAGCTTCTTCATCCTCTCTCCTGGAACTACCTAGTCATACACGACCAATACTTCAGGTGGCCATCAAATTTGCCACCCAAGTCAGGGCACTTCTGAGGGTGAAAAAGAGTAGTATTAATAATTATACTGAGTTGACCAGCATAAGCAGTGAGCTATATATGGTCACTTTACCTAGTGGTGTGGAGACACCCTACTTCTTTAGTCTTTTGTTTCTATTATTTCCCTTCATCTGCAAAGTACTTTCCAGTATACAAAAATTTCCACCTCATTCTTTCAACGATCTAAACACCAGCTGTGAGAGTCTAGGAAGGCAGGAACTATTTCTTTCACCAAAGCGGCTTTCCTTAGGTCATCCAATTAGCCAGTGGCTAGAACAGGGACAGAACCTCTGCCCCACTCTGGGGCCTGTTTTAACCCTTTCCTCAGTTAGGGTTTGATGGGAATTGATTTCTTCCCTTCAGGTTGGCAGTAGAAGAAAGGGTCATGGCACACCGTTGCTTCTCCCTCCTCTCCCCTATTGGAAGCTGTGGGAATGGTAGGGGATTAAGAAAATGGAATTGAGTGGCTAAAAAACTATCAGAAAATATCAATTAATAAATACAATCATCATTCAAGAGGTAATTATGAATAATTATCTAGATGGTAGGATTTCAAGTGATTTTTCAGTCCTTATTCTTTTCTACGTTATCTTTTACTAGTTATACAATTTTAAAAAATGGTATGTTCATTTATTTTTTCTTTTTAAAGAAAGGAACAACCTAGGGTTCTCAGTGGAAGGGCCAATTTTAGTAGAAAGAAAAAAACAAGAAAGGAAAACAGAGGCTTTTGAGCTGGACCTGGATTGCATTCTTAATTCTACTCTGTGACCTTGAGCAAGTCACATGTGCCTCTGTGCCTCGGTTTCCTAATCGGTAGCCTAGAAAGCCTACCACCCACCTCACAGGACTGTTGTGAAGATTCTGAAAGATTCAATAAGCAAGAACTCCAGGTAAGGACCTGGCTTGTGGCAGACTCTTAATAAATGTTCATTCCCTTCACGGGGGTGTTATTGATGCAGCCTCCCAAGGCTTGACAAGCCTTGCTGCCCCCTCTGCTCACAGCTCCAGAGCTGTCGGGGGATGCCTGTGACAGCTGCACCCCTCAGCATGTGGCAGAGCTGTCCAGAAACAGGCGCCTAATGTGGGGAGGTAGTCCTGTCAGAATCGCTGGGGGTTAGTCATCTTGCCTTCAGGGTTTCTGACAGGATGTTTTGATAAAATAAATCTATTTTAAGTGACTGTAATGAAATACTAACCAGTTTCTGAAGGGCTTTTAAGATGTTTTTAAGAAGTTTCAGATCAAAGGCCCTGGGAAGGCTGACTTCATGCATTAAATATTTAGTACTGATTCAGTCACTTGAGAGCTCAGGCATTTTGACACTGCAAGAGGGAGAAAGCACATTCCAGCTGGGGCCCACTGATGTTAAAGACAGGGGTGATGAACCCAGCACCAAGGGGCCAATCTCCTGGCTCCCATTGCCTGGAAGGTTGGAGGAGGTGACCTCGGAGGCTGTCCACCTATGGATTCAGGATCTGATAGAATTATTCATGCTCTATAAGGACTGGGCAAGCAGGCCTCTCAGTAAGCCTTGACAGCAGGGATCTGCCTTCCCAGCTGCCACCACCAGTCTTAGTGCCTGTCACTCTGCACACTACCTCTTGGAGTCTGCCAAGTACCTGATGCCTGCAATGTGCTTTGCAGTCCAGCTGGGAGACACTGTTCTCAAGGCCACACATGGCTCACAGAGTACTGGCAGGCGAGGCTTAGTGTGAAGAAGATACTTGCAAGAGGCCACACTGAGAGTTAGCAGCCTCGCTGGGGCTGGTCTCAAGAACTCTTATGTAACACTCCAAGGGCTTTCTAGTATATTACACTGTCCCTTCAATAACAACAGCCACTTGCAGGTGGACACATGAAGAAGAGGAAGAAGCCTAGAATGGGGTCTAAGGTAGTGGTTCTTGATCTATATATACCAGGTCATAGCCACCTTTAGAAATCTGGTGGAAATTACAAATCTTCTCCCAGAAAAATGCACACATGTGCATGCATATACCTCATTTGGCATTAGTGCTGGAGAATTTGAGCATCCCTTTAAACCCATACTTGCACCTCAAATTGCAAAACCTTAGTTCAAGGTCACAATAGATCCAGTCAACCCAGAGCTTATAACTGAGTTCTTGGATGAATTTTGAAGGAGTGGTATGACACAGTGGAAGCAACACAGGGTTTGGTGCTAGACAAACATAAGTGCTCAGTAATAGCTATGTAATGTTGATGAATATTTCTCTGATATTAACATATCAGTATTTTTCTGAATCTCAGTTTCTATTTTTAATATAGGATAACATTACATCATGGAGCTATTGGGAGTTTAAGTGGAAAAATGCATGTAAATCATTTAGAGCACCTGGCTTACATTATGCTTTCAATGGATGCAAAGTCCCTATCCATCTTTACCCTACCTCTCTCTACTGCCAGAAAACCCTAATGGATGCCTCCACATGCAGTTATCCACTCTGGCTGTCTACCATACGACTGAACTGTAGGCTTCAGGAAGACAGAGGCCATTTCTGCTTTGCTCACAGTTGCCACCTTTGAGTATAGTGACTGCCATATTACACTGTCAATACATATTGTGCTCAATACATATTGAGTGAATGAACTTAGAGAATAAATGAAGAAACCAGATGGACACACAGGAACTTCCAGGGAGGAAACTGGGGCAACAAAAAAGGTGATTATCCTGGGGAAACTGTAAATAATGCTTTAGGCTACAGGCCACAGGTGTTTCAGGACCCCCAAAAAGCAAGGATTTAGGAACTGGGAATTCTGAGAAGACAATGTAGAGGAAGCTCTGCGTATTAAGCTCTACTTACCCTTCCATTTGTCTCCACCAATATCATAGGCCTTGTCTCTTCCCACATGGAAGCTGAGGAGCTGCAGTCACACCAAAGTGCCCCAAGTAGGTAGAAAAATCTAGGCTGAAGCTACCAGGTGGGACAGTAGGAAAGGGCACAAGTTATTAGCCCCCGCTTGACCCAGCCCCAGCTCTGAGCCTGCAGGCACTGCCACCTCAGCCTGGAAGATGTGCTGGGCTGTTTCTGGGCCATTCCAGACAAGGCAGGGAGTACAGGAAGCCCAGAGCAAGAACCAACACTAAGAGAATCTGCAGAGCTATGTCTATTTTGTACCTTCACCTGCTACATGATTTCCAACTTTGCACCTGCAGCATATGACAGAAAAAGGGGCCAGTGACCTTGTTTTGTGGGGCAAAGATGTGGAGAATCTAGGAGGACTAAGTCAGCCTTCCCCAGAAAGCTAAAGGCAGGAAGCCCGGAAGAACAAGGGTGGAAGCAGAGTCACTGAGAAGAGGTAGGCGGGGTCCTGAGGTAAGCCAGGAGGGCAGCAGAATAGAGCCCCAAAGGCAACTAGAGGATGAAGCTCTCCTCACCGTGTGAGTGCGTCCATGATCCTATTAGATCCCTATAGACACAGAGTAGTCAGTGAAAGGATCCTGTGCACAATAGAGAGCATACATTTTGAAGTCAGACAAGACCTGTGTACAAACCCTGGTTCTACCACTTTCTAGCTACATGAGCTCAGGCAAGTAAGTTAACCTGAGCTCTGGTTTCTTCATCTGTGTAAGGGAGTAACAATAGCAACCTATTGTTAGACCTGAAGATGAAATGATTACAGGAGATAAGGTAAAAACAGACCCTAACACACAGTGTATGGGGAGAAAATGGGTAGATAACATGACTAAAAGGGCTCCTTTTTGTTGCAATGCAAAGAACACGAGATTCCCCCAATCAGGAAACCTAGGTCATACTCCTAAAGCCTACAGACCTCTTCTCTTCTCAGGCTTCAGCTTCCTCGGCTGGGGGCTGGGAAGGAAGGTGCTCGAAGACTAATCTTTCAGGGTCTTTCTAGGTCTAAACTTCCATGACTTCAGCTGTTTGCAATAAAGGCATTATGAGTGGGAGAATGAGATGAAAACTCTGGGCCATCCATCTCTCCCCAACTTCTGTAAAAGGGCAGCTTGGACAAACAATATCAAGACTGGGTAATATTCTGCTGACCTAGTTAGACAAAGTTAGGAAACTTTTAAATATGTATGAATACTATTGAGTGAAAAAGAGGAGGCTGACTCAAGTGGCTGCAGTGCATATTAATATCTTATTATTATCTACTTTAATGTAGGAAATACACTGGAAACTGCCTTTCTTATAAGATACAGTTTGGAGAAGAGAATAGCTCTATTCTCTTCTCAGCAAATAATTATCTTTTCATGCCAAACTATGGGAAATATGCCAGAGAAATCAAGTGACATTGGGGGTTGAAGTTAAATGATTTAGAAAAAGGAGTCCAGCACTTAATAAGTTAATCCAGTCCAAGGCATATAGAGAAAAAAGGATAGGAGTTTTTTGTACCCTTTTCTGAAATGACACCTCTTTGGGAAGGTAAACAAGGAACATTTTCAGCAGTTTTTCCTTTAAAGAGAGATATGAATAATATCTACATCCAACAAAAATTTTTTGAGAACTTACTGTGAACCCAGCAACTGTACAGCCACAAAGAAGAATAAAATCCATGTTATAACATGTACAGTACTTTATTTCCTTTTATGGCTGAATAATATTCCATTGTATGGATATATAATATTATTTATCCATTCATCAACTGATGAACATTCGGTAGTTTCTAGCTTTGGGTTATTATGAATAATGCTAGTGTGAACATTCATGCACAAGTCTTTGTGTGGACATATGCTTTCAATTATCTTGAATATATGCCTAAGAGTAGAACTGTTAGATCATAGGGTAACTCTGCTTAACATTTTGAGGAACTGCCAAATGTTTTCCAAATAATTTGTACCATTTAATAGTCCCATCAGCAAGGTATAAGGGCTTCAATTTCATCGACACTTGTTACTGTCTGTCTTCTTTTAGTATAGCTATCTTAGATGCTGGGATGTGATATTTCACTGTGGTTGTGATTTGTTACTTCCCCAATGACTAATGATATTGGGTATCCTTTTATGTGCTTATGAGCCATTTGTATATCTTGTTTGGCGAAATGTGTATTTAGATCCATTGCCTGTTCTTAAATTTTGTTTGTTTTTCTTTTTATTGAGTTGTAGTTCTTTATATGTTCTTGATGCAAGTCTCTTTCCAGATACGATTTGAAAAATATTTTCTCCCATTCTTTAGCTTATCTTTTCATTTTTTGATGGTATCACTTGCAAAACAAATGTTTTTAATTTTGACAAAGTTCAGTTTGTCTTTTCGATTGTCATTTTTTTTGGTGTAGTAGCTAAGAAACCACTGCCTAGCCCAAGATCACAGATACACTTCTGTGTTTTCTTCTAAGAATTTTATAGTGTTATCTCTTACAGATAAATGCACATTTAAAGAATATGTATATGTGAATTTTGCCAAGAAAAAGAGGATGGGGAAGCAGGGAAAAGAGTAAGCAGTTTGGCAGTGTTGGGGGAAAAAATACAGCAGCAGCCTCACAGGGAGAATGTTGAACCACAGGGAGGCCCTGCCAGGTATCATGTGACCAATTTACCTCCCAACACCCCCTGCCCCTCAACACACACACACCACCACACACACACACACACCCCTCTGGTAACAATCCTACAGAGAAAAGCAGAGCCCTAGGAGATGGTTACTGCAACCTCAGCCATGTTATAGGATAAAGGATACCCCTGGAGGAAGAGTTTGCTCTGGAAAGGAGCACAGACTCCAGCCAGAGGCCATCAGTCAAATCTCTCCTGGATTTCCAACTGCCATGGTGTGGGGGACTCATAATCCTCTTCTTTACAGGCCCTGTGCTTTGTCCCTTCCATGACTGAACAACACATACCATCATGTTGTTCCCAAGTCGTCACTGGTAGGCAGTCACCAAAAGTAACAGAAAGTGACCTTCTTGAAAGTAAAATTGCAGAATCAATTCTGAGGTCAAAACCATGTTACAAGTTGCTTTATAATCCTACCTTTTTGAGATGTTCTTTAAGTCAAATAAATATTAAAAAGGCCAAGAGATGTAGACAGTATTTTTTTTAACACTGAAACAATCTCCTGAATGCTAATAATAGGATTCTAGGAAATGACCAGTTCATTTATCGAGTCTCTCTGAAGTAAAACATGTTTGTTAGAAAGTGTATAATAATGACTTGTAAACTGATTCTATTTTCTTTTCCCTAAGAGCCTTTAAGAAGTCATTGACCATGTCCACCTTTCTGAGCTACCAACTACTGTCCTTGTAATGGTTTTGTCTTTTATGAATGGTTAAGAGGTAATGCCAGAACTAGTTAATGGATGATGATTTTCTCTAGCAGGGGGTGGTACCCAAGGGAGCTCTAAGTAGCAGCATTAACACTGGGGACTTATTCTGGAATGCACTATAAGCCTCTCTACATTATACGTGCTAATCGTAATGCCCCTTTTCCCCCCTTATCCCTCCCTTCCCACACATCCTCCAAAGTCCCTTTCCCTTTGGTAACTGTTAGTCCATTCTTGGGTTCTGTGATTCTGCTGCTATTTTGTTCCTTCAGTTTTTCCTTTGTTCTTATATACTTCACATATGAGTGAAATCCTTTGATACTTGTCTTTCTCCGCCTGGCTTATTTCACTGAGCATAATACCCTCTAGCTCCATCCATGTGGTTGCAAATGGTAGAATTTGTTTTCTTCTTATGGCTGAATAATATTCCATTGTGTATATGTACCACATCTTCTTTATCCATTCATCTACTGATGGACACTTAGGTTGCTTCCATTTCTTGGCTATTGTAAATAGTGCTGCGATAAACATAGGGGTGTATCTGTCTTTTTCAGACTGGAGTGCTGCATTCTTAGGGTAAATTCCTAGAAGTGGAATTCCTGGGTCAAATGGTATTTCTATTTTGAGCATTTTGAGGAACCTCCATACTGCTTTCCACAATGGTTGAACTAATTTACATTCCCACCAGCAGTGTAGGAGGGTTCCCCTTTCTCCACAACCTTGCCAACATTTGTTGTTGTTTGTCTTTTGGATGGTAGCTATCCTTACTGGTGTGAGGTGATATCTCATTGTGGTTTTAATTTGCATTTCTCTGATAACTAGTGATGTGGAGCATCTTTTCATGTGTCTGTTGGCTATCTGAATTTCTTCTTTGGAGAACTGTCTGTTCAGCTTCTCTGCCCATTTTTTAATTGGATTGTTTGCTTTTTGTTTGTTGAGGTGTGTGAGCTCTTTATATATTTTGGATGTCAAGCCTTTATCGGATCTGTCTTTTACGAATATATTCTCCCATACTGTAGGGTACCTTTTTGTTCTATTGATGGTGTCCTTTTGCTGTACAGAAGCTTTTCAGCTTGATATAGTCCCACTTTTTCATTTTTGCTTTTGTTTTCCTTGCCCAGGGAGATAATGTTCATGAAGAAGTTGCTCATGTTTATGTCCCAGAGATTTTTGCCTATGTTTTTTTCTAAGAGTTTTATGGTTTCATGACTTACATTCAGTTCTTTGATCCATTTCAAATTTACTTTTGTGTATGGGGTTAGACAGTGATCCAGTTTCATTCTCTTACATGTAGCTGTCCAGTTTTGCCAGCACCATCTGTTAAAGAGACTGTCATTTCCCCATTGTATGTCCATGGCTCCTTTATTGAATATTAATTGACCATATATGTTTGGGTTAATGTCTGGAGTCTCTAGTCTGTTCCACTGGTCTGTGGCTCTGTTCTTGTGCCAGTACCAAATTGTCTTGATTACTATGGCTTTGTAGTAGAGCTTGAAGTTGGGGAGTGAGATCCCCCCTACTTTATTCTTCTTTCTCAAGATTGCTTTGGCTATTTGGGGTCTTTGGTGTTTCCATATGAATTTTTGAACCATTTGTTCCAGTTCATTGAAGAATGTTGTTGGTAATTTGATAGGGATTGTATCAAACCTGTGTATTGCTTTGGGCAGGATGGTCATTTTGAGTATATTAATTCTTCCTAGCCAAGAGCATAGGATGAGTTTCCATTTGTTAGTGTCCTCTTTAATTTCTCTTAAGAGTGTCTTATAGTTTTCAGGGTATAGGTCTTTCACTTCTTTGGTTAGGTTTATTCCTAGGTATTTTATTTTTTTTGATGCAATTGTGAGTGGAATTGCTTTCCTGATTTCTCTTTCTATTGGTTCACTGTTAGTGTATAGGAAAGCCAGAGATTTCTGTGTGTTAATTTTGTATCCTGCAGCTTTACTGTATTCTGATATCAGTTCTAGTAGTTTTGGAGTGGAGCCTTTAGGGTTTTTTATGTACAATATCATGTCATCTGCAAATAGTGACAGTTTAACTTCTTCTTTACCAATCTGGATTTCTTGTATTTCTTTGTTTTGTCTAATTGCCGTGGCTAGGACCTCCATACTATGTTAAATAACAGTGGGGAGAGGTGGGCATCCCTGTCTTGTTTCCGATCTCAGAGGGAAAGCTTCCAGCTTCTCGCTGTTCAGTATGATGTTGGCTGTGGGTTTATGATATATGGCCTTTATTATGTTGAGGTACTTGCCCTCCATACCCATTTTGCTGAGAGTTTTTATCATGAATGGATGTTGAATTTTGTCAAATGCTTTTTCAGCATCTATGGAGATGATCATGTGGTTTTTGTCTTTCCTTTTGTTTATGTGGTGGATGATGTTGATGGATTTTCGAACGTTGTACCATCCTTGCATCCCTGGGATGAATCCCACATGGTTGTGGTGTATAATCCTTTTGATATATTTTTGAATTTGATTTGCTAATATTTTATTGAGTATTTTTGCATCTACATTCATCAGGGATATTGGTCTGTAATTTTATTTTTTGGTGGGGTCTTTGCCTGGTTTTGGTATTAGGGTGATGTTGGCTTCATAGAATGAGTTTGGGAGTATTCCCTCCTCTTCTATTTTTTGGAAAACTTTAAGAAAAATATCTTCTCTGTATGTCTGATAAAATTCTGAGGTAAATCCATCTGGCCTGGGGTTTTTTAGTTGGGTAGTTTTTTGATTACCACTTCAATTTCTTTGCTGGTAATTGGTTTGTTTAGATGTTGTGTTTCTTCCTTGATCAGTCTTGGAAGGTTGTATTTTTCTAGGAAGTTGTCCATTTCTTCTAGGTTTTCCTGCTTCTTAGTATGTAGGTTTTCTTAGTAGTCTCTAATAATTCTTTGTATTTCTGTTGGGTCCGTCGTGATGTTTCCTTTCTCGTTTCTGATTCTGTTTATGTGTGTTGATTCTCTTTTTCTCTTAATAAGTCTGGCTAGAGGCTTATCTATTTTGTTTATTTTCTCGAAGAACCAGCTCTTTGTTTCATTGATTTTTTCTACTGTTTTATTCTTCTCAATTTTGTTTATTTCTTCTCTGATCTTTATTATGTCCCTCCTGATAAATTTAGGCCTCATTTGTTCTTCTTTTTCCAATTTTGATAACTGTGACATTAGACTATTCATTTGGGTTTGTTCTTCCTTCTTTAAATATGCCTGGATTGCTATATACTTTCCTCTTAGGACTGCTTTTGCTGCGTCCCACAGAAGTTGGGGCTTTGTGTTGTTGTCATTTATTTCCGTATATTGCTGGATCTCCATTTTAATTTGGTCGTTGATCCATTGACTATTTAGAAGCATGTTGTTAAGCCTCCATGTGTTTGTGAGCCTTTTTGCTTTCTTTGTGCTATTTATTTCCAGTTTTATACCTTTGTGGTCTGAAAAGTTGGTTGGTAGGATTTCAATCTTTTGGAATTTAGTGAGGCTCTTTTTGTGGGCTAGTATGTGGTCTATTCTGGAGAATGTTCCATGTGCACTTGAGAAGAATGTATATCCTGTTGCTTTGGGGTGTAGAGTTCTATAGATGTCTATTAGGTCCATCTGTTCTAGTGTGTTGTTCAGTGCCTCTGTGTCCTTACTTATTTTCTGTCTGGTGAATCTGTCCTTTGGAGTGAATGGTGTGTTGAAGTCTCCTAAAATGAATGCATTGCAGTCTATTTCCTCCTTTAATTCTGTTAGTATTTGTTTCATATATGCTGGTGCTCCTGTGTTGGGTGCATAGATCTTTATAATAGTTACATCCTCTTGTTAGACTGAGCCCTTTATCATTATGTAATATCCTTCTTTATCTCTTGTTACTTTCTTTGTTTTGAGGTCTATTTTGTCTGATACTAGTACTGCAACACCTGCTTTTTTCTCCCTATTGTTTGCATGAAATATCTTTTTCCATCCCTTGACTTTTAGTCTGTGCATGTCTTTGGGTTTGAGGTGAGTCTCTTGTAAGCAGCATATAGATGGGTCTTGTTTTTTTATCCATTCAGTGACTCTATGTCTTTTGATTGGTGCATTCAGTCCATTTACATTTAGGATGATTATTGATAGGTATGTATTTATTGTCATTTTAGGCTTTAGATTCATAGTTACCAAAGGTTCCAGGTTACTTTCCTTACTAAGAGTCTAACTTATCTCACTTAGTATGCTGTTACAAACACAATCTAAAGGTTCTTTTCTATTTCTCCTCCTTTTTCTTCCTTCTTCATTCTTTATATATTAAGTGTCAAATTCTGTACTTTTTGTCTATCCCTTGATTGACTTTGGGGATAGTCAATTTAATTTTGCATTTGCCTCACAATCAGCTGCTCCACCCTTTCTTCTGTGGTTTTACTACCTCTGGTGACAGCTATCCAACCCTAGGAACACTTCCATCTATAGCAGTCCCTCCAAAATAGACTGCAGAGATGTTTTGTGGGAGGTAAACCTTCTCAGCTTTTGATTATCTGGAAATTGTTTAATCCCTCCTTCAAATTTAAATGATAATCTTGCCAGATAAAGCAATCTTGGTTCCAGGCCCTTCTGCTTCATGGCATTAAATACATTATGCCCCTCCCCCTTCTGGACTGTAAAGTTTCTTCTGAGAAGTCTGATCTTAGCCTGATGGGATTTCCTTTGTATGTGATCTTATTTCTGCCTCTGGCTGCTTTTAACAGTCTGTCCTCATCCTTGATCTTTCTCATTTTAATTACTATGTGTCTTGCTGTTGTCTTCCTTGGGTCCCTTGTGTTGGGAGATCTGTGGATCTCCATGGCCTGAGAGACTATCTCCTTCCCCAGATTGGGGAAGTTTTCAGCAACTACCTCCTCAAAGACACTTTCTATGCCTTTCTCTCTTTCTTCTTCTGGCACCCCTATAATCGAATATTGTTCTGCATAGATTGGTCACACAGTTCTCTCAATATTCTTTCATTTTTAGAGATCCTTTTTTCTCTCTGTGCCTCAGTTTCTTTGTATTCCTCTTCTCTAGTTTCTATTTCATTTATTGTCTCCTCCACCATATCCAACCTGCTTTTAATACCCTCCATCATGTTCTTCAACAATTGGATCTCCGACCTGAATTCATTCCTGAGTTCTTGGATGTCTTTCCGTACCTCCATTAGAATGTTGATGATTTTTATTTTGAACTCCCTTTCAGGAAGAGTCACAAGGTCCATATCATTTAAATCTTTCTGGGGAGTTGTATTAATAATTTTCCTCTGGACAAGGTTCCTTTGGCATTTCATGTTTTTATGTGGCGCCCTCTAGTGTCCAGAAGCTCTATTCTGGAGCTGCTCAGCCCCTGAAGCAATGTCGGGGGTTGCAGGGGAGCGGTACTGGTGCCTGGGGGGAGGAAAGAGCTGTTCCTCACCTCCCAGCTGCTGTGCCTGTCTCCACTGCCTGAGCCAGTGGGCTGGTCACACAGGTATAAGATTTTGTCCCAGAGCAGCTGGATATGGATCCCTGCTTTTCACAAGCAGCTGGAATCCCAGTCTCCCCAGGAACTCTGCCTGTATTAACTTTCCAACCCGGTAGTCATGTGAGTCTCATGAAAGCACCATGAAATGTAGGTTTGTGCTCCCAGCACAGATCTCTGGAGCTAGGTATTCAGCAGTCCCAAGCCTTTCACTCCCTCCCTGCTCCGTTTCTCTTCCTCCTGCCGGTGAGCTGGGGTGGGGGAGGGGCTCGGGTCCCTTGGAGCCACAGCTCCGGTACGTTACCCCATTTGGTGAGGTCTGCTCTTTTCTCCAGTTGTATACAGTCTAACACCGTCCTCTTTCCTGTTGCTCTCTCAGGATTAGTTACACCAATTAAATTTTCTAATTGTATCCAGTTTTAGGAGGAAGCCTCTGTCTCTCCTTTCATGCCACCATCTTTAATTCCCAGCTGTTCTTATTTTTATATGACAAATTGTATCCCTTCAGGGAGCTTAGAGTCCCATAGGGGAAATATGGTATTACAGACATATTATATCCAAGTGTTTATGAACAGTTCAGGAGACACTCTCACATCAGTTATCTAATATCTACTGGAAGACTCTTGTCATGACAATAACCCTGAAGCTAAACCACAATGTCTAGTTTGTAGATTAGGCTTAATGAGGTTATTGGACATGTCAAAATATAAGTGGCTGAACCAAAATTCAAATCCCAATATGGTTCTAGCCCAGATTATCTTTCTATTCAAATTATGACTGAAAAAGGGGTTCCTCTGGATATCTATTAAGAAGGGGGGCTAATATATGAGGCACAGGCACAGAGAGGTTAAGTTTACACAGTTAATGAGTGGTAGAGTCAGGGTTCTACACCATGTAGGTCACACTACTGACTTAGGCATCTAATTTCCTTCTAATGGCCTTGAGTTGCTCAGTTTATGTTTGCAGAAAGAGTAGACAAATAAACAAGCCTTGCAGATGGGTCTGGGAGCGAGAGGCAGTAAGCTACAGTGGACAGTACAGGAGTGAGCAGTTGGGCTCACAGCCAAAGCTGTCACACCAACTCACTGGGTGAGTCAGGAAAGTCACTTCCCCTCTCTGAGCCTGAGTGTTTCTAGCTGCCGAAAGAGAGACAAGTTTGCAAATGTTGTTAGGAGCTGAGACCTCTCTTCAAACTAAGTATATGGAGAAGGCCAGCAAGGAGGGGCTGCTCTGGTGTGTGTGCCAGGACAGACAGGAGAGGCCAGAGCCCTGACTTCTCTGAAGCCCCTCTTTCCCCTCCCCCTTTAAGTGGCTCCTAAGATACTGTTCAGAGCCCAGATCCCTCCTTAGGGATATGGGGAACTAGAGGAACTTAAGATTCTTCTTGGCTTTGACATTCTAAGGCTCACATAAAAGAAATAACCTTGTGCCCTAATGTTACATACCTTCTGATTCAACAAAATGGAAATGTGGCTTCAGAGGAAGTGACAAAGCCTGGCGGCACCGAGAAATACAGGGAAGGAATTCTGGCTGCAGCAGCATGACTGCTCCGCCTGCCCCCAGTCCTGTACATATCCTAAATACAAAAATATTCCCTGAATCTATGAATAGAGAAAGATGTTGAATGAGTAATCAGAAGAGTGGTAAGTGTTTTTAAGGAGAAATAGGGTATGTTATAGGCACATGTAACAGAGGCTTTCACACTAGTCTAGGGATCGGTGGATGAATTCTCTAAGGAAGGGATGTTTAAACTGGATCCTAAAAACAGAACAGGAAGTAGTTAGGCAAAGGGCCATTGGGAAAGAACATTTCCAGGTAGATGGGCCAATGTGTATGTAAGGTACGGAGAAAATCCATAGCTCACAGAAAGACCTATAGGAAGGTCAGTGCAGATAGAGCATAGACACAAAGGAGGTATGAGAGGCTGGACAGCAGGCAGAGGCCAGATCATGCAGGATATTGCAGACCATGTTAAGAATTTGTTATTTTATCTTAAATTACTGAGAGGCCAGAATGTTCTATGGGTCATTTTCATGGATACTGAAATCATTCAGTGTGGTGGCAGCAGTGCAGTGGAAAAGACATTTGTGGATGAAAGTTCTCCATGACTGAGGGATGAGTCCAAGAAGTCAGCAGAAGACAGTAAGAAGGAGTAGCAGGGGTTAAATAGACTGATGGCATAAAGCTTAAAACATGTCTTTTTATATGATGTCTTTTTGTAAAAGGGAGGAGAAAGAATCATCTGAAAGTAGCAATCTGCCAACCTACCCGGGTGGTGTTTGGTGAGGTGGTTACTCCGTCTCTTGGTCAGGTACCACGGTATCAGTGAGGTGAGGGGCACAAAGTTAAAAGGAGGGCTTGGGGTTTCTGGCAGCCACCTTAATGCTGATGTAGTGCTCGGAGCAGAACAGAGAGAGCCTGGAGGCCTGCTTACCTCGCATCCTATATGCCCCTTGGCTAAAGAAGCTGTAGGAATTTCCTGAGAGAATCCGCTAGTTTGGACCAGGGCACTGGCAGCAGAGGTGAGGAAGAGATAGATTCTCAGGATATTGGGTTGTAGCCTTGATCATACCTGGTGACAGATGGTACAAGAAGAGTGAATACAAAGGAGTCAAGTAGGGCAGGTTCCTGGCATGGGCAGCTGGAGTGGCGATGATGCACTCACTGAATTAGGAGACCCGGGTCTGGAGCAGGTGTACAGCAGTCCGGAGCAGCCTCTGCATCTGGAGGCATGTCTCCTTGTTCTAGCAGAGGAGGACCCAGGGCCACAAGTCCCAGCACCTCCTCTCCAGACCCTCGTTCACCCAAGGCTGAGGCCGGGCATGGAGGGGCCCCTGCACTGCGGCAGTAGAGTAAATTGGAAGCCCCTCGCCAGAAGCTGAGAGGATGTCTCTGCCTCCAATTAATTTGGACTCTTTCTGAAGGGAATAGCAAAAACTATGCCAAGAGAGTGGTGACTTATGAAGTGGCCTGGTAGGAGGGCACCAAAGCCACTAAGCTTGTTTAATTTAGAGTGTCTAATCAGGACAAGGCTTGGTGCAGATGGGGGTCCACAGAATTCTCCCGAGAGGTGGATTAGGGGCTGATAATTGAGATTACTAACGTCCAACAGTCACTCCACTTAAAACTCAGCCAAAAGATGTAATTATTTTTCATACATTTGCTTGATCATGTTGTCAGCTGCGACGCCGAGGGGTTTACCTCGAAGGGGAGAAAGAACAAAGGGGGAAGGGGCAGAGAGGATGAAGGGGACTGCCTTTTTTTGAAGCTATCATGCTGGTCAGGATGGTGCTGGCCCTCTCTCCCCTCTGTTCTGGGCCTTCTGCTCCTTGACTTCCCCACCCACAAGGTCACTGGTCCCCTCCAGCTCCTTTCTGAGATCCTGGCTTCTCTAAAAAAGTCCACACAGGTCTGCGGCAGAAGCTGCCAAGCCTCCGCATCTTAAATCCTTCCAGATCTCCTCACGTTTGTCCACTCTGCTCCTCTTCCTCCTCCTCACTCTAGCTTTCTGGCTCTCTCTGACCTCTGACCTCTCGCTTTGGCGTCATGATTCAGTCCTTTTATTTTCAGTCTGTCACCAGATTCTTAATCTGGATTGGATTCTGAAAATCTTCCCAGATAAGGCCTAGGGTGTCCCCTCTGCCACCTGACCCTTCTCAGTGTGGCTTTGCTGATCTGGGAACCAAAGGCCTGCTGAGCTGTGCCAATCTCAGGAGGAGGGGTCAGAGTCCCAGCAGGGGTTCCTATTGCCCAGGGTCCTTACTGTAGAACGTCAAATAACCAGAAACTTCTCCAAAAGAACTTCCTTTTCTAAAGTTTTCCCTTTGCTATCATCATAGATTTGACTATCTGTTAGATAGAACCTTACATATGCTCTGTATGGACAAGAAGAACAAATGGGGGCAGGAACTACATCTTGTTTATTTCTAGATCTCTCATAGTATGTGATACATATGAGATACTAAAATCAATTCAACAAAATTGAATTGAATTGAATTGACTTGGAGGTAGGTAAAATCTTGTTCACTTGGGTCACATGCTACTGGGGTTAAACAGCATAATCAAACCCAGGGACTTATATAGAACTGATATAAAATAAAATACCAATCTAGGCATTCCAGGGACGTCTTGGTGATATGCACAGATCTCTGTTCTTGGTCTCAGGCCTTATCCTATTAAACACTTGTATCTGACTTAATACTTACAGAATATATACTTTAAAAGTTCTTAAATATTTTTAAGCATTTACTTAAGAAATCACTAATATGGCAGAAAAGAGAATCTAAGAATCAAAAGGATCACAGCATGCTAGAACAGAAGATTAAAACCAATAAATTGAAACAAGTGTAAAGGGGTCACGGTTATACTGTAAAATCTCCTATAGGCTGACGTGGTACTGTGAATTGGATCCTGGGACAGAAAAAGAATGTCAGCAGGAAAACTGATGAAATCTGACAATAGTTCTGTGGCTTAGTTAATAGTAATATATCAATGTTAATTATTAGTTTTGCCAAATGTTCCATGGTTGTGTAAGATTTTAACACTAGAGGAAACTGCATGAAGGGTATGTGGGAGCTCTATATTATCTTTTCAACTTTTCTATAAACCTAAAACTATACCAAAATAATGTTTATTCAAAGAAGAATGTCACAGAAACAAAAAATAGGTTTACTTGATGAACAACAATAAAAATCTACTAGAGAGGAGGCTGCATTTCTAGAGACCTAGTATCCAAAGCGAGAGAGGCAATGGTCCTATTCTGGCATTGTAGGAAGGAGATCATGTCAGAGAACAACAAAGAAGGCACACAGTTTAGAAACCATGGAATGTGAAGAAACGTAGAAGAAAGTGGGCAGAGGTGGTAGGGAAGGATTAGCCTGGAGAAGAGAAGCCTCACAAAGGGCAAGTACCCACTGTCTTGCTGCATCTGCAGGCCTGTCCAGGACCTAAGGAGGAAGTGCATGCAAGGTGGGCCCAGAGGGGGGAGCTAGAATCAGAGAGAGGCACTTACAGGGAGGCAGTTCTTTCTGGGGGTTGTAGGACTTTCTTGTCATTGTACTGGGGTTCAGGCTGCCTCATGAGGTATGGGAGCAGAGGCTGGAAAGTTACATTTCTGAAATGTTAAGAGAATGTGCTGGTCTATACAGTTTATATCATAGCCCATAGGGGATACTTAATATTTTGCCAAATTTGAATGTGACCTCTATAGTCTTCGCCAATTCTAGAGACTGTGAGCTATGAAGATCAGAAAGACCAGATTTTTTTGGATATTTCTATGACTTTCTCATTACTGTACATAGTGTCTTGGTGGTAAAGTTTTCCCCTGTGCTCTTGGCTAACAAATATGTGTGCCTGTGGGAAGGAAAGCCAACTGAAGCAGGAAAGAGTTAACCTGACTTCTAGATCAGCTGTCATCAGCGGAATAGCCAGAGGTGGAAGGGTTAAATGCCACAGTGATTGTGTTCTCTTCTGCTTGGTTTCTCCCTGCCCTCAGGATAGAGTCCAGATTCTTTGACCTGGCATTCAAGGCTCTCCTAACCTGATCTCTACCTCCCTCTCCTTACCCATCATCACTCCCCCCTGTTCTTCTTAGGGTGACCCTGTGTTCTTGTCATTTGGAACCACATGAAATTGTCAGGACTCAACATTGTGGATACAGATATCCAGGTTTTAATCCTCAATTTAAAATTCCTTCTTCCTTAACTTGACTTCCTTCCTTGTGCCTCTTCTCTGCCTACAATTTCTATTATATCAAATCTCTCACCATTTTTGCAATTATTAGTTTTTATGTCTGTGTAGCCCACTGCACTGAATACTTCTCAGGGGTAGGGCGTGTTCTGTATACATCTTTATGTCTCCAGCACAATATAGAGCCTGACAGGTACAAGATACTGGATAGATTTACATAGCAATAAAGTATATCTTTGCAAGAATTAGGTAAATGACTAAATATGTGAATAAAATATTTTCTTATCCTGGACTGGTTTAGAGTCCACAAAGGCTTGGCTTCAAATCCCTGCTACATAATAAAGACAGCTTAATGAATTTCATTGTATCTAAGTTTTTTAAAAATGCAGATGGAAGGTAATACTTACATATCTTAGAGGTTAAATTCTTCCTTCTAAGGGAAGCCTTCATCCCAAAACTCACTCTCTTTACTGATTTAATTTCTCCAATATCATCTGTCTTTTCTTACTAGAAGGTAAGCCCCATGAAGGCGCAGGTCTCTGCCTGTTTCACTGCTGTATCCCCAGAGACTAGACACTGCTGGTTGTCTGTCAGACATTCAATAAGAGTACTGACCAGATCGGGGTGTTGTGAAGATTGAATGACATAATGTATATAAAGATTATATAGCATTAGGCCTGGCACATGCTAAGCACTCAATAACTACCATTATTATAAAATAAAGGGCAGAATAAGAGACAATAGGACAACAGGATTATGTGTGCCTCAGAACATACAATTAAGATGCCATGAACACCTGAGCCTTGTTTTATGTTGGAGTTGGAGGGAATGCTTGAAATAATTTGGTCTGACCTCCTGAGACCCACAGAGGAGAAGTGATGTTCCCAAGGTCACAGAGCTAGCTGGTGGCAGAACTGAGACAGTATTATTGTCACATAAATAATTTTCTAGTGATTCCCTAAAATGCACACTCAGATTATTTTCTTTGTTACACACTTCCTTTTGGCAAGTATCACTAAGTAAGGGGATGGCTTTTTCCAAATAATTATTTTAAAATACACAGATACATAAACACACAGTGTTATGTGCTCACCTAATTAATACAATGACATGAAAATAATACCATATTTTACTGTGTCTGGCAGCACAAAGGCTATATGATTTAAAAACTAATGTTTATCATTTATAATTTACTTCTGGCTATGTTGGAATGAGAGTATTGGTAAACCCTATCCCCAAAACACAAATATAAAGCTAGACAAATTGACACAAAATTTCAGTGTTTTGGGAATTGACCAAAAGTATACAACAATCTCAAAACTATTACACTTAAAAATCTGTTGAACTTTAGAAAATAAGAATGGGAATCTGTGATGGGGTTGCTCTTTCCGAGGGTTGTTCCATCTTTCCCCAAGTTTGATGAATGCAGGACTCTGTTAGGGAAAGCCAGGCAGCGAGGATCGTCAGTTTCTTTCTCATGGTCGAAGGGATTCACTTAATTTGGAGAAGTGGGCAGTGCCCATGCCCGGCAGCATTGTCTATGGAAACACTAATCCCAGAGGTGGGTAGGTGACAAGGGCCCACAGCTGCATACCTGGGACAAGACTATTCCTGGCTGAGACTGGGTGCAGGCTCGACAGAGGCCTAAGAGCCGGGAAGGCTCAAGCGAGCCACACACTCTCGAACAATCTTGAGACTGCACATGTGCACAACACAAAAGGGAAAGGAGCCGCCAGGGCAGACTAGAAAACTGCACACACTTTGTGCTCTTCATACCCATCACAGATCCACTGGCAGAGGACAGAAGCCTCATGGGCTCGGGGGTGGGTGAAAACAAACCCAGGTCAGCCACAGCTGACCATTAACCTGCACAGATACTCAGACACAGTGCAGACTGGGGAAATACAGGCTTAAAAATAAGAAAGAAAAAAGAAAAATTGAGCAGAGGCATCAGAGAAAGGTGTCAAGATAATCTGTGGTAAGGGTTGGTCTTTTCAATAAGTGGAACAACTGGATGTCCATATCCAAAAAGAAATGAACTCAGATCCTTACCTCATGCCATGAATAAAAATTAGTTCAAAATAGATCATAGACTTAAATGTGAGCAAAAACTATACAAATCCTGGAGGAAAATATAGGAGAAAATCTTTGTGGCCTTCAGTTTGGCAAAGAATTCTTAGATAAGGCTCCAAATGTGTGATCCATAAAAAAAAAATTGGTAAATTGGACTTCAAAATTAAAAACTTCTGTTCTTCAAAAGATATGTTTAAGAAAATGTATGGAAAGATAAGACATAGGTTTGGGAAAAATACTTATAAAGCATGTGTCTGACAAGGAACTTTCACTCAAACCTATAAAGAACCATCAAAAATCATTCTAAGAACCCAAATAACTGAATTTTTCAAAGCGGGCAAAAGATTTCAACTGACACTTCACCAAAGAGGATACGTGAGTGGAAATTAAGCACATGATAAGATAATCAACCTAATTAGTCATTAGGACAATATAAATTAAAACCATAATGAAATACCACCATACACCTACAAAAATGGTTATAATAAAAAATATAGACAATTCCAGTTGTTACAAAGCACACGGAGAAACTATACCCCTCTGTCCTACAATGTGGGTAGGGATGTAAAATGGCACTACTAACTTGCAACACAATTTGACAATTTGTTTTTTAAGTTGACTTTGAACTTCCTATGTGACCCAATGGTTCCATTCCTAGAAATCTACCTAAGAGAACTGTGATCACATGTTCACTCAAAGATATGCACATGAATGTTCATCACTGCATTAGTTATAATAGCTCCAAAGTGGAAACAATCCAAACGTCCATCAACTGGAGAATAAACATTTTCACCAAAATACTATTCAGCCCTAAAAATGAAAGAACCACTGATACATAACACCACATGATGAACCTCAGAAATATAATGCCAAGTGGCAGATGCTGAATGCAAAAGACAAACACATAGTGTATAATTCCATTTGTATGAAATGTTTAGAAATGGCAAATTTACAGTGTCAGATTACAGATCAGTTGTCTGAGGCTGGAGCAGAAATGGAGATGAACAAGGGAATTTTTAGGGGTGATGGAAATGTTCTAAAACTGGATTGTGGTGGTAGTTGTAAAACTATAAATTTACTAAAAATCATAGAATTGTACCCTTACAATGTGTGAATTTTATGGTATGTAAATTATTCCTCAATAAAGATGTGAAAACAACAAGGAGAAAAAGGCCTTTCCTATGATGTATTTATCTTAAATGTCAGACCACGGCTTTGATGCAGGTACAAAGGGTTTTTGTTTGGTGGGGTTAGAAGGGACCACTGCTAAGTAAAATAAAATGCCATGTTAGATGGTATAATTAGTAGCAGTAGCAGCTATGCCTATGGTGGTTAATAGTTCCAGCCCTAGAAATTCAAAATCTTACTTCCTGCCTGCTCTCCCTAAGATCTGGATGTTGGCATGTTTAGCCTTCCAACTTGTAATTATCCTCCCTCCAAATTGGAATGAGGATTAACTAATTATAGTGCTGCCTTCAGACACGAGCCATATCAAACGCCCTGGTAACCAAGAATCGTCCTGTCTGCAAAAGTATGCCAGAAAGCCTTAAAGTCTCTGGTATCTGCTTCAAGGCCCACAAAAGGGAGACTGAGCCAACCCAGAGAGCTTCCCTAATCTAGTTTAGTTTACACAGGTACACCCTGTGCTTCCATTAACTTCATTTTCTTAAGATGCAGCTTTGGATGAGGGCATCCCTTTTGCAAAACTCTACTGTGGGTAGTAGCAGATCCAATGTAGTAAGCAGCAGTGGGGCCATCAGAAGACCAGGACATAGCATTAGAAGCCGTGGGTTTAAATCTTGGCCCTGACATAAACTAGCCATGAAGCTTTAGCCAAGTAACTTATCTTTTTAACCTTATATGATTTATCCCCCAAATTGGGATGATTCTTCCTAGTCCATAAGATTTTGTGAGAGATAAGCAAGACAGTTTATACAGAGTGCCTGTGTGTTGAATCCAAATAAAGGATACAGTCACAATTCCTTAATGTGGCAGTCAAAGCTTTCAGAGTTCGGCCCAATCTTCCCATCTATCCTAATCTTCCAGTAGGAAAATTCCCTATTCCAGTCAAACCAGACTTCTAGCCCACGACCACCATGCAGTGACTCGGGCTGTTCCTGCTCTTTGGGCTTCCTCCTTCCCAACTCTGTATTCAGGAAGCTCACCCATCTTTCAATACTCAGCTGAAACCCTATCTTCTCCATGACATTTGGTCTGACTATTAACTCTTTAAACAATTCATGAGATCCTTCATGATATACTTTAAAAAATATTATATCTAATTGAACATGTCTTATTTCCTCTGGTAAAGAATACATTTCTGGAAGTACGCCAAAACTTGTTTACCTTGTTGTATGTTCCCAGAGTGCCTCTCACAGGGTCTGAAGAAGGACATGGTTCTCAAATTATTATTATTATTATTATTTTTCTAACTGAGGAATTTCTCAAAAAATAATTTGAAAATACCTGTTCAAGTCCAACTTTTTCATTTTATAGATGAAAAACTTGTGCCCAGAGAGGGTAAGTAACATTCAAAGTCAAATGAGTGGTTTGGTGTTAGAGCTGAAAGCAGAATTCAGGCTCCTTGGGGCAAGGACTTCAGTTTGTCTTTCTGTACTAATTCTCCTCCGTATCGGTAGGACTACCAATTTTTAGCTGGAAACATGGTCACCCAGAATGAAGACTTCATTTCTCATCCTTCCTTTAGTTAAGAGTGAAAATGAATTCTATTAAATGGGAAGAAAGTGAAAGTGTCATATCTTTCACTTCAGAATCTTCTCCTCTGTCCCTCTATGTCCTTCATCTTGCTGCCTTGAACATGGACATGATGGCAAAATTCTGTATTGGATCACGAGACTGAGGACCACGTCCCAGGGATGGCAGAGCAGAAAGCCGAAATAACCTGACTGCCTAAGGCTTTCAAGGAGCAGAGCTGCAATACCAGCTCTGGATTATCTGCATCTGGATAGGCAGAATTCTATATGGGACAGAAATAAACTTCTATCTTTTTTAAATTGCTGTTATTTTAGATACGTATTTGGATATGAGTTATTGGTAGCTTAACTTGTTCTACTGTCTCTCCTATAAGCTTTCTAATGCTCTCAGCTTACTGCATTACCTCTAGACATATACCTTAATTCATTCTTTCATTTTTTTCATTCATTCAATAATTCACTCAGTAGTCATTCGATGTGCACATTCTGTCTGGCATAAATCTTGGGTGGACCCTGGAATGACATGTATAGATACTGCCCTTAAAAGTCACTGGTATTGAATGAACTTCTCACTCTTTTAATTCATATCACATTTTCTATGTGTGACAAATATTCATCTCAGAATTTCTCTGACAGTCCCACTTCAAATTATCTCACTGTTTCCAGTAATATACAGAGCATGAATGTTTAATAAGTTCTATTTGCCTCTCTAAATCTACTTTCTCCCCTTTCCCACCACTTTCTTTGATCAGGGAAGCTTTATTTACGGATTACAATGGGCTCTTTAGCCCTCTGATTTCTGGTTGGGTTGGTCAACAAAACTCCCAGCAGGAGATCAGAGGGGAGTGAAAGAATGAGTTATAAGTATTGATTTTTCTCAGCTCTCTCCCTGTGGGGTCATCTTAGGCTAACTTTGTTCCTTAACTGAAGGCCACTTGTTCCACTGAAGGTGGCCCACTACATGACTATTATTGGGCTCTGGCAACCATTCCTTCACTTAACACCCTTTGAGCTATTACTAGCCCCAGGAAACTGCACTATTTCCTGTGGTTTCCCTACATACTGCTCACACCTTGTAAATAGTGCATTTATTAAGCCCTCCTCAAATTATCCTAATGTGAGGCTGCCATGTTTCTTCCCAGCATACTGATTTATACACCATGTGTCCCAATTCTCAGTTTGAAATATACAGACCCCAGATACACATGGTATCCCCCGTAAGCACTGTTAGGAAGAGGGTTAGAGTAGATGGAAGATATTTAGCAAAATCTTGGTGCATAGAGAACCTCAGACTATAAGAATATTATCATGACCACTAGCTTTTAAGATTAGATTTGGCTCTCAGGTACCTTAGCCATACACAAGCCTTCTTTCTTTTTCTCCCTTTCAGGGTATCCTAGACCAGACCTTATGTCTCTTGAACAGTCTACTCTTGAGAACTTTAATTAGAGGTAAGAATTCCTTCTAAGTGGAACCTACACTAGGCAGAATTCATTTTCCACAAACTCAGAACCCTGAGTACAGATTTTTCTGCCAGTTCCACTAGTATCCTCGTTTAGAATCTTAAAAAAGTACAATATGCCTATTTAGAGGCACAATCCACGCTTCTTAAAGAGTGAAACATAAAACCAAATTACCACCTGCTTACTCTTTACTAGCAACCTAAGTATTGCTCACCACAGAGGACAAACCCATGAATCCAATGTGTAGAATGATTGCAGACCCTGGACTGGGGAGGTAGGGGAAGAGGAAAGGAGAGAAGGAACATGTGGTAAGTGGAACAATGCATTCCCTCCCCAGATATCCAAGTACTAATACCTGGAACCTGTGAACATAAACAAAGCAAGATAACCCCTGGGAGATTTGCTTTGGCCTGCTGTCGGGGCCCAGCTGAGTTTTCTAACTTTACCCAGGTGCTGCTTTTCTTCCTCCAGCCCTAAACAAATGAGTTGTTGCAACTTGGGCAATGTAGCAAGCAAGCCCAAAACTACTACAAGCCCAAAACAACATAGTAAAAACAGGAAGGATTCCATTTTAAAACCCAGTTAGTTAAAAAGTAAGACAGTAACTCAGCCCACCTTGGGAACAAAGCAGGCAGCCTTGAGTGATATGCTCCCAGACCAGGAAGCTGCTATCCTGGGAGGAAATTAGAGCAGTAAAGTTCTTGTAAATAAACAGGAAGACTAATAAGAAACTTAGTGTTTCTTCAAAAGTATTTGGGACCACTTAGCAGGTGTACATCGCTAGCCCTTTGTCTCTCAACTGCCTATAAAACCCCTAGACAAAGCACCACCAAGGGGACTCTCTTGTCCCTTCGTGGCCTGAGCCAGGAGCTCTGTCTTTTTGCTTTCTCTCTAAATAAAAGCTTCTGCCTTGCTCTCCTACCTTGACTGTTTGCAAAGTTCATTCTTCAGCTCTGTGAACAAGAACCCCGGCATCAAGGAGATAGACTCAACCAGCCATTGCTGGCTTTCAAGGTGGAAGGAAACCACAAATCAAAGAATATAAGCAGCTTTTAGAAGCTGGAAAGGCAGGCAAATGAATCCTTCCCTAGGGCCTCAGAAGGAATGTAGACTTGCTGATAACCTGGATTTTAGCCCAGTGAAACCAATTTCAGACTTCAACTGTGAGATAATAAATTTGTGTTGTTTTAAGCCATTATGTTTATGGCAATTTGTTATTTCAGCAAAAAAAAAAAAAAAACTAATACAGAGTAATGTGAAATCTAAAAACCCAGAGAACTAAGTCCAGGGGAAGCAAGAAGGGTTGGAAACTGATGGATGGCAGAGACAGAAACACACTGTGGGCAGCACAGTCAGAATGTACTTAACTTGATAACCTGTACTGTAGGCAAGTTGAATTCACCAAAAAACAATTTTTTTTTGCTTAATCTTAGAAGCTACACTCCTCAAGTGCTTTCATGCTTTTAAAACACTCAATAGAAGGCTCTTTCTTTTCTCTCAGTTTTTGGGATTCACCAAAACTTTTGCATTTTAGTAGAGAGCTTAATCAGTTTCGTTCAGGACAAGCATCCGTCTCATACCCTATTCTGTGAAGTCTCAGTGGCCATAGTAGCAAATAATTACACAATAAAAATAATAATTTTAGAAAGTTCCACAGCATATAGTCTACAAAGCACCAAGATGCATTATTCGCATTCTGTAAACTCCCATTGCTAAGCTCCTTCCCCAAAGCTGCTGTTTTGAATGGGCCTTACCACGCTCTGACCCAGCTGTTCCCGAAAGAAGTAATCCATGTTTCTCTTTTGCAGGCTTTCAAGATAATGCTGAAAGCGAGTGTACGTATATGGGTAGCAGTAAGCAAACTGGTAAATATCTTCTTCTCGGTCAAAACAAAATGCAAAGGACATCACATAATGCTTGCTATGGTCTGGGCAGCGGTAGTAGTAAACATTTTTAGGTGGCAGCCTTTGCCTGAAAGATACAAATAAACATATTTGGGCATATCAGACAATTGTTCAAACTTCAAAAGGTAATACACAGAAATAACTGCCCAAGAGAAAAACTGTACCATCAATAACCCTAGGTGGTGGCCAGAGACCACAATGCACACCATCTATGGTCAAAAAGAGGCCAGAATCTGGCAGCACTTTGTGCAAGTTCTAGTCCCATCCTTTATTGACTATTTATTTAGATGATGCAAAGTTAAAGAAAGATGAACAAGTTTTATTAGAATATATTATATGCACAGGCATGTTATAGGCACAGGTATCATGCTAGATTCTTGATGTATACTGGTAAATAATATAAGCAAGATATTTGTCCTCATAGACTACATATATATTCTGGTGGGAAAGTAGTCAATAAAATACTAAATTAAATATAATTATAAACTCTAAACATGCCTTGAGGAGAAATAAAAAGGGTGATGGTATGGTGACATAAATAGGAAAGGCCTACTTTTCCCAGGAAGTCAGGTTTTTATATTATAAGACTAATTTAGATCTTTCAAAGTAAGCTAATGTGCACTGTAAATATTCAAGGGAGAGGAAATCATATCCAATATTTCTTTAAAGTATTACTGTTACTTTTCTGCTGAGCCTTCCATCAGACTAATTTTTCACAGAAGCACTTTGGAAGCTACTGCTTTCAAATACAGTGGACAGGCAATTATGCTCATACTCCAAGGAACTCTGAAACATATTTGTGAGAAAAGGCAAAATGCTCCAGTCATAATTCTGTGACATCTCTATAAGGTGGGTATTGTCACCCCACTTTGCAGATGTGGTCATGGAGGTCATAAAAGCCAAAGACCTGTGGCCTCAAGGTAGTAAATGCCAGAGTTGGGAATCAAATCTGTCTCTATTGGATTCTAAGCCTAGTAACTATAAACTCCTCTCTAGTCCCTCTTCATAAATTATGGGCTTCTGGAATTTCTGGCATGAGTGTGTGCAAAGGACAGGAGGCAAGAGGGGACAAGTAAATCCCTGGAACTTCAAGGAATTCATCATGGCTGAAGCACAAAGAATGAGAAGGGAAATCATGAGAACTGTGTCTGAAGAGGAAGGCAGAAGTCAGATTCGAAAGTACTATCTAAACCACGGTAAGGAATTTAAACATTATACTAAGGTCACAGGTAACTTTCAAGTGAGAGAAAGTAAAGTGCCATGAATGTGCCAGTCCAGGGGATAGATGATAGAGGTCAGAAGGAGGACAGGGTAATAGCTGTACAAGTATAGAAAATTAGACAGATGTGACTATACTTAAAAAAAGATGGCTCAAATGATGCTCAGTGAGGTCTAAGTGCTGAGGAGGACAGGATGGGAGACAGAACAGCATAAGCAACAAAAGGACAGGGCTTTTCACATAAAAGTCAGTGCTACCATCAAAGGCTGTCTGGGGGTGTTCATACACTCATCAGTAGAGTACCTTTGCCTCCTGCTCTCAAAGCCATCGCAAATTAATGTGCAAGTAACAACGGTCTTCTGTTAATGCAAGTGTAACTAATACAAAACCCCTAGGTACTCCTCCTCTCTAACCAGATTGCTACCCTAAACCTTCCCATATTGAAATTTTGGAGCTACTAGTGATGAGATAGAGAAATTATGGCCTAGACCGTACATGGGGAGTGAAGGGAGAAGTAGTCCCCTTGTGATCCTTCTGCAGATGGAGTGTAAGAGAATGAGCAGTTCCAGAGAGGGAAACAGTAGCCTCTAGGATAGTCAGGTCTTAACTCACTATTTTATTCAGCAAGTATTTATTAAGTATCATGGTTAACACAAGAAGTAAAAGAAGCTGTAGGCTAAAAGACTGAAGGCCCATGTGAGATTATTAACTATAAAGATGAGTTTCAGAGAAGAGGTGGAAGTGGAAAGTTTTGGATAGAGAAGGGAACAGTGGAAATCCAAGCTCAGAGAGAAGAACATAGCAATTTGGGGATGATGGTACAGAGAGACTAGATGATGGTCTACGCCTGTGATGTAATGGAGCCTGCAGAATGTGAAGCTGGCGGAATAAGCTAGTGTCAGGGTTCCAGATTCACATTCAAGGAGAATGCCAGTGGAAGTGGGTTTGAAGTCTCCAGCCAGTGGTCTGTGATAGTCACTTCAGGCCCTGAGCCAGCGATCGGAGCACAAGGAGAGCATGTCTTCATACACAAGAGATTCCTACAATGATAGGCCCCTCAGGTCACGATGCTGATGTTTTCAGCTCTTCATTTACTAGTATATCAGATCAGGGTCCGTGTTTTAAATTGAATTGCCCCAGTATTCTCCTATTCTAGCCAAGTTTAGCAACTTGACTCTCAGAGCCTGCCCGTCTCCACTAAATTTGATGATGTGCTATCAGGAGAATTCATCTAATGCCTGCAGCTGTCCCAGCTCTGCTCCTGCGTGGACTGGAGGCCTAACTGATCTGCAGACAGAGTGAAGGGAATAGGCCCCGGAGTAATCATTCAAGGAAGCTGAGATGCTGCTCAGGGCTTAGATGTTCCATACTCTGCTAAGGATACAAATAAAAATCTATTTGAGGAGGGCTCAGTAGGCCACATTCAGGAGGATGTTCAGGTAACACAAATAATAAAGGGGCAGAGAGCTGGGACTGTCTCTCACTTGGAATGCACTTCTGCATTTTCCTTATTTTGCTTATTGTGTTTTTGCTATGTCTTAAGCATCATGTTAAATGTTTTATATCCTTTTTCATTTAATCCTCACAATAACCCTGTGATCTAGGGGCTATTAACATCCCCTTTACACAGACAAGAAAATCAAAGCTAACAAAGGTAAAAAATCCCCTGAGGTCGCAAGGCTAGCAATCAGCAGAGCCTGTATCAGATACCAGCCAATCTGACTCTGAAGTCTGTGCTCACAGTCCCTATAGTATCTTGTCACCCTCATTTCTCCTCTTGCCATCTGACTCCTTGCCTTACTTTCTGCTTCCAGGAAAATCTGTTTTTACAGTACTTTTGCCAGTACTCTCCTGCTAAAAACTCTTCAAACAACTTCCTATGCTCACATTTTAGTTTGGCCCTCAAGGTTCCCCAAGATCTCTGGTATCATCAGCCATTTCTGCCTCCCTGAAGCCTACGTTTTATTTATACTGGGCTACTCATGACTCCCTAACATGATTTTGAGCCATACCTCCCATACTTTTACATCTTTGTATTTAATCTTTCCTTCACCCTCTGCCTTCTTACCTACTTGGTAAACTCCTACTCATGGATGTGGCATATGGTAGATTGTCAATAAAGGTTTAAATATTTGTAAACATGAACTAATTAATGAAAAAAAGAGTATATAGATAAATGCCTATTCTTTAATATGCCTCCTTTCTGAAGCCTTCTCTGACTATTCAGTCTTCATTAGATTTTCTCTACTTTGACATGTAATATTAAAACAAGTTTTATAAAAGGGCTTGTCTTTTAACACCAAACAACAACAATAAAAATGGAGATTTCTTCCAAGAGAAGGTGTGATGAAGACAGGAACGGTGTCATCTTTTTTTCACTAGAAATGGTACAAAGAACTTCCAAACAATACTCGCTTAGTCAGAAAAGCAGGAACAGGAAGGAACAGCAAGACTCATCTCGACGTTAAAGGGTAGGCATCGCAGGGAGGTAGATTTTAGCTTAGTATGAAGTTACAGACTTTGACATTCAGCCAAAGAAAAAGTGAAAAGCCCACCTTACAGGGAGTGCAATCGGAATTCCATAAAGTAAGTTCCTGTACTTGACGTTAGGTTAGACAAGGCAGCCTTCTGATTCCATTTAACACAAATGTCTGAGATATCAATGGGAACTAGAGAACAATGATGACAATAATAACTGTTCTAATACTAATTCCTAGTATGTCTATGTCACTGACCATGGGCTAGGCCATTCTAAGCACTTCATATTGTATCAAGTCCTTTAATCCCCACAACAGTCTTCTGAAGTTATTTCTATTATCCCAGTGATATGATGAAAAGGAAGATCAGTAATATTTCTTTCTTTTTTATTATTTTACTATCATTAATGCACAATTACATGAAGAACATTATGGTTGCTAAACTCCCCCTATTATCAAGTCCCCTCCACATATCCCATTACAGTCACTGTCCATCAGCATAGTGAGATGCTATAGAATCACTACTTGTCTTCTCTGTTTCATACTGCCTTCCCTGAGTCCCACCCTCTCTACATTATACATACTAAACGTAATGCCCCCTTTTACCCCTTAACCCTCCATTCCCACCCATCCTCCCCAGTCCCTTTCCCTTTGGTAACTGTTAGTTCATTCTTGGGTTCTGTGAGTCTGCTGCTGTTTTGTTCCTTCAGTTTTTGCTTTGTTCTTATACTCCACAGATGAGTGAAATCATTTGGTACTTGTCTTTCTCCGCCTGGCTTATTTCACTGAGCATAATACCCTCTAGCTCCATCCATGTGGTTGCAAATGGTAGGATTTGTTTTCTTCTTATGGCTGAATAATATTCCATTGTGTATAAGTACCACATCTTCTTTATCCATTCATCTACTGATGGACACTTAGGTTGCTTTCATTTCTTGGCTATTGTAAATAGTGCTGTGATAAACATAGGGGTGTATCTGTCTTTTTCAAACTGGAGTGCTGCATTCTTAGGGTAAATTCCTAGAAGTGGAATTCCTGGGTCAAATGGTATTTCTATTTTGAGCATTTTGAGGAACCTCTATACTGCTTTCCACAATGGTTGAACTAATTTACATTCCCACCAGCAGTGTAGGAGGGTTCCCCTTTCTCCACATCCTCGCCAACATTTGTTGTTTGTCTTTTGGATGTTGGCCATCCTTACTGGTGTGAGGTGATATCTCATTGTGGTTTTAACTTGCATTTCTCTGATGATTAGGGATGTGGAGCATCTTTTCATGTGCCTGTTGGCCATCTGAATATCTTCTTTGGAGAACTGTCTGTTCAGCTCCTCTGCCCAATTTTTAATTGGCTTATATGCTTTTTGTTTGTTGAGGTGCATGAGCTCTTTGTATAATTTGTATGTCAACCCCTTATCGGCTATATCATTTATGAATATATTCTCCCATACTGTAGGATGTCTTTTTGTTCTACTGATGGTGTCCTTTGCTGTACAGAAGCTTTTTAGTTTGATATAGTCCCACTTGTTCATTTTTGCTTTTGTTTCCCTTGCCTGGGGAGATATGTTCACGAAGAAGTTGCTCATGTTTATGTCCAAGAGATTTTTGCCTATGTTTTTTTCTAAGAGTTTTATGGTTTCATGACTTACATTCAGGTCTTTGATCCATTTTGATTTTACTTTTGTGTATGGGGTTAGACAATAATTCAGTTTCATTCTCTTATATGTAGCTGTCCAGTTTTGCCAACACCAGCTGTTGAAGAGGCTGTCATTTCCCCATTGTATATCCATGGCTCCTTTATAGTATATTAATTGACCATATATGCTTGGGTTTATATCTGGGCTCTCTAGTCTGTTCCATTGATCTATGGGTCTGTCCTTGTGCCAGTACCAAATTGTCTTGATTACTCTAGCTTTTGTAGTAGAGTTTTGAAGTCAGGGAATATAATCCCCCCAGCGTTGTTCTTCTTTCTCAGGATTGCTTTGGCTATTTGGGGGTCTATTGTATTTTAGGGTCATAAAAATCCATATGAATTTAGAACTATTTGTTCTAGTTTGTTGAAGAATGCTGTTGGTATTTTGAAAGGGATTGCATTGAATTTGTAAATTGCTTAGGGTAGGATGGCCATTTTGATAATATAAATTCTTCCTACCCGTGAGCAAGCAATAAACTTCATTTAATGGTGTCTTCTCTAATTTCTCTCATGAGGTATCGGTCTTTCACTTCCTTGGTTAGGTTTATTCCTAGGTTTTTGTTTTTTATGCAGTCATAAATAGAGTTGTTTTCCTGATTTCTCTTTCTGCTAGTTCGTTGTTAGTATATAGGAATGCAACAGATTTCTGTGTATGAATTTTGTATCCTGCAACTTTGCTGAAGTCAGTTATTAGTTCTAATAGCTTTTTGGTGGAGTCTTTAGGATTTTCTATGTATAATATCATGTCATCTGCAAATAGTGACAGTTTAACTTCTTCCTTTCCAATTTGGATGCCTTTTACCTCTTTGTTTTGTATGATTGTTGTCGCTAAGACCTCCAGAACTATGTTGAGTAAAAGTGGTGAGAGTGGACATCCTTGTCTTGTTTCTGATTTTAGAGATAAAGCTTTTAGCTTTTCACTATTGTTTGATGTTGGCTGTGGGTTTGCCATTATATGGTCCTTATTATATTGAGGTATATGCCATCTAAACCCATCTTATTGAGTTTTTATCATGAATGGATGTTGAATTTTGTCAAATGCTTTTTCAGCATTTATTGAGATGGTCATGTGGTTTTTATCCTTCTTTTTGTTAATGTCATGTATGATATTGATTGATTTATGAATATTGTCCCATCCTGCATTCCTGGAATAAATCCTACTTGGTCATGATGGATGATTTTTTTATGTATTTTTTAATTCAATTTGCTAATATTTTGTTGAGCATTTATGAATCTGTGTTCATCAGGAATATTGGTCTATACTCTATTTTTGTGGAGTCTTTGGTTTTGGTATTTTAGAGTGATGCTGGTCTCATGGAATGAGTTTAGAGGTATTCTCTCCTCTTCTACTTTTTGGAATACTTTAAGAAAGATGGGTATTAGCTCTTCTTGAAAGGTTTGGTAGAATTCAGCTGTGAAGCCATCTGATACAGCAGTTTTGTTCTTAGGTAGTTTTTTGATTACCAATTTGATTTCACTGTTGGTGATTGGTCTGTTCAGATTTTCTGTTTCTGCCTTGGTCAGTCTTGGAAAGTTGTATTTTTCTAGCAAGTAGTCCATTTCTTTTAGGTTGTCCAATTTATTGGAATATAATTTTTCATAGTATTCTCTAATAATTCTTTGTATTTCTGTGGTATCCACTGTGATTATTCCTTCTTCATTTCTGATTTTGTTTATGTGTGTACTATCTCTTTTTTTCTTGATAATTCTGGCTAGGGGTTTATCTATATTCTTTAACAAAGAAACAGCTCCTGGTTTCATTTATTTATTTTTCTTTGTTTTACTCTTTTCTGTTTTATTTCTGCTCTGATCTTTATTATGTCCCTCCTTCTACCAACTTTGGGATTCATTTGTTCTTCTTTTTCTAGTTTGTTTAATTAGAGTTTAGACTGTTTGGGATTGTTTTTGTCTCTTGAGGTAGGACTATATTACTATGTACTTCCCTCTTAGAACTGCCTTTGCTGCCTCCCACAGATTTTGAGCTGTTGTGTTTTTTGTTTGTTTTCATGTTTCCATGTATTGCTTGATTTGTTTAAATTTGTTCATTGATCCATTGATTATTTAGAAGCATGTTGTTTAGCCTTCATGTGTTTATAGGCTTTTTTGTTTTCTTTGTGTGATTTATTTCTAGTTTCATACCACTGTGGTCTGTGAAGCTGCGTGATACAATTTCATTCTTTTTGAATTTATTGAGGCTCTTTTTATGGCCTAGAATGTGATCTATTCCACAGAATGTTCCATGCACACTTGAGAAAAATGTGTATCCTGCTGCTTTTGGGTGGAATGTTGTTCTGTAGTTATCTGTTAAGTCCATCTGATCTAATGTAGTGTTCAGTGCCTCTGTTTCCTTATTTATTTGCTGTCTGGTTGATCCGTCTATTGATATGAGTGATGTCTTAAAATCCCCTAAAATGAATGTGTTGAAATCTATTTTCTCCTTTAATTCTGTTAGTATTTGTTTTACATATTTACGTGCTCCTATGTTGGGTGCATAGATAATGGTTATATCCTCTCATTTGACTGACCCCTTTATTATTATGTAATGTCCTTCTTTGTGTCGTTACTTTCTTTGTTTTGAAATCTATTTTGTCTGATATAAGTACTGCTACTCCTGATTTTTTTCTCCCTATTATTTGCATGAAATATCTTTTCCATCCCTTCACTTTTAGGGTCTGTATGTCTTTGGGTCTGAAATGAGTCTCCTGTAGGCAGCATATATAAGAGTCATGTTTCCTTATTCATTCTGCCACTCTTTGTCTTTTGGTTGGTACACTCAGTCCATTTACACTTAAGGTGATTATTGATAGATATATACTTATTGCCATTGTATTAATTGTTTTTATGGTGGTTTTATAGCTCTTCTCATAGCTCCTCTCTGCTCCTTTTTACCTCTCTTATACTCTTAACTTGTTATTTCATGGTTTTCTTACAGTTGTGATTAGATTTCTCTTTTTAAAATATTTGTGTATCTACTATAGGCTTTATTTTTATGGTTACCAAAGGTTCAAGGACAGCTTCCTTACTGTATAATACTCTATATTAAGTTGCTGATTACCCTACTTTAAACACAATCTAAAGGTACTTTTTTTCTTCTTTCTCCTCTACACTTCATGTATTAGATGTCATGATCTGTACTTTTTGCGTGTCCCTTGACTGATTTTGGGTATAGTTGATTTTGCTTCTTTGGAAAAACCTCAATGCCTTTTTAATGCTGTTCCTTCTGTCTATGAGTGCCTTTCCATACTTCTACATAGTGCATGCCTATGTAGAGGTGAGACCTGACTTAAATGACATTTCTTTGAAGACTTCATCAGCAGCTTCATGAACAAATTGTTGTAAATACTAATTGCAGTCACTGTTGTGTTTCTGATTCAAAGAAAATCCATAGTATTTAGCATAGTGCTTGGATATGAAGAGGAGTTTAAAGTCTACTGAATGAATGAATGAATGAATGAACTTATGACTTAATTAATGAATGATGCTTTCCCATTTACCATCCTCTCTTCTTTCTCTCCAAACCATTAGTCAAATGCCAGATGTGTCATTTTGGAGGTTACCAAAGCACAGAGAAAGAGTTGAAGTCCAGGACCTCATGGAGTACACAGGGCTCTCTGAAACAACAATGTGGTAGCCCTCCTAGGGAGCTCTGAAAGACAGAAGCCCCGACTTCCTCTCCAATCAAGTGGAAAATATGGAGGTAGATAGTTTCAACTCCAGAATCTTCTTATCAGTAGTACAAATTTTTTCTTTCACATTAGCATACAGGAAAATAACAAAGAATAAATATTTTCAGGTTGTAAGTACTAAAGGAGGTATGCAGAACAAAGTCATTTAGCTACCCTCAAGGGGAGCAACATTTACTAAGCACCTCCTATATGCCAATAATGTGCTACCTGTTTGATGCACACTGTTGTCTGACTGACACATACACATTCTTCTCACCACACCAAGGTTTTGCTAACTGAAATTCATCCAGCAACTGCAATTGCAAAAACAGTCTCTTGGTTCCCTGGGGCAGGAAGCAAACTGGCATCCAGTTTCCCAGGTGTATTTGAAATTGAGGTAATATTGCCCTTCATGAGAGCAGCTGAATCTCTGGTTTGTCATCCATGCCAACACACGGCCTTTCCTCTGCTTGGCTAGAATAACTCAGACCATTACCTGGCTTGAGCCAGTTGACCCCTTCCTTTTCTTCTCTGGTGTCTGGCACAGCCAGATGCCTGCATGCATGTGCACGTGATATGTCTATCCTCCCTAGGCAAAGAGGACCTGCTCCTAATTCCAATCCTATCTTCCCCCAAATAATTATAATAGTGCTCCTATAACCAACATATCTATTCTTATCTTCCTCCACACTTTGTCACAGCTAATCTCTTCGTGAGTCACAGGGTGAGGGAGAAAGAGAGTGAGGGAGGACTCAGATACAGGCAAGGCATTTTTTACACCAATGTCTAATCATATTACCATCTTATCAGAGGCTAATGTGCACTAGTGGTGGGAGGAAAAAGGCAGAGCTACATAGTACCAGCATATTATTTATTTGATAGTAAAAAGACCCTGCTCAATTCTTGAATTAACCTTTTTGTCCTACACATGCTATTGTTTATTTTTCAGAATTTATTTTATATGTAGGGTTTGTGTGGTTTTTTTGTTTTGTTTTGTTTTTTGTTTTTGTCTGTGCCTTCTGAATAAGGACACCCACACACTGTGGTAGCAGCTGCTTCTATTAATTCCAAGCCATTAAAAAAATTAAAATTAAGCCCAATTACTTTGGCTGGTTTAGAACTGGGAAATAGCTGAGACAGATTATTCCCCCTGGTCATGGACAGCAACAATATTCCTACCTACGCATGGCTGCTGGCAGAATGCTAACACAGCCAGGAACTTCAGGGACAGGCTCCCCATGCAAGGACAGGCTTCAAGTCTTGTGCTCTCCATTTTCCCCACTCCAGGTTCCTGAGAAGCAGCAAGAGGAATGACACTGGACAAGGACTAGGGGTTGGGTCCTAGTCTACATTGTAGTCCTTGGGCAGGACTCCTCCCCTTTTTGTGCCTATTTGTAAAATGTGGTTACTAAGATGTGTCATATCTTAGGGTTGTTGTGATTCTTAGATGAAAAGAACTGTTTTCAAAACAATCATTGGCCAGCACATAAGATGGCATATGAGGCAGTATCAGAATGCTGGGTTGCTCTGGGACAGGGTAGCAGGCTGTAGCTCCAGTGGTTCAGGTTTGCACTGAAGTATTATTTTTTCAAGTTATTGTGTACTGTGGAATAATAATAAGGGCTCTGAGAGTGACGTCACTGGATGAGCATCTCCTTGTGGTCACCTCTCACAGAGCCTAGTATGCAGAAGGCACTCAATAAATATTTTGAATGAATGAATAAATAAGTCAGATAGGTTGAGTTTCAAATGAGGAGACTGAACTGGGCAGCTTGGGGTGCCTTTTAGAAATGTGGTCATTGTATAGTAAAAAGAAGTTGGGCTTGGGCTATAATCTGCTTCCATTATTTATCAATCTTATAATCCTGGGCCTGGGTTTCCACATCTATGAATGAAAATAATTCTAGCTCAGGGATTTGTTTTGACGATTCAAGCTGGATTAGTACCTGACACGTACCAAGTGCTCAGTAATGGCAACTGTGGTTATCACTGCTCCGTATGATGCACACTTGGCATCACACTGTTTCTTATTTCAGAACAATGAATTCCAAGTTGCATACTATGTGTGCGTATGGTATCCAATGGATAGAGAAAGGCACAAAGGAAAAGTGACAAAGTGTTATAACCATTTAAACACATGGTTATGAATGAAAGCCAGGGACAACAACCCTGTGTTTTCTCTTCCCAATCCCCCCCAGATCCAATGTAACCAATACCTCCCTTTCAAAAAGGTGTGTTCTCTAATAAAACTAGATGTGTCTCTCCAGATACTGGAAAGCAGTTAATTCCTTCAGGTCCCAAATGGCAGTGGGAGAAGTATTCGAAGGTGTTACCCTGGTTGGAGGCTTGCTGTACCAGCCAACTGAGCTGTGGTCCAGGCAGCACCCTGCCAGATGCGTGCAGCCTTGGGGCCACTAGTTGGTGAGATGCATAGGGAATGTAGGAAATTACAGGCTAGAGGAGTGTAAAATATGTTTGGGAAATGGAGACGGAGCAGTCCTGCTGAAAGAGAACAGGACAGCCTGTTCTTGGTATATTTCTCACATGGTGTAACCTAAAATTATTTATTTCATTTTCTGGTTAGTATTTAAAAAAAAATCTTTGCCATAAACCCTTTCACCAGCAATGAGGTAAAAAATACGAAAGCATGTATTTTAAGAAAGTTAAGTTCTAACCTTCCATTTCTCATGAAATTCAGTGATGAACATGTAACTTGTATGATATGTGTGTCAGTGGTTAGGATCTACCACAGGGGGTGCACTGGTAACACAAGCGCATGACGACTAGGAGACACAAATCTGCTGAAGAAACATCAGCATCTACTTGATTTAACAGTTATCTTAAGAAAACGTACACCCAAGACTGTAATTTATACATGTAAAAGCAGAGGCATAGAAGGAAAATGATCGAAATTATTTTAGAAGAGTCAATGTGCTCTAAATGAAAGCCACACTTCAGAGTGATGTATAGTATCACTTTTATTTAGAGTACATGACTGTTCCACCAAAATAATTTCAATTATTTTAATTCCAAGTTTCCTTGTATATAAAGTTGTAGCTATTAATGTCTTTTCTTATTAGCAGAACTACAACCAGCAGTTTTACATCAGTGTCATCAGATGTTTCAAATAGAAAAAAACTTAATTCCAATGTGATTCAATTATTTTTATCCAACTCACAGAATCAAAGTAAAGCTCTTGGAAATTCATGATATTGAAGGTAAAATACTGTATCAGTGGTAATGACACTGCTAATACAGTAAAGAAAAGAAGTTCAACATTAAAGATAAAATTATTAATTTTTTATTATGATAATATGAATACAAATTTTGGTAAAAGCAATGTACTTGTTACATCAACAAACCTATGGAGTAGAAATTTATTTTGAATTGGTTTGAGTTGTCTAAATAATCATAGCTATGTTCAAATAAGCTTCTATTTTCTACCTTCAAAACAGAAACCATAGCTCTCAAAATTTACAAAAGTAGGTGAAATTTACAATGTTTTATGAAGCTAATGATAAACCACACACAAAAAATTTTCGTTTTGAGTTTCAGGGAAGGCAGATCATGTTTATTTTCTTTACTCTCTGCCATCAGTAGGATTTTAGAGACTTTGAACCTTTAATAAGCTGTTTTGTTAATCAATGTTGATTTTGCTTTTCTGTTATTGCTAATAAAATCCCTAACTTTTGTTAATGAGACTTCTAAACAAGAACAAAATTTTGGTTGTGTTTTGTTCAAAATCAATTGAACATCTTTAATCAAACATTCAACAAGTAAAGCACCAATGTATTCTAGGTATTAAAACTTACACAAATTGCAATTATTGGAAACAAAGTTTGCAAACAAGAAGACATGACATTTATTTTTACAAAAGCAAGGGAGGAACTATACAAAATAAATGATGAAAACACAATTGTAGGATAAGATTTAATTTTGAAACTCAATGATTATACCTTGGGATACCTCACTTTACAAGAATTTTTTTGAAGATCCTATTTTTAATTGGTATTTATATGTTATACCAGAGTGGAAGGAAATTGAGGCAGCCTACAATTTTGCAGCATTTGCATTTAGTGAAAATTTGAAAGAATCAAGAAAAAGCACCTTATTTGCAAAAGTTGTTTTATATTTTTTTATGGGAGGAAATTTCTCTGAAGGGAGTTTATAAGATAGTAACTATGAAAATAATTTGAAATATTTATATGTTTCAATACTAAAAAGCCTCTAACTGAAAATATTCTCTATGTAGGAGAGTTTGCTCAATGTTTACAGGTACCTCAGTAACTACGATAATGACTTTTATTTAAGGATATGATGGTCTTCAAAGAAGAATCAGTTGAAGTGTCAACAATTTCAAGCTTATTAACCATATACAATTCTAAAGAAGACTGAGGGTAATGTCATCAAAAATTTTAAACAAAACCATATTAGAAAGATGTTCTTCATAAAAATACAATGACATGGCAATAGATACACATGCAGCTAAAAAACGGATGGAAGCATATGAATGTATGCCAAAAATAACAGGATTGAGTTTAAGAAAACAAATTAAGTTTTCCAAAAAATTTCCTTTAAGGTGCATGATGTGTATTAATTTTATTTTTAGAGTAAATTTTGATTTTGAAAATCGTTCTGAAAGTTCAATATAATAAAACGATTGGTGATCAATACATGAATGTTTCAAAAATAAAAAAGATTTTGTTTTTAGTTTCCTTGCTCACTTTCAGTTGAGATGATAAATAATGTAGTCCTATCCATCTGCCAACCTGGTTGCTCTTCTTGAATGTGTCAAGGTTACCTCAAATCCAACCAGATTAAAATGGGTCTCCTCAGGTCCCCCAAACCTAGCCCTCTGAAGGTGCCTCCAACTCAGCCAATAGCCACATCATCCCCCTCCATTGGCTGAACAAGCCATAAACTGAGTTCAGAGTCAACTCTGATACCTTCCTCTCTTTTATCATTTCCTTCCTTCTTTTATTCAGTAAGGATAGCCTGAGAGCTCCCCATGTTGACACACTGCTAGATGTTGGAGTAGCAGAAGTAAAAAAAAAAATCAATTCTATGCTTTTATACTAGAATAAACAATTTTTTGTTTATTCATAGAGAAACAAACAAACTGATATGACATATAGTGTAAGGTAATGAAGTATAACAAGTACAGATAAAGCAAGGTAAGATAATAGGAGGGTGATGGAGGGGACTATTTTTGTTAGGGTGGTCAGAGAGGTAATCATTTAGTAGAAACTTAATTGACATGAGAAAATAATCCATAAACATATCCCAGAAAATAGTGGCCCAGATGGAATAGTACACACAAAGGTCCAAGGGCGAGAATAAACTCGGTCTGTCTCCGGGAACAGCAGGAAGGTCAGTGTGACTGGACAGGAGTACGTGAGGAGCTGACTGGACCAAAAGGAGTTAGACAGGGAGAGCGGGAGATTACAGGGCATTGTAGGCCCTGGTAAGAGTTCTGCGTGAGAAGCCACTGCAGGGTGAGATGCTGAAAGTGATGAAATGATTTAATTTACATTTTAAAAGGAGCTTCTGAATACAAAATAGTCTATTTTCTATTGATAGTCTATTCTCTACTAATAGTCGGTGGTGAGCAGAGGTGTGAAAGTGAGGAGACCTCTTGGGTAGCTATTGCAAAGATCCAGGAAGAAATAATGACCGGTTGGGTTAGGGTGGAAGTTGTACAGGTGATAAGAAGTGTTGGGATTTGGAATCTGTTTTGAAGGTGAAGACTATAGGATTTGTTGATGGATTGGATATGAGATGTGAAAGTAAGATAAAAGTCAATTATGATATTAAAATTTTTGGCCTATTATCATTCACTGAGATGTTTACATCCTCCATTCCACAATGGTCTTTTAAATCTTTCCATTTCCAAAAAGATGTCTCCAGTCTGCCTCCTTGTCTCTATTTCCATGTTTTGGATACATTGCTGAAGCAGTCCCCTGTCCTACCCAGCACCCTTTTTCTCACTCTTGCTCTCTCCAATCTCTTTTTCATATAATCCTTCCAAAGCTTAATTGGATCGTATCACTTCCTGGATTAGAACTCCATACAATTTGTAATTATGGGGGAATGATACTCAAGCTCTTTAATATGACTGTTTTACTTCTTCAGATGAACCATAGCCTTTGAGCACTTTCCCTTCCACCCGTCCTGTTCTTCACACCGACTCTCTCCCTTGCCTAGCTGACTTCTACCCTTGGCTTTTGTTTTAGCTCAAATATGATCTTTCCTACCACCACCTAAATTATACTCTCCTGTTAGTCTCTCCTGGAGCAACTAGATTCTTTCCCTCAAAACACTACCTCGATTTACAATTATATATGTATTTGAGCTTGTGTTCTCGTAGTTTACATTTCCAGGTAGGCTGTAATTTCTATGTAGGCAGAGACAATGTCTGCTTTTGTTTTGTTTCATTTCATTTTGCTTACCAGTGATTAACCTATCGTCTGACACAGTACCTGACACATGGTAAACTTGCAGTAGATATTTACTAATTGAGTTGAGCTAATATGTACAGGTAAGGGAATAATGACAGAGAGGTAAGAAGGCTGTCAGTGGCCTGGTCGGGGCAAGGAGTTCTGAACCCACAGTCAGCTAGCTGGCTCTCAGCAGAGCTGGGTAGGGGCTGGTATCAAGATGGACGGCTTTTAAGCTGCTCTGAGTTGGATTTTATAGGAGGTGCACACAGTACTTCTCTCAAAGAAAAGACAAAGGTATTAATCATCCAGAAAAAGGCTTCTTCTCTTCTGTCCCGTTTAGTGCAGTATTCTAGTTTGTTTCTGGATTCTTCCTGCTTCTCCCTCCACCACCAGCAGATCAGAGCTTTTAAGTCAAAAGATTCGTTGGCACTCAGCTCTGCCTTGTGAGGGGCCACTGTGAGGTCTTTCGATGGTAAATGCAGAGCTCAGCCTGGTTCACTGAGCAAGGGGACTCTCATCATGATGGCCTCCCAGTACAGAGTGGTTACAGACTGTTTCCCCTTACTCACTGCATGAGGTACTACAGGCATGACCAAGTTTGGGGGTTGCTTAGCAGTAGACAAGGAAATATAGGGAAACAGGACCATCTGGGATATCATCTGATTCATCACACACATACACACGCAGTCCCAGCACAGGGAGTACCTGTTTACTAAGTGAAATGAACTGAGCCCTTATTGGAAAGACTGAGGAATAGATCATGAGAGTAGATGCAAGTGACATGGAATCCATGGAAGCCAGGAAATGGCCTACATTCCAAATGCAGGAAGCTTAGCTTAGCCAAAAAGCAAAGTGAAAAATGATCTGGGCCAGAAATTAGGTTTCCAAGCTCTTGTAGATAGGGGATAAGAGACAATGGTGTTGGAGCCAAGATTGAGTCAGCAGCTAAGGAAATAGACTGCCAAAGAAAAAAACGAGTCGGGGCAGAGGGCATGGGTGGTAGGTGAATGTCAGCTCCCCAGGCAGAAAGTATGGTCCCAATCCTGAGCGATGAAGATGAGGTCAGAATCAGTGAGAAGGAGGAGGGCAGGACTGCTTAGCAGAGATGATGTCCATGCCAGGTTCCAAGCCAGGTCACATGGAAATTATTCTTTCCTACTATGATAAAGGGAGGCAAGAGTAAGATCCACCGACCAGGAATGAAAGGCTGGCATGAATCCATGGGAGCAGACTGGAACCTTGAGGAGCTGTTCCACTAGGATGCCAGTCTTCAGACAGTGGGTGAGGGAGCCGGGCTAGGTGGCTGCCCCATGTGTAAAGCGCTGATGACTTGATGACCTGTGGAGGTACCAGCAGTGGCAGGCTGTGAGATCTGAGCTTTGAGCTGGGGAGGCGAAGTACTGACTGCAGAGGAAAACCTGAGAGATGGCACAGCTTTAGGGATGGCTGATACAGAGAAGGGCAGTCATCCCTGATGGTGCCACCAGAAGCGTTACTGTGGTAGTATGACAGCTGCAAGACCCCAGCAGGATGAATTCAGCAGTGAGCATCAGCTCATTGGAGTTGGAACAAATGGTAGGTTGGGAATGGAGGCTGATGCAGGAATCAGAGGTAAAGGCAAAACAAAGATCCAACATCGTGGCTAGGAGGCCAAGTTAGATCAGGACTCAGTTGTGATTCTGAGAAAAAAAATCCTAAAATTGAAGGAACTTTGATCTTTTTGCCAGTGCCTCTTACCCACCATCTGCATGATAGAACCAAGTTTCCTACATGGCTGCAAGTAGGTCTGCAGGTGAGCTAAGTTGTCAAACCACAGGCACCTACAGTGTATCTACTGTGGCTAGTCTACTGTGTCTACAGTTACTTATCTTTGGTTTCACTTCCTCTGGGAAGTCCTCCCTCCACCTGCACCAGTCATGCCCCTCCTTGGCTCTGCCATCTCTGTACTACCCCTCAGTAACATACATCACACTTCATTGCAGCCTAACATGGCTTTTCCTTGTCCCGTCAGAGGAGGCCATGTCTCTATTTGCACACCATGAAGCTCTCCTAGCTAACCTATGTCTGGTACATGGTAAGCCCTAAATAAATTATTTTTATTAAATGAATGAGTGAATGATAGAGTGAACAAGTCAGGAGTAGCAAAAGATAAGATAACAAAGGAAGATGGGGCCAGATCATGTAGTGCCTTGTAAGCCATGCTATGTAGTAAAGACTGACCCTAAAAGAAGTGAAGAGCCACTAATAGATTTTAAGTTTGTTCTCAGTGACTTCCTATACTCAAAGGCCACTGGTGCTTAAGAAGGTGCTAGCTGTGCTCCATTAGATCATGCCCTTACAAAATAACTGGTTGAAATGCTGATTCATAGGAGTTAGCTCTGACATTTTGGTCTTCTCACATGAAAGATAGTGTCTAACCCAGTTTCTCAGTACCTATCATCTGATATATCAGTACTATATCATCTGGAATATAGTACAAATTCCTTTCTATATCATTGATCTTCACAGTTAAAAAATTATGTGAAAGAACTTTCATACCTCAGTGGATCTATTAATCTTAGAAGCTCTGAATTCATGTATTTCACAACCTCCCATTTTAGGGTTATTATGTTAATTAAAATAATCAAATGGACTCAATAAAGAGTTTTTGGTAATTGAAATGAGTAAATGAACTTTGCAAGTCATCTACCAGCTTCCTGAAATTTGGGAACCAGAAGAATGTGAGATGAAGAACTTCTGATTTTATTCCAAGAAGAAATACATAATTGTTGTTTGAAATAATCTCTCTGGGAGGTCTATAAATTCTTTATAGTGATATAACTGTACACTTTTATAAAGAGATGGGAGACTTTAGGGATCATCTTATCTATTGTCTTTCAAACAGTTTTTAGTTTCTTCAAAAGTGTTTTCAAAAGAAACACAATATGCAAAAAAAACAAATAAACATGTGAACAGAATTCAGCCAGTACGAAACAGGCAAAGTGGGTTGGGCCTGATCTGGTTCAAACTTTTAATTTTACAACTGAAGCTGAGAGATGTAAATGACTGGACCAAAGCCACATTGGAAAAGCTGAGAACTGCTCTTCCAATTGTATTTATTTTGTTCATTCATCAAACAATTATTTATCAGGCCTAGTTCTTACTGCTGAGGATAAACTAGTGTATAAAACAAATTCCTAGTTTTATGGGAGAGAACACACATGCGTGTCTGGTGGTGATAAGTGCTATAAAGGAAAAGACTGCATATGGGAAGAGAGAGTAAACAGAAAGTAAAGGAGAGGGGTGATACGTTTGTGATACAGGGCTATCAAGGAAGGCCTTTCTGATGAAGTAACACCTGAATAAAGTGGCAGAGTGAGTCCAGGGGACTTCTGGGGAAGGGTGTCACAGAGAGAGGGAATAATACCAGTAATGTTTCCTTGCTGCTCTCGCTCCTCCAGGCAGAGAGCACCTGCTAGGTACCAGAACTGCATTAGCCCCTTTACATGCGCAAAGGCCTGGAGCATTAGTGAGAATGTAGATTTTAGAGGCAAACAGATCTAGTTTTCAATCCAGCTTTTGCCAGGCAATTGATTTATCCCTTGTTACCTTCAATCTTCTGATTTTTAAAATGGGAATGATATTATTATTATTATTATTATTATTATTATTATTATTGTTTGGAAATTTGTTCAAAGGACTAATAAGAAAATACATGTGGTGCTATACACTTGGGAGGTGTTAGTATTGTCTACTTCATGGTCTTCGAAGGATTCTAGCTATAGTTGCCTACAAGCAGAAAATTTTGGCTGCTTGACCTCTATCTCCTTTTCCTAAGAGCTAACTATTTCCTACGCATAAATGACTCCTTCCTCATAGGTAGAGGTTGTTGCAGTCACAAGGTAAGGCCTTGTTGTCCCATGCCAAAGCACATGCCCCTCCCTGGCTAACGAAATATGACCTCCATGGAATCTGTATCTTGAATAGAGGGAAACTACTGAAAAATTGAGTGTGTCCCCTCATGTTCTGACCAAAAGTGTTCCACTCCAAGGCCACTCTTGTGGTTTTTTCTCCCTTATGCAAATGCTCTTCACTCTTGCTCACCTTCAAGTCTGTGTCTCTCTCACTGTCTGTCTGTCCTCCCACTGATTCTGTAAGTCCCCAATATTTTTCAAATGCAGTTACTTTGGCCTAAGTTAAACAGATTTCTATTCTTAATAACTAAAGGAACTGTGTCTTATATACTTACACATAACCAATTTAACTTTAGACAATGAAAATGACACCAACACAAGCCATATTTGCCTCCTGGATAATCAGTTATGTTGTTGAACAGTAATGTTGATAAAGAAATTTTGAATTACGCATAGTCCTTGTCTACTCATGTGCCTCTCTGGAAAGTAATTTCTCCAACTAAAAAAAACCAAAAAGACTGAATTAAAAACAAAGCAAGATTGAACGAACTGATCCTCAAAGGGTTTTTACAGAATTGACGTCCTAGGATTTTAAAGTCTATGAGGTTATGATTCTAAGAATTTCATTGTAATGTTATTAGTTTTATAAGAGATATTCAAAGCTTAACAAAAGACCAGAAAGGGAAAATTTTCAGATAATACCCTCAAATCACATTTTGTAAGCAGCTGCCTATTTCTCCTATATGTAGTGGCAGCTCAGACATTCAACAGCTTCTTGAGTTGGATAAGAAATGAGAGTGTGGTAGGGGAGATGTGGTATGTTCACTGAGAGCTGCCATTTAAGGTCACACAGCTAGTCAGTGACAGTCACGCTTCAACTCCAAAGGCTAACACTTAAACAAAACACTACCCTACTATGTAGCATGGACCTTCATAGAAGAGAGAGGTGGGGTAATCAGGGATGGGTTCCTGGAGAAGATGGTTTCAAACTCATTCTTGGCAGTGGGAAAAAATGTAATTTCATACAAATGGGAGGAAAGAATTCCCAGATAGAGGAATTGCACATGAAAAGCACCAGAGATGAGAATATACAGGATGCATTCAGGGTGACTGGGCCATGTTGCTGAAGCATAGGTTTTACATGAAAATCATTTGTGAAGGCTAAGTAATGTGATCAATTGAATGTATCATACATATGCTGTGTCTTCTCCAAGTGACCTTGTCTGCACCCTCTGCCTTGCCTCCAGTGGTACTGAGCGAGGGAGAACATCCCAGCAATGTTACCAGAGCTGACACAGTGGACTTCAAAGTATGAGCTGAAATAGAAGAAATGGGTAGATTACTTTTCCAGGCAGGGCTACTGAACAGCAGCCGGCTTCCTATCAGAAGCTCTCACAGCCCAATCTTTTCTGGAAGCATTCCAAGGGGAATCTTGAGCTAGGTGTGGGGAGTAGTGTTAAGTGCGGAAAGAGGACAGCTGTGACAGCACAGTGGTTAGAGAGGCTGGGCCTTTGTCCCTACCCCTGGTCTTCTGTCTTGAAGTGTAAGACAGAGAAAATGTTCTCAAGCTGACAAGTTACTGCAATAAAGAAAAAAAGAAGAGGAAAAAAAATCCTGTGAAGATGAAGGTGATAGGATCAAGAGGCAGACCGAAGGAGAGAGGCCTCAATGGGAGGTTTATTACAAAGCATGTCTTGCATCAATCCCAGAGGCAGGGAGGATTTGGAAAATAAATTCAGCAATGGTTCTTGTCCTTTTGGGTTGAGACCTTAGAGAATGTGATATTTCTAAAAAAGGAGTCCCAATCCACCCCAGGGCTTCCAGCTTGCTGAATATGGATCCCAGCATTGTGAGTGCATATTTACTGGAGTAAGGGTGAGAGGGGTGGCAACTTTGCTCTTTCTTGCTTAGTTTTGTCAGAAATTATATCTGTATTTGCTTAAAAATCAGTCAGAATGTAGCTGTATCAATGTTCATGTTACTGAATGCAGCAAAGCCTCAGCTGATCAAAAGCACTTCTCTGAATGCCCAGCAGTCCACAGGTGCAGCCTGCAGAAAAGGGAACTGCAGAAAAGCTCTGCCTATGAGGTTACTATGCCCCTCCTGGCTCTCTACAGGTTTAACATTTAGTTGGTTCTCAGTTTCCTGACTCAGCCAAAGCAGCCCTGTATTGACAATGAAAAACTCAAGCACACATTCAATACCTTCTTGGTGCAAGCATTTTTTTTGGTACTGGAGATTTAAAGATGAGTAAGAAACCTGAGAAATTTAATCTTGCAAGAGATACAGGCATCCCATCCCTCCCACAGCAAGGAGGGTGCTGAGTGTTGGGACAGAAATGCATGCATGTGTAATGGGAACACAGAGCAAATGCATGTTGTGGGCGGTCATCCTGACCTATTTGAGCTGGGCCTTGGTGGATGGATCATTGAGAGCTCACAAAGGGATGAAGGTATGATGAAGGAATTGCTAAGCAGAGAGAAAAGAATGGGGAGCTGGAGTTGGATTTTGCATATTGTTTAAGGAAACAGGATTTTAAAGTTCATCAGATCTTTTCACATACCTGCTTAAAAACATCTATTGTCTTTCATTGCACAAGGAAAAAGAAAAAGGCTAACCTCATCACCATGACGTTACCTTCATCTACTTCATCCTGCACAGCTATCTCTCCTGCCTCCTCTGCTCCAGCCCTGTGGGCCTTCTTTCTGTTCTTCAAATGCATCAAGTTCATACCTACCCCAGGCCTTTCCATTTGTGGGTCCCCTCTCTTGAATGCTCCTCTCTCACCACCTCCTCATCTTTCAGATCTCGCTCCAGATGACCAACACACAGAGAGCCTTTCCTGACCATTTAATTTAAATGAGATCCCTAACTGTAGTCACACTCTCATTCCCATGTCTGATTTTCTTTATAACACTTGTCACCATCTGAAAACTTTTTCCCTCCACTAGAGAATAAACAACTTGATGGCAGACACTCTGTGTCTACGTCTACATCTTCAGTGTCTAGAGTTCCTGGCATAATAACTAAATTGGTGAATTCAATGGAGCTAAGAACCTTGAATCAATATGCAGTACACTCAGTGAAAGCAGGTAATAGATATAAAGGTACCTAAGACTAGTAGCAGTGGCCATTAGAGTAATGATATCCACAAATTAGTGGGCATTTTCTGTGTGCTGGGCCAGTGCTAACCCCATTATCTTGTTTAACCTTCACAATAATCTTGGGATTTAAGGACTATTAGTCCTCTTTTAAAGATGAAGTATTTGGGAGAAAGGTGTTCAGTAATATGTCAATGCAATATTGTTCCTGAATAGAGGAATTAGAGTTTAAACTCTGTCTATCTGACTCCCCAGACCAAAATTTAACAATTTAATAGAGAGGGGTGAATGGGCTTCAATCTCTCTCAAACTACCTCAGAACCTTGACATCTGAGAGAACTTCTACAAATGTATGATTATATATGAATGTATCATTCTCGAAGGGCTGTCTTTCAGGGCAAATTGTGGGGAGGGGAAAGTCACACCTAGTAGTAGATCCCAAATCTTGCCCTTAGGTAGCCAGGGGTTCTCTTTATACTTAAACTCCATGTACATTCATCTTGGTTAAAAACATGGGCTGATGCATCCATTTTTCCATTAAAAATCTAGAATTATTGGGAAAACATCTATTTGTTTTTGCGAAAACATTTGGATAGAAAGGGACCAATTCAGTTAATTTCCTGGACCCTTGATCTCATGATAGCCAAAAATAATATTTTGTGTGTGTGTGTGTGTGTGTAGTCCTACAACAAAAATAAATTTGAGATGGCTTACAGAAATATATATAATAGAAATATACATAATAAAATACAAGACGTCATGGGCAGGAATATAAAGGAAAGTTTGAAGTAAGGTTCATTACAAACAGACATATACGATAAAGTCTTACACAAGAAGTAGGCTTTAAATTTGAGCTTCCTAGTAGCCAAACCAAAGAAGGACCTATGACCAGTCATGATTCTTAGAGTTCATAAATAAAAAACAATCCAGTTGCACAGGGCAAAAATACGACAGTTATACATTTTCCTGGTCATGAAACCTGACAATTTTTTCTTATGATTTTGAAATTTTTTTTTTACCATCATTATAGTAGGTACATTATGAAAGATCATAAGATTATTTTTACAGAGTCCCTCAATGCAGGCCAAAGACAGCATATCAAAGGACAGTTCTATAAAAGTAACTATGAAGTATAAAGATAATGCAGTCCAGCTATGTAGCTCTCAGATTAACTAGCATTAGTTCCAGTCCAAGGAAAGGGAAAGTAATAAACTGTGTATCTTCAGCAGGCTTCTATTAATGCTCTTTCTTGCAACTAGAAAACTTCTATTTAAAATAGAAAAGAATTTGAAAGTTCCACTTTGTGTCAAATTCCTGGAATACAGATAGTCCTCTCTGGTAGTTAAAAGCGTAATTTTATATTCTTGAAGTCAGTTAAGTGGGGGATAGATCTGATATGCTCTTTTGAAAATTAAGAAATCAGCAAAACCATGTGCCTGGGTAGATGGCCAAGGAAAAACATGGGGATAGAGCCAACATTACCCATGGAAAAATATACAGGATCTAATTTAGCGCACCAACAATTGGCATAAAATTGTGGACTTTTTAGTTTTCAGTTTTAAATAAGATAGTATATTGGCTTTTTAAATTAGAATCAAATTTTCATTGGAATTGTTGACTATGGCACTGAGCTGGCCAAGAGTTTCCTTATGCTTCAAAAAGACAGAATCTTAGGCAGTGCATTCAACCTGAACTCTAAAATGCCACTTTGAGAAAAGGGAGTCTGGAAAAGTTCCCTGTTCGGTGATTGTGTTTTAATAAATAAAAAGGCAGCTGCAATGAAGAGAAAGCAGCATATGGGATAAAAACCCTACATGTAAATTGTCTGCAGAATGTTGCAGCAATCCCCATGGCATGTGCTTCCTAGAGAATGATGGGACGTTTGTCAACACACGTAGAGCAAATGATAGGAAAAGATTCCCATATATAATTCATCTCCCTATCAAGTTGAATACACAAATCCCTCAATTGTGGGTTGGCACAGACTGAATTTTAAAAGCTCCCCACAGCGCTGCAGGTCCTCACTGTTGCCATTCCAGACAACAGCAGGACAAGCACCTCTCTCCTCTTGGTCAACAAACACCATTATTTTATGCTGGCTGTTTGTGCCTTCCTTGGCCAGAAGCAATTACAGAGAGACTTTGAACTAGAGAGAACACACACACTTATACTCCCAGACGTGCCTTAGTTTTAAATTAGTGAGGAGCAGGACTTCCCTGCTCCCTAGGCCCTAGAGAGATTTTTTACCATAACGACTATATCACTTCAGTGAACTTGTGTGCGTTTCCCTCTCCTAGACAGAAACTACTGGGGAATAGTGAGCTTTCCTTATTTGTCTTGGCACATCCAGCTCCTCTCACACAGGGGATGCTTAAAAATTGACTGTGAATGAGTGAATAACCACAAAAAGATTTTTTCTGTCCATAAAGGGACTTGATTTTTGAGTGCTTAAGTCCATCACCATCACCTCACTTATCTCCATGCTCTATCCTAAACATGTGTGATATAAATCATCAAAGGTACATTGTAGGGAGGTGGGGAGAGGGGTCTGTGAAATAGGTGAAGGGGATAAAGAGGTACACATTTCAAATTATAAAATAAATTAGTCATAGGGATGGAAGTTCAAAATAGAGAATATAACCAATAATATTGTAATATCTTGGTATGACAACAGGGGATAACTACACTTACTGTGGTGAGCATCTAGTAGTGTATATAAATTATCAAGTCATTATGTTGTATATCTGAAACCAGTATAATATTGGATATCAACTATATCCCAATAAAACAAGAATACTCCATATAGTATATTCTATGGAGAGTGTTACATGTAATTCCTCATTTGAAATCCAATTCTATTTATAAAACTACTTAACATTAACATTTTTTGAATCAGTGTTACTGTATAAACCCATAGGATTTTCGGGCTGTGTTGAGCCCTCCAAGTAGATTTGAAAACAAGGGTGAAAATTAGCCAAGCACATGGATGATGGCTTCTTACTAACTTATTGTTAAAAATCACTCATTCATTGGGCAATCACTGTTTTTTCAGGTCATTTTCTTTCTTTAAAAATGAGACTTTAAGACATGAAATACAATAAAGACATAACCCATGTAAATAAACAGTAATTAAGGGTAATGTCAGTTGTAAATACAGAGTTGCTCTCTGCATCAAATTAGGTACTGTAGAGAGCTGAACAAGCAACCATTTTCTTCCAAATTCATTCATTCCCAAACATGACAAAGAAGAGAAAGAAAGAAGAGAGGAGGAGGAGGGAGAGTAGTGAGTTCCTTACATTAATAATAAAAAATATGGTTATTTTTAATGTCAACAATGAACATTTATTAAGGGCTTACCATATAGCAAGCACTGTGACATCCCATTTTTTATTATCAACATGTCCCTTTTATGAATGAGAAAACAGGTTTGAAGAAATTAAGTAATTTCTCCAAGGTCACACAGCTGACTAGTGGTGGAGCTAGAATCGGATTCCTGATAACTCCAAGCCTGGGCAGGTAGCCTAGATCTAAGGGGTCCTGTCTCACCAGGGTCCCACAGAATCACAGTGGAGGGAAATGGAGCCTGTGAGCTCCCTAAAGGCCAGACTGTGTTCTGTCCCTATGCTACGCTCTGATCCCAGCCTCAGGCTGTAAAGTCCAGTTAGATACTGCACCTATGGAATTTATATCTCATAGAAGAAAAAGCTCTGCCTTCCCCCTGAGCGTCAGATATGTTTCATTGCCTACTAGACACATTTACTTGGATATCAAGTGGACATCTCAAACTTAACATGTCTGAAATAGAATCCTGATTTTTTTCCCTTCATCTGCACTAACTAGTCATTGAGGCCAAAAATCTGTAAGTCATCCTTAGCTCTTCTGTATCTCTAACACTTCCTATTAAATCCAAGCACGTTCTTTTGACACCATCTGAGAATCCTGAATGTATCCTGAATCCAGCTGCTTTTCAGCACTCTGCCTCTTGTACCCAAACCCATCAGCTCTCCCCCAGACCACTGTTGCCTTCATACCAGTCCCCCTTAAACCATTCTCTTCCTGCTGGGCCACTGCCTCGGCAAACTGCCTAAGGCCCTCCTCATGTCTCTTCTAGACCATTGCAGCAAACTCTTGACTGACCTCCCCTCTCACTTGCTCTTTTCCCTTCACTGGCCCCTTTAGTCTATCTTCTAGCCAGCAGCCAAATGACATTTTAAACACATAAATTAGATTCACATCACTTTCCCTGTTAAAAGGCTTTTAGTAGCTTCTCATTAAATATTTAGGGCAAAATCTAAAGTCCTTACCAGAGCTAACAAAATTACCCTGTCTGACCCAACTCTGCCTAGTTGTCAGATTTCATTCTTCCCACTTGCTCACTCTGCTCAGTTTTACACTGGCCTTGTTGCTTGTTTTTACCTCTGGGCCTTACTCTATGCTGTTCCCTTGGCCTGGAATGCTCTCCTTTAGATCATCATATGGCCCACTCCCTTCTTTTATTCAGATTTTTGCTTAAATGTCCCACACTATCTAAAATGTTCCTTGTTCTATAACTCCCTATTTCTTCTCCCTGACTTATTTTCTTCAGGCCACTTTTCAGTTCCTGATATTATAATACAGTGTGTATGTCTTGCCCCACTGGTATGGAAGCTTCACAAGGGAAAAGACTTTGTTTTGTCCATGTGTGTCCCCAGAATATAGGACACAGTCTAGCACTCAGTAAGTGGTCAATAAATATCTTTTGACTCGTTGTTCTTCCAGGGTCCAGCAAAAGGCCTGGTACATAACTGATGCAAAAATATTTATGAAATGAAAGTGGATATGGATACCACAGGGTGGAATGGTAGGTAAATTGTGTTTAGAGCCAGCCAGACTCAAGGTTGCATAGCCACTTTATTTCCCAGCTTTACTGATGTATAATTGACAAATAAATTGTAATATATTTAAAGTATACAATGTGATGATTTGATCTATGTATATATTGTGAAAGGATTCCCACTATTGAGTTGACACAGCCATCACCTCACATATTGATTTTTTTTATTTTTATTTATTGGTGAGAACACTTAGTTCTACTCTCTCAACAAATTTCAAGTATACAGTATCGTATTATTAACTATAGTTACCATGTTATACATCAGATCCTCAGATCTTATTCATTGTATGCCTGAAAACTTTATCAACTTCTCCTTATTTCTACTCGACCACTTTTCTACTCTGTTTCTGTGATTTCAACTTTTTTTTTTTCAGGGATTCCACATATAAGTGATACTGTGCCATGCTTGTCTTTGTCTGGCTTATTTCACTCAGCCAGGCTACTCTGAAAGTCCTATTCACGGCATCGTGGAGAGCTCAGGTGAGGATGAATCAGTCAGTCAAGAAACAGGGTCACTGTCTAGAGAATCCTACCCAGGAAATCAATTCCTTCTTTAAAAATGGTAAAGTTGCACCTTGAATTATGAGGGGAGGATAAAATCTCCATTCATCTACCCTGGCTTTTCATTTTGGTCCCCAGGCTTAGCATTCTTGCCAAGAGGCTCCCAGACCAGGTTTAAACATCTCCAGCACCTAAAAACTACTGTCTCATTTACCAAAACTCTGCCTGCTCCATCAGTTCCCCCAAGCCATACATTCTCCTTGGACAAACACAGTGCTAAGTAATTCAGAAAAGAAATGAAGAGGATAACTGGTATTTTCAGAGCATCTACTATGTGCCAATAAGTATGCTGAATGCTTTATCCAACTTACTTTACTTAATTCTCATAACAATTTGGGATGTAGAAATTATCATTCCCAATTTAGAGATGACATGATTAAAGCCCAGAGAGATGGTAAGACCTGCCTAAAACTTAGTGCTTGAGACAGTTGCATGATTTTTGCAGAAACACCAAAACTCAAAACCAAGGCAAACAAGTAAACAAAACAACACTCAGCGGTTGGTGCACAGGGTCCCAGGAGGAAGGTAGGGGGCACACTCAAACTAGCTAATGCACAAGGGAGTTTAAAGCAGGACTTTTTTCAAAGGGGAAATCAGTGTAGAAACACCAGGATGGATAGTGCTGTACTCAGAGGATAAACGCCACCTAGAGGCAGAAAGAGGACAGGTGAGGGAGTGGTTACCAGACCCCGGAAGCTGAGGGGCTATGTTGGGAGAGCCACTTTACAGCAACTATGCCTTTGCATCAAGGGACATGGTCAGGCAGTATGATCCCTCAAGGAGGAGGGTGAAGGAATAAATACCACGACTTTACATTTCTCCCTCTGTCTGGTGGCACTCCTGAGTGGCTGGACCGTAATAGAGATCAAAGGTTAACTGGGAGTCTGTTGATGTGAACCGTGTGGATCAGTCTGGGGTGAGTTGGTAGGTAGAGTGCGAAAGGGTGAAGAGAGATCAGGAGGAGACTAACAGAATATGTCCTGTATACTCCCTCCCTTAAAGAAGGTCACAGGAGCTTTAAATCAACCTGCTGAATTACACTTCTTTGTCTAAAGTGCCATACTGTATGTTTTAACCTGCCATCTCTTGTTTTCTTCACTATAATGCTCGAAACAAAAGATTCTCTTTAAATCGTTATTATTTTGCAATTACAGACCAATTTAATGAAAATTATGTGCCTTTTTCATATCAACTTCTCTGAAAATTCCTCTTTAGTACTTCATGAACATCCCATAGTTCTTTCAGAGCATTCATATATATAGACTTTTATAATTGTTTCTCTAAAACAATTAGAATTTCATTATTATATTTGAAATTTTAATATAGTCATTATAATGTCAAAGGAATCTTCTCTGAAACACATTCATATTTTCATATTAATGGAAGTGCTGTTATAATGTTAATAGAAAAATGGATTTAATCAATTATTTAATCCATTCATTTACATACTACCTCAAAACTCAAGGGAGTATAAACCAAACAACTCATTTAAAACAATAAAAAGGATTGTACTTCGGAAACTTTTAAGGTATATTCAATAACTTTAAATTATTTTAATCTGGAATGACTAGTCCCATAGGGATAGAATGAGCATGACATGTGAGAAGAACACAACCCTTTGAGTTACAGGGACATGGAGTAAGGCTCCACAGCTAACTAGCTATGTGATTTTACAAACCATCATAAACTCTCTGAGTTTGTTTTTTTGTCTATAAAATTAATGAAGTAATATGTATCTCATAGGGTTATTTGAGGACTGTGGTAAATAAAATATATAAGGAGTCTCTGACAGTGCTTGGCACCTTGAAGATGCTCAGAAATAGAACGTATTACCTGTTAATTTTTATTCTTGAATAGGGCTTCTTTCAGATAGCCTTAGCTCCCTCTCCACTTAAGGACCTCCTTGCCATCATCTCTCACAACTAGAGCCTGAAATTAGCCCTAAGCAAGGAGTCCTTTGCTTTTTCCCCTCTGAGCCCTGTCCTATCATTCTTTGTTCCCCAAGACAAAGGGACCTGCCAAGCCAAAGATCCCCATCATACAAATGTACTTCTCTGTCTCAGCACAAGACAAGGAAGAAGGCCAAAAATTTCTTTAATGCCTGTGATAAAAGAAAAACCACTCCCCAATTCTGATGCACTCTAAAATTCAAGACAGGGCAGAGGAGCTGGAGATAGAGAACCTGAAACCTTCAATCCATGAAAGATAACAACGTTTACAATTGTGCCCACGTGCTTGGTAGTCTTTCCCTAGGGAAGCTGGCAGAAAAGGGTGCTGGATTTAGGGGCAGAAGTATTATCATATTTTTTATTCCAATTTTAGAATTTAAGAAACAATTGCAAAGCTAAACCAGATTTTGTTTAATAGGAGGGCCCACTGGCAGAACAATGATGCTAATTTCTAAGATGCATTCAATATATCTGAAAGGTAATGAGATTATGGAAAACATACGTAACAGAACTACACCTTAAGTGGTCAGAAGTAACTCCTTGATGAGATGCTAGGGGAGAGGTATAGGTAAAAGAAAAGATCCCCATGCCTGTGCTACAACAGATTTTTATTAGTTGGCCAGAGGGGAAGGTAGGTCCTTAACTTCAGGCTTTCAGTGTGCTGAGAAGATTTGTAAATTTGGGGTCAATGACAATTTACTTTTTTTTTCACAAGAACAGAGCACAGGCTATATGTCCTGCACACAGGGATCTTCCTTCTGTCCTCTTTCCCATGTGCAGCATTCACACTGTTCTCTAGATTAAACTATTGAGCAAATACTTAGGTTAGAGGGTTTCCAAATCATTGGCTGGAGGAAACAACTACATGTCTTGGTTGCCAGCTATTAAGTGACTGGGTTTGAAAACATCATTTTGTCCCTTTTGATTCTTAGTCCTAAATTCTTTCTACTTACCTACTTTGTATTTCAAGAAGATTCAAAATCTTAAGATAGAGGATGTTATTCTAAGGATGGAAGCTCAGGAAATAGAGAGAAAAAGACTTAGGAGTCAAGTCCTGACAGGTTTATTTGGTTCACTTTCTTAGCTCGCCTCGCAGTTTTGGCCAATAACAGACCCATCTCTTGATCCACATATTCCCTTTGTCCTAGGCTTGGAGGACCTTACTGTCTTCCCTTACTTCAGTGTGAGGTTAGCAAACTTTCCTCTACCTTTCTAATAACTTCCTTGAGACTCATTTTCTTTATTGGAAAAAAAAGGAATTATGACACTTTAGGAGTACCATCAAGATTGAACAGATGTGGAGCATCTAGACTCTTAGCTGGGCATTAAATGGTGGTGGTCATGATCAATTTTGTTGCTTTTCTTTCTGGCATCATGATCAGACCACCTTGCAGTTGTCTATTTTCTTACCTGTCTTTCCCTCTAGTCTGTGAACAGCTCAAGGGCATGGGGCCCACCCACATCTGCTCACCTCTGCCTTCTCAGCATTAGCACAGAGAAAACCCCCCAACATTTGTCAAAAGAATGAGTGACTCTCCTCTGAACACTTCTCTGTCCAAATGCTTATAGTCGCCTGAATGGCACTTGAAGTTACTTTGCAGAGGAGAGCAACAAAGAGGCCTTCATAAAAATGACCTTTAGGTTTTCGCTCCATTCAGGTGGCTTTTCCTTCTTTTGTTCTTATTTCACAGGAAGAGAGATGGGATGAAACATCAAGAGAAAGAACACCAAATCCTGGAGAGCCTAATGCAATTTGCACCTCCACAAATTGCCCTGAGGACCTTAAGTTGCAACTAATTATCAGCAGTAATTAGGGTTGCTCTTCAGAGAGGCAGAAATTGTGTCCTGTGGAGAGCACTCCATGCTCCTCAAAGACAAGTCAGATGGGACAGATGTCACTTCCCTCTCAGCATCTTTCTCTGATGAGAGAGCGTTAGTCTGCTTCAGTGACTGACCCGAACAACCCAATGCATCTTCAAAGTGTTCTGATATTTTTAAAAAGTGCTTTTATTGCTGATACCTTAATAGATTTGCAGACCAGACCTGTAAGCAAAATAAAATTCATATGTTTGTACTAAACCTACCATGTGCAATTTATTCTGCTAAGCACTGAAATTGCAGTAGTAAACATACCCCACAAAATACCTTTAGAGAATTTTAAAACTCATGCAAGAAGCAGTAAGTAATGTCATGACAGTCCAGTGTGATCAGTGCTATAATAAAAATATCGGTAACTATGTTTTAGAAGTATATCCCCATCTCACAGAAATGGTTATGTGACTAGGTAACTAGCAGGAGGTAGCATTTGACCATCATGGTAAATGCATGAAGTTAGTAAGATCTCCATCATAAAAATAAGGAAACTGAAACTTAAAGGGGCTAAATAAGTTGCTATAACTACACAGTAAGTAGAGAAGCCAAAACCAAAACCTAGGTCCTTCAACTTTAAATTTCTGGCTTGTTCTAAGAGAGCACTTCTGTTCAATGTTGAATTTGCCTCTACAGCTTTCCTACAAATGTTCATTGAGCTTATGCATGAATACCTTTAGTGACAAAATGCTTATCACCTCATGAGGCATCCCATTTCATTGTAGGATAGAGCTCATTTTTAAAAACATTCTTCCTTAACAGAAATAGCAATGAGGATGAAATACTGTACTTAGGGAAAGGGCTTGGGCATAGATGTGGACACAGAAAATGTGACTCTCCAGATGATTTTGTGAGCTAGACAGGTAAAAAGAGGCCTGGCGAAAATGAAAAGAATGCAATAGACCAAGAGTTGAAGATGTGGAACAATCAGGATCACCACACATTGCTGGTGGGAGTTTTACTTGGTAGTACTGGCAACATTTATAAAGCAGAATGCAAGTGTGGTAGCTGAACAATGTCCCTCTCCAAGGATATCCACATCCTAGCCCTGGAACCTGTAAATGATATCTTCTATGGCAGAAGGACTTTGCAGGTATGAGGAAGCTGGGGATTCTGAGATGGAGAGATTATTCTGGATTATCTGGGAGGACCTGCTGTAGTGACAGGGGTTCTCATAGGAGAGAAGGCAATGCAAAGACAGAAGCAAAGAGAGACCAGAGGAAGCCATGCCACTGGCTGTGATGAGTGAGGAAAGAGCCCTGAGCTGAGGAACATGGGGGATGTTGCTATAGGAGCTGAAAAAGGAAAAGAAACAGATTTTACCCTGGAGCCTCCAGAAGGAACCAGCCCTGTTAATACCCCTTGATTTTAGCCATGTAAGGCTCATTTTGGACTTCTTACCTCATGAATTATTAGAGAATAAGTTTGTGTTGCTTTAAGCCACTAAGATTGTGGTAATTAGTCATAGTAGCAACAGGAAACTAATATAATATAGATATAATCAGTCACTGAACAGTTCCACTCTTAAACATCCAACAGAAATATAATACATATGTGCACCAAAAGACATATACAATATTCTTATAATGCTACTCATAATGTACAAAGATAAATAAGTGCCCAAATCAATAGTATAATGGATAAATAAATTGCGGAATTAAGTCAGGATAGTAGTTATCCTTGGGGAAGCAGAGATCAAGGAGGGCTTCTAAGATGCTGGTAATGTTCTCTTTCTTGATTAGGGTCCTGGGTACACAGGCAATGAAAATTCATCAAGCCACATGCTTATGTGAACTTTTTTTGTTTTTGTATGTTTCAATAAAGAGCTTAAAAACAAACCAAAGTTTAATCGGTGATGTACCTGGACCCTCTGGAGGTCACCCATGAAGGTCACGAGGCCGATGTGCATTCGCCTAGGGTCCAGTATTTGAAAACAAAAAAGTCACTGATTCTAAGCAATAATTTAACAAGATTTGCTTCTTTTATGCTTGCAGAAAAAATCTCTCATGCCTGTTACATAGGCACATTCCTATTAAGAATCTCCTGATCCTATGGACATATATCCTATGTGGCTGAAAAATGCAGCATGTTATGTGATGTAATGGAGTTATGTGCTTGCTTCTGCAAGGAAGAGGCAGCTTTGTTGTGGTGGAGCAAGCATGGGCCTGGGAGACAGGAGATAAGGGCTAGAATTTTGGCTCTGTCACTGACTTGCTTTGGGATGACAAGGCACTTCACTCTAAGATCATCTGTAAAATGCATAGCTACAGGATTAACTACATTCTGTAGGAACGAACTATAACATGTGAATACCCCTGCGATACTCCTGGCCCACACAGAAGATTAGCATACATGTGTTATATTTGCACAAGGGAGGAATATTTCACCAGGGAATATGTATGGACTGGCAGAGGTGGAGTTACGTCTGAGCTCTTCTTTTCTAGTTAAGCTAAATACAGAAGTTATAAGACTATACTGGGCAAGGTCCCAGAGGCTGAGCTGGTTTAGGCCAGGGCTGGAACAGCCTGAAATGTGATAATAGATATGATCCAAGAATGGAAAAATGCCAGGAAAGTAACATCAATTATCATATCTAAAGAGAAAAAGTGTGGTATAGTCACAGCAATAGGTCAGGAAGCAGGGGTTCCAAAAGACATGTAAGGAGTGGAGCTCTAGATAAGCGAAGGTAAAGGTTTCAGGACACAGGATGTGAATAGCTCTCCAGGGTTAGAAGTCGACCCCAACCTGGCACTAGCTTGATAACATGTGGGTGGTCAGAGATTTTTAAATGGGCACTGCTGGACTAGAGAAGCTGGGCCTTAATGGTTTGAAGCAGGAGGCTTGTCTTTAGCTAAACCCTTCCCAGGTGAGGTTAGGGCTTCGGGCACACTGCCTGTCTCCTGCAGATGGCTTTAGGCATTTGCAGATTAAAGAAAAGTTCAAAAATCTATTTTGATACCTGGCAATATGCTACCCAATGGTGTTCTGTTGTGTTCTATGACCTTTCTGCTGTGTGTCTGTTTTGCTATTGATTTTAATTACGGAATATAATTTCCGGCACGAGGACTCAGGCAATTCCCTCCGGCAGGGAAAGCTCTTGCCAGAGCCTCCCAGAGGAAGGCAAATAGGAAAGCAGCAAGGCTTTGAGCTACGTGCTATTCCTTACAAAGGACACAAAGTGTTCTTTTCATATAAATGTCACTGCTGCGGTCTGATGCTTCTCTGCCATCCCACTAAGCATGAAGGGGGAATGGGATGTGGGAACAGAAATACTGCCCAATTGCGAGGCTCATTTCAGTGAAAAACAAAGGACCTTGCAAAGTACAGACAGACTGAAATCATGTATAGGGTATGCCTGAACTGTGAGGGAGGCAGCCAGTTTCCCAAAAAGTTCAGGTATGAAAACAATACTAGCAGATCACACACACACACACACACACACACACACACACACACACACACACACACACACAGTTTACTCTCCTGAGGCAAAGTTCATAGTGCAAAAAATCATGGAGTGTCAGTCTGGAGACTTGCGTTCTAGTCTCAACTTGGCCATTAACTATTTATAGGATCTTAAGTCACTCAATATTGCATGACCTCAAACTCCCAACCTGCAAAACAGATTATTTTACTCAATAAATAGGTATGTGCCAGACACTGTGCTATGCAGCTTCATTTAGTTATCAGAACAACTCTTCCAGGAAAGCATGATCATTCAAGTTCCTTAGGACAGGAAGTATCTCTTTAACTGCACCTACCATTCCTTACTATAACTTATTTATGTGATACCTGCCTCTCACCCTACATGGTCACATTTTCTGGACCAAAGTAACTGATTTAACCTTGCACCCTTAGTGTCAGTACTTGTCAGAGTATGGCAGAGGCAAGAAGAATAGAGGGTATTTGAGATTAAAGTCCAACTGACCACTGACTTCACTAAAACACAACCCAGGAGTAGGAAGTTGTGAGAAGGCCTCCTTGGGGCTTCAGCTTTTTTTTTATGCCAGAGCATAAGGCTCTGTCTGTTTCTTACACACACACACATGCAAACACAAAAACACATATACTCCATCATTCTAGACTGGGCAAGGACAGGCTAGGGTATTCTGGGCAAGGTCATAACTGAATCCAGTTTGAGGGGACCTTGTTCATAGACGCATGAGGCAGAACCTGTAAGGGCTATTAGCACTCAGAATGTGTAAGGAGTGCCGTTGGTATCAACACCTGTGGAACGACAGATGGAAGGAGGAAGGAGAGTCCCTCAGCTGTGTCCTTGGGGAGCGCTGGGGCTGGAATGGCCTTTCAGAGGTATCCCAAGTTGGGTCTCCATATATCAGTCATTGGATGGAGTCCTCAGGAAGGGCTATGGCCTTGGGGTGGGCACGTCTCTGTTTCTGAGGCCATCCCTGAAGAGTCTTACAGCTGAAGGCTTGTCTGCTGAGAACAATCATAGAAGCTGAGGCAATGGGCCTTCCCTGAAGGGGAATCTGAGCAGTGCATCATAGTGTCTACCAGTTACCTCAAGGTCACCAAGTCTGGAATGGTAATGGACAAGAGGCATAAAGTTCTAGCAAGACTGGACAGCTGGCAGAGAAGGATAAGGGAACATATGCCAGGGTAGAAGTCAGGTCAAGCAGCCCGAGGTCCTGGAGATAATAAATCCAAGCTGGCAATGGCTCAAGTCCAGGGAGTCAGGCAATGTTCATGGAGTAGGCAGGGCTTGACTGACAAGGCAGCCTGCTTTCAAAGCCAGTAGCTAAGACAGCTCTAGTTAGTAATAGTAAAAAACTGGGAAAGAAGGAAACTACTGTTTATTGAGTTCCTACTCTGTGCTAGGCATTCTACATAGTCCGCCTCTTTTCATCCTAATAATACCAAGTTAGGATATTATATTTTACCATGTTTCAGATGAGGATGCTGAGGCTCAGAAGATGTCAGTTAGATGTCTAAATTAGTAAGCGGTAGAGCTGACATGCTGTTGAGGACGAGGGACAACTGAAAGTACTTGCAGCCGAGAGAAGTGAGAGCTTTTCAGAGCTACCCAGTGTCCAGCTGATAGGTGACTCAGAGGCTTATAGGTTCTGTGTGACCTTGGATGAGTCACCCATCTATGGGGTTTTTCTAATTTTTCAATTGAAAAAAATGAAATGAATAACTTCTAGGGAACTTTTTAGTTTTATAAATCTATTCGTATATGGATCTAACACGTGCTTCCAATTAAGTCTACTCTATACAGTAGGTACCCTTATCCATGGATTAACTTTGCAAGGCTTCAGGTACCCAAGGTTGACTGTTGTCCAGAAGCAGATGATCCTCCTTTTTTCATATTGTCAGAAGGTCAGTAGTAGCCTAATGCTACATCACAATGCTTACATCATTGACCTCACTTCATCTCTTCACATAGGTATTTTATCATCTCACATTATCACAAGATGAAAGGTGAGTATAGTACAGTAAAATACTTGAGAGAGTTACATACATGTAACTTTTATTACAGTATATTGTTATCATTGTTCTATTTTATTATTAGGTATTGCTGCTACTCTCTTACTGTGCCTAATTTATAAATTAAACTTTATCATAGGTATGTGTGTATGTATAGGAAACAACATAGTATATATAGGATTCAGCACTGTATGCAGCTTCAGGTATCCAGTGGGGTATTGAAATGTTTCCCCACAGATAAGAGGGACTACTGTATAAGATAATGGCTAAGAAGATGGGTTGTGGAGTCAGACAAACCTGGGTTCAAATCCTGACTCCTTGCTAATGTGAAATTTAGTAGTTCTCTGCGTGTGATATTTTAGAAAAATCTAGAAAAGTATGAAGGAAACAGAGTCAGAGGGTGTTGTATATTCAATTTAGGAACTATAAAAAAGACTTTCTCTAGGCTGGCTGCCTCGGTGATAACAACTCAGTTCCTGTGGGATGTAAACAATAATTGGGAATTCCCATGTTTTCCCATAAGAGGATTTAGCAGTTAACTGAGGATCTGGTTGGGAGTTTGCTAGTGAGGTCCTCCAGGCAGGGGCAAACTAACTGAGATAGACCACATGAGAGGCGATATGAGAATGCATCCTCCAGAAAGGGCTTCCAGGACCCAGTAGGCTGAGAGAGACCACAAAGGGCCCAGCAGCAATCGGCTATAGCGGCAGATGCTACTATGGACCGAATGTTTGTGTCCCCCTGAATCCCCATCATGATAATATTGGGAGGTCAGGCTTTTGGGAGGAAATTAAGTCATGAGGATTAAGTCCTCATGAATGCAATTAGTGCTTTTATAAAAAGAGATGTAAGAGATGATATTTCTCTCCACCAAGGGATCACACAGCAAGATGTGGCCATCTGAAAACCAGATGGCAGGTTCTCACCAAAAACTAAACCAGCCAGCACCTTGATCTTAGACTTCTAGCTCCCAGAACTGTGAGGAAGAAAAAAATGTTTGTTGTTTAAACCACCCAGTCTGTGGTAATTGCTATAACAGACCAAGTGGACTAAGACCTCAGAAGGGCTGGTACACCTTGGCGGTCTTCTTTCTAAGGAGCGACCCAAACTGGTGGATCCAGAGAACACCTGTGGATCTAGAACTCCAGTGTCCCTTCTTGCCACAGGACTAATACCATAAGATATTACTTTTCAAGGGAAGGGAAGAGTAGGGGAGGGAAGCAGAATCTGAAAGACCAGGCAATTTAACCTGAAGAGCAATGAATTATAAAGGGACATTTCATTTATGGCACAACACTCAGTTTATTGGTTTAGAATAAAATTCATTGTTGTTGTTTTTTTTTTTCAAGCTTCCCAGCACATGTCACTCCTGAGGAAGACCAGAGATGTTTTACAGAAAGGAAGACACTAAATTTTGTGTTTGTGCTGTAAGTAAAATTTCTAGATCTACCACAGTAATATAAAATATTAATATTTGATTTTTGCTTTACCATTTTACTATATGAAACTTTGTATGTCTTGTTCAGTGTTTTATCTCTCATGCCAGTACCATTATTGACACACTGTAAGATCTCAGTATTTGTTGAATCAATTTAATGAGTAAATGAAAGAATACATTTTGAAAAGTGAGCTTCATAACCACCCCACCTGTGAAGTAAATGTTACTGTTAACACTCATTATGCAAATGAGAATATCAAGACTCAGAAACGTTAATTAACTGAATTGTTGAAAGGTTTATACAGCTTGTATCTGACTGTACTGGCTTGAATCTGGGTCTTCTGACTCCAAGGTCATTTACTGTTTCCATTAAAATGAGATTCTATCACTTCTCACTTCTCTCTTCTGCCAACCACAAACCCACAGCTAAGATGCTAAAGGACATGAAAAGATTTTCCTAAGATCCACTCTAGGCCTAGAATCCTGCCCACTGACTCAGGATTCAGATTTCTACTCTGTCATGAGCATCTGTGGTTAGCAGTTCTCCAATATCTGTGTCTGATAAAAATTTGTCACGACTCAAACAAAGAATGAACAAACGGCCTCCTTGGCACTGACTTCCTGCTTATACAATAAAGCCAATATCACTTAGCATGTTTAGTTTCTTTTAGTGCTAACCCAACACTTTCTGTCTTTGGGGCCCTGGAACAAGAATTCAGGAATGTTGGTCTACATTATATACTGTATGCTTATATACAGTATATATATACTGTATATATACAGCATTATATACTGTGTGCTTATAACTGTAAGCACAGTTTCTGTCTCCTGGTTTAGATCAGTGCTCTTGGCGAAATGGAGAGAAAGGTCCTTGAACCCCGGCCTCATGGGATGATGCGTGCACAATACTGTAAGCATTTCCAGTTAGGGAAGACAGAAGCCCAGGTTGAAGAATTAGATTTCGAACAGGGCATCTATAAGAAAAGGCTTGGGAACAGTTCTGAAAAGTGAAGACTTACATTAAAGCGACAAAGACCTTAGATATCACCTGGCCCAGCTGTGCAGGTGGGGAAACTGTTGTCCAAAATGCAGAAAAGATGCCTACGGTCATGAAATTCTAAGACACATTGGCTTAGTCCTTAAAGAGCTGAGACTAACACTCTTCCCCTTCCTGCCACTAACCCCAAATCTCTATGTTCATTTCCTAGCAAAAGCCTCTGCTCCTAGGAGGTACCCCTCAAATCCTTGTGGAGTCAATAATTGACTTGTTTTACTAGGAAAATTCAATACTCCCCATTTCAAAGCCCAGGGAAATTTAGGTACAGAGAATTTAAGCCACTTTTCAGTGGCCACCCAGATTTATGACTGACGTCTTTTGGACTTCTCATCTTTAGACCCCCCCGAATCTCTGCCACTTATCAATGTCTGATACAAATCACTGCACTCCCCCTTCGACTGAAAACAAAACTGTGTTGACTCTTTGTGATGTGTAAGTCTAAATTCAGCTTTCAGATACTTCAATAATCTGACCCCAAACTAATCTAGGCCCTAATCATTCCACTGACCCATGACCAAACTACTGGGGATTCCTCGCTGTGCCATGAACTTGGCATGCACTGGCAGTCTCCAGACCATTGCTCATCCTGATCCCCGCTACCCTCCATCTTCAGCACCTTCTCCCCCTTTCTTCATCTGCTAAATATTTCACATCCTTCAGGGCTAAGCTCGATGCTTCCTGTTTTGGGAGGTGTTTCCTGATTCCTCATGAAATGACCTGGTGTTCATTACTCTGCATATCACCTTGTGCCTGGACTATGGAATTTTAAGTTCTATTTTAATTATTTAGTAATTTGTTTGAATTCCACATTTACCTGGATCACCCTGAGTGCAGGATATGATTCATGTTGACAAGGAATGAACATCATCATATGTGAAATGGACAAGCAGGCATAATTATTTAAAGGACTGAGTATCATTATACATGAAATGGAGAAGTGGGCATAATTATTTTATTTTATACATCAGGAAGGTGGAGAAAAGCACCAGCATGTAGAAGATGCTTAATAAAACATTTGTTCTCCTTTCCACTTCATTTCATATTGATACTAAGCCCTTGGATATTTGTCTCCACTTTACAACAGAAGAGTGGGGATCATAAAATTTAAGTAACTTGCCCAAGGTCACAGAGCTGAAATGTGGCAGAGCTGGGACTCTACCAACATTTTCTGAATCCAAGTCCAAGAGCTCTTTCTGTTGTACTTCTGCTGCCTCGCATACACTCACCCCAAACTTCCAAGCCACAGAAAGAAAGCTCAGGGAACTCCAAACCTCCTCTCCTCTGGTGGGCCACTCTGGGTCTGAGGGGGCCCCAGAAGGCCCTACAAGGATGAGAACAGTTGTCCTAGCTTTGGAATGACCGAATATTCACCTCCAAACATGGCCGAGATTGTTTTTCTGATCAACTGCATAATAAAAGGCACCACAGACTGCTCTGTTTACCAATTCTTCTTTCCTCCCATACAGTAATCCCCCTGGAGCTGGAGGACCATATCACATTTCTTATATGGAAAATGGGCTGTCTGCCAGCAATCTGAATTTCAATTGCCAGCCGAGACCTTCTGCCCCAAACCAGTATTAAATATTTTGCTGATGTGGATTTGTTATTTTAAGTGGAATGCATTTTGCCAGACCCAGGGCAGACATTATGCATTTATTTATTTATTTTCGGCATTGACATTAAGAATATAGTTATCTACCAGGCACTGAATGGCTTGACATAAACAAATGCTGCCAGATGGCCAGACAGGGGTGGTCTTTGCAAACTTTCTTTGAATGGAGAGAGTGCATTGAAAAGGAACCACTGAATTGAATTATGTTTCCAAAAATCAGTCCCAAGGACCTCTACAAGCACAGTGTTTGTGAACAGCAAGAATTCACAGGGCATGAGGCTTTTATAAGAGGTGTCTGAGACCTTGTAGGATTATAGAGCCTTAGCACTGACAGTGTTCTTAGCAATCCATCTATGCTCCATCAATTGCAAGTAGGGACCGCTGGTTGCAGGGATATTTATCTAAGGTCACACAATGGGATGATGGAGTTAGGACTGGAATCCAAATATCCTGGTATGCTTGTTTCAGCACTATCCTCTTTTCACTATATTTTAGGGGTAAGATGGGGGTATCTGGGCATAATGGTAACCTAGTACAAGTGCTGAAGTCAGTGCATCTATGTCTGCATCCTGGCTCTGCTAGTCAGTAGTTGTGTGAAAGTTCTTCAGTCTCTAGGCACCAGTTTCCTCATCTGTAAAGTGAAATAATAGAGATACTTACTTTATAAGAGTATCTAGTTTCATAGAATTATTGTGGGGCTAAAATACATGAATATATGGAAAACTCTTAGCACAATGTCTGACACAGTAAGTTCTCAATAAGTGTTCTGTTATATGATGATACTATTTTTGCTGCTATATTCTTTTTCTTTTCACATACAAAAGCTTTATATATTAGGTTACAACTGCTGGCTATTTCTCCTCTGTATAGAAAGGACAAGTGAATACAAAAACCCATTTAAAATGGGGTGTGCATATGGTTCTATATCTTAATACATATATAAAGATATGGGGAAGATGGACCCAAATAAATAGAAATGGCTAAAGATGTTTTAAGAACAGTTGTGGCTGGTATTTAAGTTTTTTTGCATTGTTATAATACAAATTTCTTTGATCTCCCCAAATCTTTAGGAAAATCTGATCCACATACAAAAGTTTTATATATTAGGTTATTTTTTTGTGTGTGTATGTGCATGTACCAGGGGACATGCATGAATGAATATGTGTGCATGTGTGTGTGTGTGTGTGTGTGCATGAGAGAGAGGGAGAGAGAGAATTTAGGTATGTCCAGAAGCGGAGATGAGTCGCTGAGTTCCTCATTTGGGTCAATAAGGACATCTTATATAGGACAGCAAGATGATCCATAAACTGAACTAATTCAGAGAGCTTTGAGCCAGCAGTAACTCAAAATATCAAAATTCATCCCAACCCAAAGAAAATTCTAGGAGAGGCTGAAAGGGATGTAGAGCTCTCAGTGCTCCTGGGGAGGGAGCTTTGAACCAGTTTCCCTTGAATCTCAAACAACAGAACACCCCGGTTGACAGCTAACTTACATAGCCTGTTTGGACAAGTGACTTTGGCTAGTTAGCTCTCACTCTGCTGCATTTTTTTAGTCCAGTCAAGACTACTAAATAGTACTCTTAACTTTCAGCCCTCTGTACTGCAAGAAAGGTGAAACAGATGGTCCATTTCACAGCTATTTTTCTGATGTTAGATTTTTAGGATCAATTTATCCAGATCAAATCTTATCCATTTATTTACTATCATGCATCCACTCATTCAACAAATATTTATTGACCATCTATTATGTATTAGCCACTATTCTACATGTCTGGGAAAGATCAGGAAACAAAAATATAGGAAAATCCCTGTCCTTCCATTCTGGGACACTGGATTTTTAATAACAGGAAGTTTCTGTACAATTTAAACACAAATGAAATAAAATAGAAAACAGAGAAGCAGATAAGAGGATGGGGCAGAGTGAGAGAGCTCTGTTTAATGAGAGCACAGTGGCTTTTCTGATGATTGCAAATCGGAACCGAGGACCCTATCTAGAGTCTCCAAGCCGTCAGGGAAACTACTTTCAGCCAGTAAGTTCTGCAAGCACAGAGCTCAGCTGCCAGGGTGAGCAAAGCATGTTGGAAGACCTGATCTCTCTGCACTGTCGGGAGGGGACACCTAGGATTATTGACAAAACAGCGAATGACTTCTTAATAGAATACAGTCAGCAGAGACAAGGGTTATGGTATAATTAACATAATACGAATTTAAAAAAATCCCAGGTGTGGGCTGTCAGCAGGAGATGGGCCAGACAGCAAAGGAGTGAGAGCGCAGAGGCGGCGTGCTGTGCTCTCTAGCCTAGAGGATTTATTAAGGATCTAAACCTGGGTCAGATGTAAAGAGCAATAGACTAGGAGTCAAGAGAAATAACCTGATTCAGTGTGCGACCCTAAGCAAATCCCATGCCTTCTCTGGACTCTTAGTTCCCTATCTGAAAAATGAGGGTGTTGGACTGAATATCCTTTAGATTAAATGATCCTCCAGACCATGTTTTTTCAAATATACCATTATAATATTTAACAAAGCCTTTGTTTCAAAAAAAAAAAACCTTATAAAAAGCTCTATAATTGTAAGCAAATTAAAAGCAGAACTGCCCTAAGAGGAATAGGGGCTGGGGTCAGGTAAGAGTTTACCTTCTCCCCTTGGCAAAATGACCTTTTGTTTCCCTTGATGGTCAGATGAGGGTCCCTGGTCATCTTGGCTATACCCTTCCTGCTCTTTGAGGAAACAGCAGCCACAGAAGCTGTCAACTGGCTGAATTCAGCACTGGAGCCCACTGCCCACTTCAACTAGAAGGCCGTTTGCCAAGTCCAGACCTTCTCTGGCATCTATCCTCACCTGACCACTTCTCTCCGATCCCACCCCCGCTAGTCCAACCCAAGATTCCACCTTCTCCTCTCTGCCTTCCTCTCAAACACTGTTTACTCTGAACAACACAAAAATCGTATACATTTCATAGGGCAGTTTGGTGAATAGAATGAATTAATACATGTTAATATTCAGTACAGTATTTGGCACATAAATATTATTTAAGTATTTGTTATTATTGTTGCTGTTGATTTTATTGTTGTTAATAGTATTACATAGGTGTGAGTAATACCATGGCTTACACGTGGGTGAATCACAAGATTCACCAATCTCATGATACCTGTCGACAGTCATACTTTTTGCCTCACTGGCTCCTTCTCTCCATACCCACTTTCTATCTTCTTTTTCACTGATTTTCATGTTCATGCAAACAATCCATTCAACATCGTGGCTTTTTACCTCAATGCTGTGTTCTCAGCAACCAGAACGACACCTGGCTTGTGGTAAGTCCTTAAATACTGGATGAATAAATAAAAATTTTCTCATGCTCTCCAACTGCAACTTTCAGGTTAGTTTGCTGAAGCATTGTTTTACAATTCTTCGAAGTCCAATCCATTGCCTGTTCTCTCCTTCCATCCATGTCCAGCATTATAATTCTGTCCTCACAAACATCTCCAATCCCTTTGTCTCCATCTATTTTTTTTTCTCTCATGTGGCAGAACCCAAATCCAGAATGAACCCTTCTCTCTGCCTTACACAGGCCCCAACTAACTAGAGAAAATCACGTACACAGGTAGAACGACTACACTTCAGATTCATGATCTCAGTCCTCCAGCAGCTCTGATCACTGCTCAGCAATTCTACAAGCTTATTCTGGTAAGTAGGTTTCTCATTTTTTTCCCCTGGGGAAAAAAAAAATTGCTCAGACCTTTTTCTATCTTTTGAAAACCATTATTTTTTTCCTCACCACCATTCTTTAAGGATAATCTCATCTAATGCGTCCTATTTTAGAAACCATCAGACTGGAGCGTCCTCATATTCCCACAACTAAAATCAGAAACATGCCTTTGTTTCTTTCCAGAATGCTGTGACCATGGGCGAGGTGTCCTTCATCCACACAAAGGCCTTCAGCGCTGATCTGGATTGCACGCGGCTCACGTGTCACCTCCTCGGTCTCCTGCATCATCAATCCTGCTTTCTCTCTGGATCATTACCTCTAGGAAATAACCATGACCTCATGATGCCACACTCCATCCCCCATCAGCTCCTGCCCATTTCTCTATTCTTCTTGGCCAGATTTCTGCATGGGGCCTCTTATTTTTCAATGACAGTTTAATTTACTCTGCTCTTGGTTTTCCCCCTAATTCTAGCCTATTATTTCCTGATTTCTATGTGGAAACCTCTTCTAACCTCTAAATATTGAAGTTCCCCAGGGTCTGATCCTATACTATCTTATTATTTTTTCCCCCACCTTTTCTTCCTAGGTTTTGTTCATCCAAATGCACAGATTAAATGCCTTTTTTTGAGAGGGCAATATTAAATATATTTTATGCTAACAACTCTCAAGTATGTCTCTAGTTCAAACTTCTCTGTCAGACTTGTATGTCTAAAAGTCTACTGGATTCCTTCCTTTAGAGTTCTCCCAAGTATCTAAAACAACATGTTCAAAATAAATGTGCTGACTCCCCTATTCCACCCACATTCCTCATCTTTCAATTCTTCAGTGCAGTCAATGGCAACAATTTTCAACCAGTTGCTCAAGACAGAAACCTGAACTCAATCTTGATTACTCACTCTCCCTTCATTCCTAGATATAATTATCTTTCAATAATCTAACTTCTAGAACATATCACAAATCCTTTGTTTTAATTTCTATTGCCATCCATCCAAATCCAAGCCACTATCATCTCACTTCAACAACAGCCTTCTTACTAATTCTCCTCTATTCTATTATAGTCCATTATACAGAGAGGTGACCCTTGAACAATGCAGGGGTTAGGGGCTCCAATTCTCCACACAACTGAAAATCCACGTGTAAATTTTGACTCCCCAAAAACTTAACTACTAATAGCCCACTCTTGACTGGAAGCCTTATTGATAACATAGAGTCAGTTACATATTTTGTATGTCACATATATTATATATTGTATTCTCACAATAAAGTAAGCGAGACACAAGAAAATGTTTTTTTCAAATTATCACCAATCTCCAAAAATTTTTCCAATGTATTTATTGAAAAAAATCCACAGATAAGTAGAACTATGCTGTTAAAACCAGTGTTGTTCAAGGGTCAACAGTATTCTGTTCTACAGGGAAGTCATATTATGGAAGAAAAAAGCACATTACTGTGCCTAAATGTTTATATGCTCCTACTCCTCATCCCTCCCCAGCCCCACCTGCCTCACTGAAAAGCCCTCAATGTCTTCCCTTTGCATTATAAACAAAATCCAAATGCTCTGCTGAGGATTTCAAGCTGTCTGATTCTCCCTCTCCAACTTCATCTTCTGCTGCATTTCTCCTTTCAGTTCCCTGATTCTACAATATCTTTTCCACCAGAGATTTTCACCCATTCTGCCCCCTCTGCCTGGCATGATCTTCAGTGCTCTTGCCTTCCTCCAAGGCTCAGGCTTCAGATTAAACGTCACCCCCCCAGAGGCCTCCTCTGCCCGTGCTGTCTAATTGTGACCCTCATGTTATTTTGTTAACACTGAAACTGTTTTCATAGTTTATCTCAGTTTTAAATTGTATATGTATACTGTCTCTACCACTAGACCACATGGCCCATGAAGGAAGAAATCATATGTACTTTATCTGAAGTACACTTATGATAAGGACAATTTTTGAAATATCTTAAATTAAGTGACAATTATTGGGCAAGAGAATGAGGGAGAGAGACAAGGGAAGGTAATCAGTCAATAGCCATGGACTGTAGCTAACCAAAAACTCCCCATTCCCAGAGGAAGCCATTTCACTAACCATCTGGAAGGACCCTTGAGCCACCGCATTCCCCTCGCATGTGACCAGTGTCTGACCATCATCAACAACTGATCCGCCAGCCTTCTCTGTGGAATAACCACCTACCCCGGAATCACCTTCCTTATCTACACCCAATGTGAATTTAAAGAACTTTCTTTCCTTGAGATGCCTCATAAATGTCCTGTTTCTTGAGTCCGGTGGACAAGCTGTTTCTGTTAACTGGCCTTGCTGCTGGTGAAGCAGCAACTTCCTGCCCCAGAACTCAGTCTTGTTTCTGGCTAGCATCTGTAAAATTTCAATCTCCTTTTATTTCAGAGATCTCTTGGTCTCTAGAGCTCTTGGTTCATCCCTACCTCAGGAAAGAAATCTGAGATTGTGAAGAATATAGTTTGAAAGACACTTTACACTGTGAGTTTTCCAAGGACAGAATGAGGTGATTTCTCTTTACTTTCTCAAAATACAGCACAAGCAGAGTAGGGTCTTCAGTAGGTTCTGGGACTAAGTTGAGATGCATTCTGACTTTGGGTCTGACATTTCAAGCAGTGTAATATTTTCTTATCTCCCAGTCCTAGCAACTGCCTAGCTCTGCCTGTGTTTTGTCAAGTTAAAGTTTCAAGGACTCTGAGAGAGGCAACATGTGTAATGTAGAGGGTCTAGAGTTTGAATTGACTAAGATATGCTTAGAATCCGAGCTTTTTCCCCATAGTAGCTGGTACCTTAAGTAATTAGTTAATTTTCAAAAGTCTGTTTTCTGGAATACAATATAGCTATAGAAATAGTTATTTTGGAGATAAATTAAGATAACACATATAAAATAACAAGTACATAGTTGGCTTAAAATGAATATTAGCTCCCCTCTTACAAAGAATAAATCTTATTTGAGCTAGAGGTGCTATTGAAGATTATGCAGACAACTCCTCTGAGTTTACAGATGGAAACTTGTTTAGGGTCATACAAAATATCAGTGTGAAAACTTAAATTAATATGTGTACCTTTTCTCTGTATTTTTTCCTTCTAATGGAAAGAGGCTATATAATATTCTATGTTACAGTTTTAAGAAAGCAAAAAAGTACTATTGTATTATCAGAGTGGACCTGCTCTGCAAAATAACCTTGAGAACTTCTAGATAAGCAAAATTTTAAAGTCAGAATCCCATGTCCCAGATCTAATATCTATTCCAATTTGGTCAACAAATATATACTGGATATTTACTGTGCCTGGGCTGAGATGAATGAAATTTTAGATGCAAATCTTCACTGAAATAGTTATATTTTAAGCCATGCAAAGCACATGTTACTCAATGCAAAGCTCATTGCCAATTGTAAGACACACATTTCTCCCCCATTTTACATCTTTGAAATCCAGATACATCTGACAGTCTCAGTTAATAGTCCTCGCTCATTGACATTACTTGAGCACATGCATCGAACTTGCTAATGTGTCAGTGGCTTGGGAGAATAATCCTAAGAGACAACGGACAACTTGAAGAAAGTCTGCATTACCATATACTTGCAGACACAGAAGCTGCAACTGTGTGGAAAAATATGTCTATTGACAACTCTGAATCAAAGTAGCTGGATCCTGAATATTTTCAAAATACCTAACACTTTATTTGCATGTGCTTTTTATTATGCACGAGGCCTATGATACAAAAATCTCTGTATAAATAAGCTTAAAAGAGGTCTTTCAGCAAATATAAAATAAAAATTCAATGTAATAAGAGAGCATTGTGTCTGAGTTTAACTGGCAACATTTTTCTTTCATAGTAGTACATAAAGTAATGGTGCATCTTACAGCTGATGGCTTCTTAAATTTGATGAAATGCGGTAAGTCACACCAAATAAAATGCTGCAGGCTATGTAACACTTTCTAATAAAAATACATCAATTACATTCATATTATGCTGATTAACAACAATTTAGGTTGTGACTCTATTGAAATACTATTAACTCATTTACTGAACACTACATATGGTTAACTATAGGTAGTTAAGAGTAAGAACTCTGGAATCCAACCTACCTGCAATTCAACCCTGACTCTGCAACTGACCCTGGGCAACTAACTTAAGCTCTCTGTTCCTCAGTTTTTGAGTTTTGAAAATGGGTGAAATAATAATTCTTACCTTTTAGAGGTGGTTGTAAGGATTAAATGAGATCATGCAAGTGAAGCAATTAGTCGATTGTGGCTCCTAGAAATGGTTCAATGTCTGTTAACAACTACATTATCATTGCCCACTATTATTGTCATAGTAATATTTTATTACTTGGTGTTTACAACATCCATTTGAGATTATTATCATCTCCAATTTAGAAAAGGAGTTTGACTCTTAGAAATTTTCTGATGGAAAAAGGGTTACACAGACCACTGATTATTTGGGACACTTCTGGTTAGTAAATGATACTAGTCAGTTACTTATCAGATATTCAAGCTTCAGTTCCTTGTCACTCAGTATTTATGAAAGCCCAGTTGAGAGACAGAAAAAAAAATGCATGGTAAAATAGCCTAAGAAGTAGATAGTTCATCCACTTCTTGAGCTACTCTAAAATTTACCTTTGGATCAAGCCAGTGCACAAGAGAATACTGTTCTGTTCTCATATAGGATTGCTTCTGTCAATGTGGCTTATAAGAAAGGACTACATTGAGAGATGTTATAAGAAAGAGCCCTATGAAACTTTTTCTTTACTGTTAAGGATGTGTCAGAGAATGTTGTCTGTCACATTATTCTATATTAAACTATATTCTTTAAAGACCACCTACACTCTTCCCCTCTCCTGGATCTTGGTGTCAATAAAAGCTGTGTTTTTCCTAAGAAACTGAATGGAGTTTTGTAATGGATAGTGTAAGCCATGTGTCTGATCTTGTATTTCTCCTTACATTGGTTGCTAGGAAACTCAAAGTCAAGTTTATTACTCAACCCGAACAAATATGGGTATTAACCCTGTTTGTGACTTCCTCTTTTCCCTCCTTTCATTTTTTCAGAACATACAGTTTGTGACATGTCTCTAAAATCGGAAAAAGCCTAGTGCCTTCTGAGCACTGAGAGAAGACCCTGTAGTCGGATCATTTTTAGAGTTACTAGAGAGGAAGCTAGGAAGATAGACATGCTACCTGGAGGCCTTGGAAACATTGAGCAGCTCTATATTTTTATAACCCATTTCAAAGAATTTGTGGCACATGGAATATAATAAATTGGTCAACAAACAGGCAAAACATACAAAATAACAAGTGTGTTTCTTAATTCTATAGACTCCTATAGGAAAAAATGAATTAAACTATTTTGCTCTGCCTCCAACGCTGGTTTACAATGAAGAGTCCTCTACAACCTACGGAATGCAGAACAGAAGGGTAAAGATCAAATAACACTAGGTAGAGCAAGATTTCTAAGAAGAATGATATAAACCAATTTTGAAATGGAAACTTTTGCCAGCATTTGCTGGCTGGAGCCCTCCCCAAATGCCTACCAGCTGTTCTGGAGAATTAACTCACATGTGCATTCTACGTGTATCAATTCTGCCCATGGCACTGCTTTATAAATCATTTGGAGGCTTTAGAATGTCAGCAAGTTGATGTAGCTCCATAGAGAAAAACAGGATCTGGGTTTGAAAACAATTCCATCACTCACTAGCTGTGTGACCTTAGGCAAGTCACCCTTCTGAAATTTAATTCTTCATGTATCACACAGGGATAATGGCACTATCATTCTCAGCATAGAGGTTTGTTAAAATTAACTGTAAGGTAAAGGTAATAGTAAGATTTTATGGAAGTAACAATAGTGAAGAAATCAGGAGAGCTAACTGCTGCTCCTCTGTCTGAGCTTCAGTTTCTGTGAAATGGGGCAGTGGGATTAGAAAGTCCCAGGAGGGGATTATCTTCCAACTCTATGGTTTGCAGAATGGCTGCTCAAAAAAATGGATGTGAGCTAGAAGAGAATCAGTATCTGCTCAACTCAACTAGCAGTTTTCTTGAGGACTATGTTGAGTCAGCCCAAAGAAGTCCAAGTTTTGTTTGTGGTCAGTGGGTGACTTGGGGGTGCTGACAGATTTGAAAGGGAAGCATTTCACAGTGTGAATGTGTAATATTCTTTTTAATGGATCCTTAAGAGTAAAAGTGTACCAAAACGAAAAAAAGATAACCTAGGCATTTAATCATTCAACAGCAAATGTCCAGAAAAGCATATTTTGGTTCATTTTCTGGAAAATACAGAAGAAGGCCTATTTTGGAGAATTTAGATATCTGAAATGAAATAATATTTATTTAGTGCCTTTCAGGTATGGGCACTTACTATGCATATCACTTAGTCTTCATAATAACATTGAGAAATAGGGTTTAATGTCTCCATTTTATAGATTTGGAAATGATACTAAGAATGTTTGAATAATTTGTCCACAGTCATACAACCAGCAAGTGGTGCAAATGAAATATAAAGCACAGATCATTGGCTTCAAAGCCCGTACAGTCTTTCTATTAAACCAGGCTGCCTCCCAAGGAGAACCAGAGCTGTATTCATTAAACAGATCAAGTATATGGAACATAATTAGCCTGAATCTGCAGACAGTCTAAATAAGAAATGGTGGCTTCCATATTGAAATGGAAAGAATAACATAAAAACTGATTAAGAATAAAAATAATAGAAAATAGCTGGTTTGACCTTTATAGATTACAAATTACTTTGTATCCACTAATTCATTTGTTCCTCATAATTACCTTGTGAAGTAAGCAATATTAACTCAATTCTCAATGAGGAAACAAGCTCAGAGAGGATGGATGACTTTCTCAAGGTCACCCAGATACTGAGTGAGAATTTGAGCCCAAGTATGTCTTTCTTCCAAGTTCCTGTCCTTTTCAGGACACTAAGTCAACTAGGTTTTACTCCCATAGCCTAGACAATGTTACTCTATAGAGGGATGATATTTTCTAGACTTTTCATTAGAAAACAGTCCTTCATTCCTAGGTACAAAAAAAACTAAACAAAATAAAAACAACCGGGCCCCTCTTTTGAGTTCTGCACCAAATTTCAACATATGTATGTGAGGGGTGGGAAGGTGAGGTGATTTCTTCGCACCAAAAAGGAATTCCTGGACACCAGCAGGGCATCCTATAATTCAATTCAATTCTGGTACTATCCAGCCAGAGATAGCATCTGATTCCACACATTGAGGGCTCTACCCTCACCATCCCTTTTCAGACATCAATCACAAGCCCAGGTTGTCACCTATGTCTATAGCTTGGGGGTTCCAATGACCAATTCCCTCCCTGGACTTCAGATGCCCATTGTAAGTTCAGGTTTTTACCTGTACTTCTGACTGTCAATAAATCAGAAGTTCCCACAATCCCTTTCTTGGATTAGACTGATTTGCTAGAGGGGCTCACAGAACTCAGAGAAACATTTTATTTAACAGATTACTGGTTTATTATTAAAGGATTTAATTCAGGAATAGCTAGATTGAAGGGATGTATAGGGCAAGGTATGTGAAAGGGGTGTGAAGCTTCCAGGCCCTCTCTAGGAATACCATTCTCCCCACACCACCATGTGTTCACCAACCCAAAAGCTCTCTGAACCTTGTCCTGTTGGGTTTTTATGGAGGCTTCATTACAGAGGTATGATTGCCTAAATCATTACCTTGGCAATAGAATTCAAACCGCAGCCTCCTTCCCCTCCCTGAGGGGAAGCCAGGGAGGGCTGAAAATTCCAGTTCTTTAATCAGATGGCTGGTTCTCCCGGCAACCAGCCCCCATCTTTAGATTACCTAGGGGTTTTCCAAAGATCATATAATTAACATAACAAAAGATACCATTATAATTCTTACAGGAAATTCCAAGAGTTTTAGGACCTATAAGCTATAGGAACCAAGGATAAAGAACAAATATATATAAAACCCATATATTTAGTCATCTGAATAATCAAATATGTATTTCTTATAAATCCCAATATCCCAGCTCCATTTTGTAAATATGTCTGCTTTCAAATACTCTGAGGGGACATTGATATTGGAGCAGTGTTAGCTGACAGAAAAACAGCTGCTGTTAAGAGTCTAAAGAGGCCCACGTAGGCGTAGCTTAACCCCACAGCCCAAGTCCAGGAGTCCATGGCACACACTTTTTGTTCTAAAAATTAGTCACTGTTGCTAAGATAGGTCTTGGTTGTGCTGTAATAAAACTAACAAGACCATCACTGTTAGGTGGGACTCCACACTCCAGGAGTAGAAGGCTGTCAACTGTTCTAGTGAGATTGGTAATGACAGGAAGAATGGTGCTGAACCAACTGGCCTAGGCTGATGTTCAGAAAATAAAGAAAATAACCACAGTGATACACAAACTTCACAGTACTCCCGAGTTTATAACCACTGATCTTCACAATAGTCCTATAACTTAAGAGAAGCATGGTAGATTATTCCAAATATGTAGATGGGGAAACTGAGCCATAGAGGAAGGGAACTAAACTGAGTACCCACTATAGGGCAGGTTCTTTATTCATGTATACTTAGTCCTCACAATCACCCTAAGAGCAATTACAGGTAGGTATTATGATGAATAAACTCAAGTTTAGACAACTACTAACTTGCCCAAGTTCACACATATAGTAAGTGACAGGATCAAATAATAGTCTTGGCTAATTCTGCACCGTATAAGCAAGATCTGTCTTGGACAACTAGTAGTAACATTATCCAGTCCACCCTTTCTATTTTACTATGGTGCCTCTTTTGATAAATTGTAAAATGGCTTTCCCAAGATCACTTACCCATCTGTCTTCCCTAACTATACATAGCTCCCTGAGTAAAAAGATTTTCTCAATTTTATCTTTATATCACAGAACCCAATAAAGAACTTAGCAGATTGTCAGTGATTATTAACATTTCACAAACTGAAGTGAAATTCAGTATACTTTGATGGCAGAGACCCTGGATTTAGACTGTCTTAGCTGCCTTGCATTCAGAGGCACCTTTAGGAGGACCTGGAGTCACGCTTCCAGCCACGATGCAACAATGGGAACCAGACAACTGGAGTGCCACACTGTCTTTAACAATGAGAAAACTGAACAAAATATACTTTAAAAATGTTTTCAGACATTGGACAATAGACAATGCAGGACTCTAATGCATGAAATAAGAGAAAAAAGTGATGTGAGCCTTGTAATCAACTAAGCCTTTTGTGTGGATGCATATTTTGTACTATGGAGAAGGGATGGGACACCAAACATACTCTAATGGTACTGCTAAATTAAGAAAATAGAGATCAGAGCCCAGAGACTCTAAGGTGATAAGTAATAGTCCTTGAAAGGGGGCATCTTTGCAGAGAGAGTTTCAGAAATGTATATAGTGGTGCTCTTGCATCTTTGATGTATCCAAATGTGACCTCCATGAGGTCAGGAAAAGAGGAACTAGGAAGAGTTAAAGAATTTCCAAAGATCATAGAGGGGTTAAGAATTATTCATGTTCTAAAAGTAGCATCCTCATTGATCCCTTGGGTTATTCAGTAAAGACCCCAGAAGGGTCAGGCCTTTGTAATAGGACTAAACTATTCCTAGACTAAAGCCACTCTAGACCTTCCCTAAAATATCTTAAGAACAAAACTTCAAAAGAAACAAACTGAACTATAAGTAACTCAACTTCCAGCCAAAACAAAACCAGGTCTTTATAGAAAGACAACAACGTATAAATACACAGCAATGTTAATTCCACAATGCCTAGCAGTAAATCAGGATTAAAGATATAGCAAGAAGCAGTGGCCAGTCATCAAAAGAAAAATAAGTCAACAGAAGCAAACCCATGAATTATAGATATACTGAAGTTAGCACTCAAAGTCACTCTGAGAGCGTTTTTTAACTATGTCAAGTATTTAAGGGAAAACAGTTACACGAAAAGAAATGGAAGGTATAAAAAAGAATCAAATGAAACTCCTAGAGATGAAAAATACAAATCTGATATGAAAGTTCACTGTATAGAATTAACCTAAGATTAGATATTGCAGACATAAAGATTAGAAAACCTTGAAAGCATAGTAATAAAAACTATCCAAAGTGAAGCATAGAGATTAAAGAAGAAGACTGGAAAAAAAAAAGTTGAAGAGCCTCAGTGACATTTAGAGCAATGTCAGATGGTCTAATACATGTATGATTGGAGTCATAGGAGGAAAGGAGGACAGAAAAAAAGTTTTTTTAATTTGAAGAAATAATAGGTGAAAATTTTCCAAATTTGATAAAAAATATAAACTCACAGATCCATGAAGCTCAATGAATACCAAATAGAATAAATACAAAGTAACCATAACCAGACACATTATAATTTGCAAAAACCAGTGATAAAGAGAAAAATCTTAAAGGCAACAAGGGAAGTGGGGGAGACAGGACTATGTAAAGAGAAACAAAGATAAGAATGACTGCAGAAGTCTCATCAAAACCACATATGCCAGAGGACAGCTGAATGTCATTTTAAGTGCTAAAAGAAACTGTCAATTTAAGATTATAGCAACAAACATTTCAAAATACAAACAATATAACTGAACATGTCATAATAAAGTGACTTAGACTTTGCTAAAAACTAAAGCACAATGAAAACTTTTTCAATTAAACAAAAGGTAAGAGCATATGTAAAAAGTACTTGAAATCAGAGATTTAAATGTAAAACCTTAAACTATAAAATTTCTTGAAGAAAACATAGGAGAAATATTATTTTACCATAGGTTAGACAAATATTTCTTAGAATACAAAGAGCATGAACCATAAAATAAAACGATAACATGAAAATTAATGTCTATCTTTGAAAGAGTCCACTCAAGAAATAAAAAGACAAGCCACAGAAAAAGAGAAAATATGAATAAACTATCTAACAAAGGACTTGTATTGGAAAATAAGTAATTCATACAACTCATTAATAAGATAAAATAGAATCAGATTATAGGCAAAATATTTGAACAAACTTTTAGTCAAAGAACATAAATAGGCATACAATTAACTCATGAAAATAGAAACTACACTAACTCATGGAAATAGAAACTATACTGGATACCACTAGACACCCACTAGAAGGGCTAAACTAAAAGTCTACTAACAAGTATTGGCAAGGATACAATGCAGCTCGAACTTTCACACATTGCTGGTGGGAATATAAAAATGGTATGTACAACCATTTTAGAAAACTTTTTGCCAGATTTTAAAAAGCTTCTGCCCAGAAAAGAAACAATGTGAATAAATGTATGAGAAAATTCTAAAATGCCATATTCCTCTATCAAATGGGCAGCTATTAAGTACTATAATACCTGGTGTGGCAAGAAGTTGAGAAATGAACACCCTTTTTACACAGTTCAATGGGACTGCATATTAGTAATATTTTTCTAGAGGGCAGTTTGACAATATGCGAACATTCCCTTTGACACTGTAATTATCCTGCTAAATATTTATCCTAGGGAAACACTTATAACTTCATAGAAATTCACATGCAAGAATGTTCATTGTTGAGATGACAGGTTATATATCAGAGCAAATACTTAGAAACAATCTAAATGGACAAAAAGAATGGGTTGATTTTAAATAAGTTATATGTATATGACAAAACACTATTTCAACTAAAATGGTATTTTTGAAAATCATGAGGTATATTTGTGATACATTGCTATATGAAAAAAACTGTTTAAAAAACAATAAAAATCTAGAATATTTTTATAATCTCAATTTTATAAAATGAAAGGTACACACACCAACATGTGTGTGCCCAGCACATACATACAGAAAAAAAAAGTGGAGTAAACTATGATGTTAATGGTGGTGGTCATTGAAATGTGAGACTTTGGGTGATTTCAGTTTTTTCGTAGGCTTTTCTGTACTTTCTAAACTTTCTGCAGTGAACATTTATTATTTTTTATGACCAGATCAGTTAACAGAAATTATGAAAAAAATGACATAGCCAGAACTATAAGAATATATTTGTACTCTAAAGCAATTACAGATAAGATCCCATGTTTAAATTTTCACATGCTCTCTCATTAGGTTGTGATACTTATCTAAGGGCAAGGGCACAGGAAAAAACAAACCATCTTGACAAGTAAGACAATCCTGTTTCATCGATGGATGTCCCTGTAGGCAATTTAAAAAGGAATGTTTACTAGACCCCATTTGACATGACACAATTATTCTGAAAACTAAGTCTCATTGATCCCATTTTACAGATTGAGGAACGTGCTCAAAGACATTCAGGAATTTGCCCAAAACCAGATGTAGACCTTTCCAGCGTTCAAGCTGCACCCTGTCCACTGTATGTTGCTGTTCTCACAGTTGGCAGACATTATATCAGATAATTCAATTTCTGAAAGTCACCAGAGACTGATTTAAAAACTCTCAGAATAATCCATTACAAAAAATGGTGCTGTGAAACACTAGATTTTTGCTAGAAAACAACAACTACAGGCTCTTACTAAGAAAACTGCACCAAAATCACAGTCCTTTCAGTAAGTCAGTCTTTAATATCTCTAAACACTAGACTATTGAATTTTAATTTGGCTGCTGTGACGAACACAATAAATTAACTTGTGAAATTAATCATTTTGTTTTTAATGAAAAAATATAAATACAGAAGCTTTGCTGTGTCTATACATATGGCTGGCAGGGATAATGGTTTATGTTGAAAAATACTACTCTGCAGGAATTTCTACTGCTATTTATGCTTTAATTCAATTCAATTTGTTCTATTTAAATACAGAAATATGCTAGCTTTTCAGACAATCAGTCCACTGCTGAGGCTCAGCTGGTTAAGACTGTAACCCTTTTCACTTAATGAAAATGAAACTAATGATCTAATTGTATCACCCCAATAGTTTGTGGTACTAGAAACAGAGAGAATGATTTATGGAATGGGATAATTCAGTGAAACTGAATTTACAAAGATTTACTGAGTAACTTGATATTGTACCCATTAGTCTGGATATTTACTATCTCACTTTTTTTATTTACCATCTCATTTTTACCTACTAAAGTCCCCAGTCTTTAGATAATGATACTAATGATCAAAGCATTACATAATTTTAGTCAAGGTCACACAGCTAGGAAATAGCAGAGCAAGAATTTGAACACAGATCTACCTGAATCTAAACTCCATGCTATGAACATGATACTAAGCCATCTGTGATGGTAACCATATGGTAGAGACCGAATGATACTGTGTGATAAATGCAGTGATAGAAGTTTATGTAGAGGTAGGGAATGCTGGCGTGGGAATACCAGGGAGACTCCCTGAAGGGTGTGGCATTTAAATAGTCTGTGATCAATGGTTTCAGAAGGATGTGATTGTATTTATCCTCTTCTACAGTGAAGATTGTGATCTTCATTTTGTATAAAGTAACTGATACTCAGGTTAATACTCATGATGCTGATATTCATGACCTGCCAATGAATTGAGAACTAAAATCCAGACCCTTCATCCTCAGGTCAATGGAGTAGTGGGAGGATTCTGTAAAGGCCACAAAGTAGTTGTGTAGGGGTACTAAATGACATAGTGAGTAGGTGGGCAGATGACGTCAGGTTTGGGCATCTTCAGAGCACGTAAAAATAAGAGAGTCACACAGAATCTCAACACTTCAGAAGTAGATCATCCACCATTTTCGACATTTATATTGGCATCTATAAAATAATTTATGCCATTTTGGGACAATTTGAAAGTTATAATTACAATAAGAAAAACACAGAGATTGTGCTCTAATTTCTCCAGATGAGGGGAGGGAAGTCTGAGGCTGCCTGGAAGAAACAACATTTGAGCAGAGTCTTGAAGAACAAGAAGGAAGATTTATATATACTAAGAAAGGGAGCAGTTGGGGCTTCTGGGCAAAGTCGAGAACATGCTTAAAGGTATGGAAGCATTAAAGTGAAGAGTGTTGGGACTAAAAATTAACCCAGAGTGGAAAGAGCTTAGGCTGTATGGGACAGAGAATGTGGCCGGAAAAAGCTTAGCACTATCACACTGGAGGCCACTCTTGGAGAGGCTTGAATGCCAGGCTAGGTTTTTCTATCTTCCTCTTAGAGGTGGGTGAACAATGTCCAAAGAAAGAATACTGCAGACAGAAGCTTTAAGGAGCAGCAGAGGGAGAAGAGCCACAGAAGGAACAGCTGGAGAGAGACTTTACAGAAGCTGACAGAGAAAAGCACCTTAGGAGATTTGTTGTGGTCAGTGCGCCGAAATTATAGCTTAATTAGAACATCAGTTCTCTTCTCTCAACTCCTGCCTCCTTTGCTCTTTTCCTCCACTATCAAAATACTGAAAAAGAGTAATCTACCTTTACTCTTGCTACATTGTTGATGCTTCTTTATTCCATGACACACTTGAGTCTGACCTCTTTCCCTATCACATCACTGAAATAAGAGAACATCATTTGTGATCTCGATTGTCAAAGGTAATGGCTGTCCTCATCCCACTTGATCTTCCAAATCTATATCTCTAGCTCAAATCTCCCTATCCCCAGACTCATGTAGCCAACTGCTTCTTCAACAATTCCACTTACATGCTAATCAACACCTCAAATTTAATATGCTACAGATCCAGTCCTTTAAGAAATATTATTAGGTTTACTTAAAAATATATCCAATAAAACAATCCACTGCTACCACTCTGGTTGAAGTTACCACCATTTCTTGCCTAGATTATGAAAATAGCCTCATAACTGTTTTTGTTACTTGTAGCCCTATAGTCTACTATCAACAAAAACAGCAAGAATAATCTGGCCAAAAGAAGATTTCTAAAATGCACATAGGCAAGCTAGACCAGGGCAGGCAACTTCCAGGAAGGCACCCTGGCTATCTGCTCTGGGAAGAAGGAGGATGCAGCTCAGGCACAGCCATATTTGTTGGTTTGCCATTTATAGAAACACTTATTAAGAATAATAATTCATGAAACTTTCACAACCATGTGTGATCCAGGAGTTATTTCCATATTGTAGATGAGCAAACAAGAGGCCCAAAGAGGTGAAGTGATATCATTCATTCATTCATCCATCTACTCACCCAATCTCTTCCAAGTATTGAAAGCCTGCTATGTGCCAGGCTCTACAACTCAACCAGAGCTCTGCACCCTCTCCTGGCAGAGCAGGAACTCAAACCCCATCCTGCTTACCCGTAAGTTCAAGGATTTTCCTCTCCATGCAGCTGCACAGGGGACATTCAGTGAGGACCTTTTCAGATTTTTTTGTGAGTAAAGATCATGTGGGGAAGTGACACATATTTACAGTTGGACAGCAATTACAGTATTTTATATGCAATGATTGGCATTCAATAAATGTGTTAAATAGATGGGTGGATGAATGTGAGAGTAACCATGGTACAGCTCTTCCTAACCCATAGGACTCATTATGAGGGTCAAATGAGACCTTGGTGGAAAGGATGTTGGTAAAGGATTGTCTTGACATTCTTTTTTATTGTTTGTTGCTTCAAATCCTATTTGGAAACAGGCAATGATGCATCAGGCTAGCTTAGATTCACTTACCTACAGAGCAACAAAATCTGGTTACAAGTCGTGACCTTGTCTATTTTAACTTACTGCCTCCTTTACAAGATACAAGCACCTGCATTTCTTATCTCCACATATAATCTGGTCCATAGACAAAACAGGGGCTTAACACCTGTTTCAGGAATGAACTTATGAATTCCAATTTTATAGATTGGAAAGTTGAAGCTCAGACACTAAGTGAATAGCATAGTCACCTAGCTATCAAGTGGCAGTACTAAAATTTGCATTCGGACCTTCTAACTCTAATACTTTTCATACAATACTACTTTTTTTTTACTGTATGTTTGGCCTCACAGGCTATTTAAATAATAATAAAACAACAACAGGTAGAACTTTATAATTGATGAGGTACTTTCCCTTATATTTTCTATTTGACTCTCAACAACACTACAAGTGCAAACTACACATGAGGAAACTTGGGCCTGGAGTGTCCTGGACATATAGAATTGTCCAAGGCCACAGAGCTGTGAATTCACAGGCCGGGCTCTTCTCCATGCTCAGCATTCCTGGTTCCTTCATCTTCATTTCCATATCCCTCTAGGCTCAAGCTTACTTATCCCAGGAAAGCTACACAGTCCTCTTAAGAAGGGTACCCACAACTGTACTCATTGTACCAGGACAGGCCAGCACAGAAGAAAATGGCCTTCCAACTTGAACATATTATCTAAAAGGATACATTTTATCACTTAAAAAAGCTTTAAACTCATAGGACTCAACACCAAAAACAAAACAAATAACCTGATTAAAAAATGGGCAGAGGATCTGAACAGACATTTTTCTAAAGCAGAAATACAGATGGCCAATAGGCACATTGCTAATCATCAGGGAAATGCAAATTAAAACCACAATGAGATATCACCTCACACCAGTTAGAATGGCCAACATCCAAAAGACAAGAAATAAAAAGGATGTGGAGGAAAGGGAACCTTCCTACATTGTTGGTGGGAATGTACATTGGTGCAGCCACTATGAAAAGCAGTATGGAGGTTCCTCAAAAAGTTAAAAATAGAATACAACAGGACCCAGTAACCCCAATCCTAGGAATTTGCCGGAAGAAAACAAAATCTCTGATTTGAAAAGATATATGTACACCTATGGTTATTGCCACATTATTTTATAATAGCCAAGATACAATTAAAGTGTCCATCAATAGATAAATGGATAAAGAAGATGTAGTATATAGACATGATAGAATATTCCTCACCCATAAAAAAAGAAAGAAATCCTGCCATGTGCAACAACATGGATAGACCTAGAGGGCATTATGCTAGATGAAATAAGCCAGGTGGAGAAAGACAAATACCATGATTTCACTTATATGTGGAATCTAAAAACAAACAAAAAAGAAAATGAATAAAACAGCAATAGACTCATAGACAGTGAGAAGTGACTGGTGGTTGTCATGGGGTACAGGTTGGTATGGGTGGATAAAATAGGTAAAGGGGATAAATAGGCACAGAATCTCAACTGTAATACAAATTATTCACTGGGATGAAAATACATCATAAAGAATATAGTCAGGAGTTCTGTAACACCTTTCTATGTTGACAGATAGTAACTACACTAATTGAGGTGAG